>NC_138772.1:48531571-48839071 GCF_965119305.1 Pelophylax lessonae | reverse complement strand
TCATAGTTTGCCACTGGAGTCCTCTTTCACTCCTCCATGATGACATCACGGAGCTGGTTGATTTTAGACACCTTACGCTCTTCCAACTTCCGTTTAAGGATGCCCCACAGATGCTCAATAGAGTTTAGGTCTGGAGACATGCTTGGCAAGTCCATCACCTTTACTCTTTATCCATCTCCTTTAGCTTCTTTAGCAAGGCAGTGGTCGTCTCTGAGGTGTTTGGGGTCGAATACTGCCCTGCGGCCCAGTCTCCAAAGGGAGGGGATTCTGCTCTGCTTCAGTATCACAGTACATGTTGGCATTCATGGTTCCCTCAATGAACTGTATCTCTCCAATGCCGGCAGCACTCATGCAGCCCCAGACCATGACACTCCCACTGCCATGCTTGACTGTAGGCAAGACACACTTGTCTTTGTACTCCTCACCTGGTTGCCGCTACACGAGCTTGACACCATCTAAACCAAATAAGTTTATCGGACCACAGGACATTGTTCCAGTAATCCTTGTCCTTATTCTGCTTGTCTTCAGCAAACTGTTTGCAGGCTTTCTTGTGCATGATCTTTAGAAGAGACTTCCTTTTGGGGCAACAGCCATGCAGATCAATTTGATGCAGTGTGCGGCGTATGGTCTGAGCACTGACAGGCTGAACTCCCACCCCTTCAACCTCTGCAGCAATGCTGGCAGCACTCATACATCTATTTTCCAAAGACAACCTCTGGATATGATGCAGAGCACGTGCAATCAACTTCTTTGGACTACCATGGTGAGGCCTGTTCTGTGTGGAACCTGTCCTGTTAACATGCTGTATGATCTTGGCCACCGTGCTGCAGCTCAGTTTCAGGGTCTTGCCAATCTTCTTATAGACTAGGCCATCTTTAGGTAGAGTAACAATTCTTTTTTTCAGATCCTCCGAGAGTTTTTTGCCATGAGGTGCCATGTTGAACTTCCAGTGACCAGTATGAGAGAGTGAGAGCGATAACACCTGCTCCCCATTCACACCTGAAACCTTGTAACACTAAAGTAAAGAGTCACATAACACTGGGGAGAGAAAATGGCTAATTGGGCCCAATTTGGACACGTTCACTTAGGGGTGTACCCACTTTTGTTGTCAATGGTTTAGACATTAATGGCTGTGTGTTGAGTTATTTTGAGGGGACAGCAAATTTACACTGTTATAAAAGCTGTACACTCACTACTTTACATTGTAGCAAAGTGTCATTTCTTCAGTGTTGTCACATGAAAAGATATAATAACATATTTACAAAAATGTACTCACTTTTGTGAGATAATTATAATATATATATATACATATACACACACATACACACACACATACACATATACACACACACACACAGTATATACAGTGCATTGCGAAAGTATTCGGCCCCCTTGAACTTTGACCTTTTGCCACATTTCAGGCTTCAAACATAAAGATATAAAACTGTCATTTTTTGTGAAGAATCAACAACAAGTGGGACACAATCATGAAGTGGAACGAAATTTATTGGATATTTCAAACTTTGTTAACAAATAAAAAAACTGAAAAATTGGGCGTGCAAAATGATTCAGCCCCTTTACTTTCAGTGCAGCAAACTCTCTCTAGAAGTTCAGTGAGGATCTCCGAATGATCAAATGTTGACCTAAATGACTAATGATGATAAATAGAATCCACCTGTGTGTAATCAAGTCTCCGTATAAATCCACCTGCACTGTGATAGTCTCAGAGATCCGCTTAAAGCGCAGAGAGCATCATGAAGAACAAGGAACACACCAGGCAGGTCCGAGATACTGTTGTGGAGAAGTTTAAAGCCGGATTTGGATACAAAAAGATTTCCCAAGCTTTAACTCCCTCACATCCGCGCTACAGCCTATATACGGGTGCAGCGCGGACTTGAATTTTCGGGAGGCCTCCCAGAAAGACTCTCCCCGCGCGCTCCCGCGAGCGCGCATCGGGGAGAATCTGTGTCGGCCGTGTCACAGATCGTGGTGAATGGACACGGCCGATCACAGATCGTGGTGAATGGCCAATCACAGCGGCCATTCACCACGTGATCAAGCCATCCAATGAGAGATGATCTCATATGTAAACATATGAGATCATCTCTCATCGCCGGCGCTCCTTCCTCACACAGACACTGCAGTGTGAGGAAGGAGGGGGAGCCGACAGCCGCCGGGTCACACAGCAGTGTAATCAGGGCACTGATCACCAGTGCCCTGATTACTAAAGGTAAAAAAACACACACATTGCCCCCCCATCAGTGCCCACAGTGCCCGCCATCAGTGCCCCCATCAATGCCCACAATCAGTGCCCATAGTGCTGCCAGTCAGTGCCCATCAGTGCCTTCTCATCTAGGCACTGATGAGCACTGACTGGCAGCACTATGGGTGCTGCCCATCAGTGCTCATCAGTGCCGCCCATCAGTGCTCATCAGTGCCGCCCATCAGTGTCCATCAGTGTCATCCGCCAGTGCCCATCAGTGCCACCCGTCAGTGCCGCCTCTCAGTGCCCAGCAGTGCCACCTCTCAGTGCCCAGCAGTGCCACCTCTCAGTGCCCAGCAGTGCCACCTCTCAGTGCCCAGCAGTGCCGCCTATCAGTGCCGCCTATCAGTGCTCATCAGTGCGGCATATTAGTACCTCCTCATCAGTGCCCATAAGTGCCACCTCATCAGTGCCCATATGTGCCACCTCATCAGTGCCACCTCATCAGCGCACATCAGTGAGGGAGAAAAATTTATTTTCAAATTTACTCGCAGAAAATAAGAAAAACTTTTTTTTTTTTTCAAAATTTTCTGTCTTTATTCTTTTTTTTTTGTAAAAAATAAAAAACCCAGAGGTGATTAAATACCACCAAAAGAAAGCTCTATTTGTGTGAAAAAAATGATAAAAATTTCATATGGGTACAGTGTAGCATGACCGCGCAATTGTCAGTCAACGTGTGCGAGCGCTGAAAGCTGAAAATTGGCCTGGATGGGAAGGGTGTTTAAGTGCACAGTAGGCAAGTGGTTAAACATCCCAAGGAGCACTGTGCAAGCGATAATATTGAAATGGAAGGAGTATCAGACCACTGCAAATCTACGAAGACCTGGCCGTCCCTCTAAACTTTCAGTTCATACAAGGAGAAGACTGATCAGAGATGCAGCCAAGAGGCCCATGATCACTCTGGATGAACTGCAGAGATGTACAGCTGAGGTGGGAGACTCTGTCCATAGGACAACAATCAGTCGTATACTGCACAAATCTGGCCTTTATGGAAGAGTGGCAAGAAGAAAGCCATTTCTTAAAGATATCCATAAAAAGTGTAGTTTAAAGTTTGCCACAAGCCACCTGGGAGACACACCAAACATGTGGAAGAAGGTGCTCTGGTCAGATGAAACCAAAATTGAACTTTTTGGCAACAATGTAAAACGTTATGTTTGGCGTAAAAGCAACACAGCTCATCACCCTGAACACACCATCCCCACTGTCAAACATGGTGGTGGCAGCATTATGGTTTGGGCCTGCTTTTCTTCAGCAGGGACAGGGAAGATGGTTAAAATTGATGGGAAGATGGATGGAGCCAAATACAGGACCATTCTGAGAGAAAACCTGATGGAGTCTGCAAAAGACCTGAGACTGGGACAGAGATTTGTCTTCCAACAAGACAATGATCCAAAACATAAAGCAAAATCTACAATGGAATGGTTCACAAATAAACATATCCAGGTGTTAGAATGGCCAAGTCAAAGTCCAGACCTGAATCCAATCGAGAATCTGTGGTAAGAACTGAAAACTGCTGTTCACAAACACTCTCCATCCAACCTCCCTGAGCTAGAGCTGTTTTGCAAGGAGGAATGGGCAAAAATTTCAGTCTCTCAATGTGCAAAACTGATAGAGACATACCCCAAGCGACTTACAGCTGTAATCGCAGCAAAAGGTGTCGCTACAAAGTATTAATTTTACACGCCCAATTTTTCAGTTTTTTATTTGTTAAAAAAGTTTGAAATATCCAATAAATTCCGTTCCACTTCATGATTGTGTTCCACTTATTGTTGATTCTTTAAACAAAATTACAGTTTTATATCTTTATGTTTGAAGCCTGAAATGTGGCAAAAGGTCAAAAAGTTCAAGGGGGCCGAATACTTTCGCAATGCACTGTACATAGATACACACATGCATGCTATATATAAGAAGTGCATATGATACAATGAAAATTGTGATATCAGACAGATCAACAAAACTAATTTGGTAGTTCTCCAAATATAAAGCAAAAAAATGTATATACTGTAGCTGACAATGTTTTTTATTTTTTTCCCTCAGGCATCTACAGAGCCAAGAAGGAAACCAAAATCTATGCTATTTTAGTAGAGAATGTTATGTTACAGTTATAGGGAATATTTAAAGAGTTACAAGGAGAGTTTAAAGTACAATTCCATCTTACACATAACTAGCCCTAAAACTGCCCTTCAATCCTTACCCCTATGCTGAATATCCTGTTTAATAAAGATGTATATACTCACCTATTTTCAGCCCACTCCTGTCACATGATCCCCCGTGTCAGCTAGCGGCAGCTGCAGGGGAGAGGAGTGAGCACTATCACAATGGCTAGTAAATCCTGCTGCAGTGAATTCACCCATAAACTTAAGGCCCATCTGTTGTCGCTTTGTGCCCACGGATCACCCGACATGTATTGACAATGTAGTGCTTGCTGCAGAATGCAACACATTCAAGTAAATGAGAAAGTGCTGCAAACACCCTGCAACCGCAGAGCATTTGACGTAAAAAAAATGGGGTTAAACTGGTGGTAAGGAGGCGTCACATCACTTCCTCACCACCTGTCAGTAGCCTCTGGAGTGCAATCCGAACATGGACCGGGCTTAAGTGGCAGGGGAGATATAGGCGCATGTCTAAGCCTACCCTAACAGGGAGAATTAGTGCTAGTTACAGGAAACATTGAGGGAAGGGTCAGTGTTAGGGTTACTAATAACTATTACCTTTACTGGTGATAGAGACCAGTTTGCATGTTTCTCGAGCACATTAATGGCTTTCCCAGAGACATCAGCAACATATATGAACCTGCAGAGATACAACAAATACAGGATAAAATTATGAAAGTTTGGACTAAAAAAGTTTATTTAAACATGGTGTAGCACTAACCTCCACGGAAGCTGCTGGATTAGGATGGGCTCTCCTGACCTAGTGTCCTATACCCCTACCTCTCTAATTTTCCATTATTCCTGCACATCAAAGGCAACGATTGTGTTAGGAATGACACCCCTGGCAGGTGATGCGGGCTCACCCAAGATGCAGTCTTAATGGCAACTTATAGTAAATTACTTGATTCTTGTTCTTTAGCAGAGCAACTCTCAAGGAGTGATGGGCCAGTGACCCTAGTGGTCCTCAGGCTGCTATCTGCTAGCAGTCACTAAGTTGTGGCCCCCAGGGTTTGCACCACCAAGGGGGTCACCAGGGTGTCTACAATGTGGAGACAAGGTGCGAAATAGCTGGAGGTCAAAGTTCATGCAGAGGTCAGGGCAGACAGCATGCAAGAGCGTACTCTATGTCCAGGAAAAAGGTAGACACAGGCAGCAGGCAGGAGAGAGTGGTAGGTATCCAGGCTGAGGACAGGTCAGGAGGCATGCAAGAGATCAGGGGTAACAGGGGCAAATTAAATAAATAAGCTCAGCAATAGGCAAAATGAAGAACTATAGCAGACTAGCATACAGGGTAGCTGGCAAGAAGGCACAGCACCAGCCAGAACAAGCGAAAGAGCTCAGGTACACTCCAAACCATTGAGCACACCCAGTGTCAGGAATGTATGTTAATTTACACATATTTGGCTGGTGTGAGTCAGTTGGCATCAGCACCCTTGCGTTAAACAGACAATGAGCCAGCATACCCACATTAGCAAAACGACCACAAACTAGTGTGCCTGCAACTCACAAAACATGGACAGGATGGGCCATGCCCAGGGGCAGACTGGCAACTTTCAGTCCAGGGGGCAAGTACAAACCAGAGGCCCATGGTGCAGCGACTAGGCCCCCCTCCCGCTCTCCCTCTTCCTGTCCCTCATTCCAGGCTGAAGCTCTGCTCCCGATACTCTCCACTCATCGGGTGAGTCCTGGTTCCCAACATGGCCAGCAGGGGGCAGTTGGGGGGGAGCTGGGACTGCTTGGTTGGGGCTGGCTGGGTGAGGAGAGTCTCCAATAGGGCATTGAACCGGCCTCTGCTCAGAAACAATTAGCACCATCCATGCTGGGGTGGGGGGGGGGGAGACTTGCGCTCTATCATTGTCTTTATCCTGCACTCAGTAGGTCAGCAGTGGGGGCTTTTTATTTCTTTTCACAAGGAATCCTTTAGGCATGTCTGTAGCAGAAGTAGTGCAGCCTTTTTACAGGGCATCAGAGCGGCCCGGGGGGCAATTGCCCCCCTGCCCCAGTCCTCCCCTGGCCATGCCTCAAGTTGTATACACATGGATCCTAGGACTACTGTAACAATTGGACTTCCATCATGTAGTGTATTTGCCAAGTAAGCTTGGGGAGACAAGGGTACAGAATAGCCCAAAACAGCAACATTTTCCAGACTACTGTATGTCTAGAAACAAAAATGGACACTAGCTCTGATTTCTCATGTAGCAGCCCCCAGTGATCTCAAAGTTGATGATGACTCCAATGTTTCTGTAGCAGCCTTCCAGTTACACTTAGATTCTTTTAGGGGCTCCTTCATACCTGTGGCAATCTCCAACACCCTAGGGTGGTAGTGCAGTGGCTACCAGGAACTGTGGAGGCAATACTGCTGCCTCCTTTTTTTTTTTTTTTTTGACAGCCAAATGTAAATTTCCCCACGTAAATGCCACGCCGCAACTGTAAATAAACTGTTTGGCTCGCATTTGAAGCGTGACCCTATTCACAATTTTTAGCAGCCCACAGGTTGCAGGTGTAACACTGCCCCCTATGGAGCTGCTGAGATTGGTTACCCATAGCAACAGTCCGTAGAAACTTATCACTTTAACGCTTGGCTCAGACAATAAACTTTCCAGGGGATTTGGTTTTTGTGTTTTATAAGTGAATAAGTGGGATACTCCAACTTGAACTATGCACAATTTCTGAGGACAACTGACTGCAGAATGTGGCAAGGCCGATGCTTCACTTTGCCACTGAAGTAAAGATGAAGAACATGGACTCTTTTTAAGTTACTCTTCAGGGTTTAACTTGGCACCCCCTTTCTCACTGGTTGTGTGTGCTGAACTCCTGTCCACTGACACTTCACTGGAGTGGTCCCCTTCCTGGGCAGACCCCTGGTACTCACGGACACTGTTTTTCCTCAGGTTGCTCTGCTCCCCGCTCCACTTGTCAGCCTCCTGGACCTCCTGGCTCAGCACCACACTCTGGCTCACTAGCCCGACTGCCTGTGACCACCTTTCTTGCAGACAGGAGGAGAGACAGCTGCCCCCCTCCTGGGACCTGGCTTCCCACCCAAAGACCCCCTGTCACATGTGCCCCTGGCTTTTATCACCTATCCCAGGATGCCCCACTTCTGTGCCAAGCCTCTGGGACAGCCACAAAAGCCTGTGTGTCTCTTGCTGGGTTTCCTCCACTGTCCAACAGGCTCCCCTATTGGATACAGTGGGGACACTCCCTCAGACAAAGTGAATCACACATGGACACATGTTAACAGGCCAAACTACTGATCAGGCTCCCCTGATAAGCAGTCCCTCCACCTATAACTGGTCTTAATGGTAAGGAGCACTGGAAGGGCGGACGCAGATCAAGAAAAACGAAGAGATTTCCAGTCACAACTTACCAACCAGCCAGCGACCAACCAAATTGCACTGTCTAACAGTATGCGTTAAAAACAGGGGTTTGGTTGCACACATTTGCAAATACATGCGTAAGCTGCAGGCCGCGACAAGGCACCCTGTAATCTGCAGTCCCTAACTCTACAATTTAAAGAGTCTCTACAATGAGAGCACATGCATTTAATGGGATAGATGGAGGACAGGTGACTAGAGGGAGCCCACCCCTCAAAGGCACAGGGTCACACTGAACACCCAGCACATCGCACAATGGCGGCAAAGGTGTCAGTGCGTTGCCTGGCTCAATATAGATATCAACGATAATGTTGATATATAGGTGGAGGGGGTGACCACTTTTTGCATTATCGTTGATATCTATATTGAGCCAGGCAACGCACTGACACCTTTGCCGCCATTGTGCGATGTGCTGGGTGTTCAGTGTGACCCTGTGCCTTTAAGGAGGGGTGGGCTCCCTCTAGTCACCTGTCCTCCATCTATCCCATTAAATGCATGTGCTCTCATTGTAGAGACTCTTTAAATTGTAGAGTTAGGGACTGCAGATTACAGGGTGCCTTGTCGCGGCCTGCAGCTTACGCATGTATTTGCAAATGTGTGCAACCAAACCCCTGTTTTTAACGCATACTGTTAGACAGTGCAATTCGGTTGGTCGCTGGCTGGTTGGTAAGTTGTGACTGGAAATCTCTTTGTTTTTCTTGATCCCCTGATAAGCAGGCAGAGCAAAACTATCCTTTTCCTAGCACCTACCTAGGAGGGTGCTACATCGGAAAGAAAATTGCTTGATTCCCCCCATCAACGCAGTCAGTGTTGATGGTGGAATCCCTCCTGTGGAGCAATTATGTTCTTTCTTCCGGCAGGGGGGGGACCCGTCCCTACGGGAGAACACAAATGATTATTACTAGTGGCTATAGTCACTGGCAGTAATCGCATGCTAGAAATCTGACATGCTAGTTGTACCCACATCGATCTATGAATCGACTTGGGTACAATCAGCCTGCCCATAGAGGGATCCAATCTTGGCTGGTCCCTGCTGAACCATCTATGGCCAGCTTAATGGGTCATGTTTGGTGGAGTACAGCCTACCGCCAAACTGCAGCTCAACTGTCTGCTTTTACCAGCCTCCCATGTGAATGAGGCCTAACAGCAAATATATAAGGCCATACATTTTTCAGTAGCAGCCTCCCAAATATTAACAGATCCCTAAAATCTTCAGTAACATGTATAGATGAGGTGCTGAATTCAAGTTATCAGATTGGTCAGATTGTGAAAAGGCACAATGGCCCTGGTGAGGCCAATGTCGACAACAAGGGAGTGTCCCTCAAACACGGGGCCCAGATTTGAGGATTCAAAGTCAAATGAGAGCACCAAACAAGCAGTCAGAGTCCAGAAATTGTTTTCAGATACTAGTGGTTCACAAACACGTTTTGGGGGCTCAGAGGTTTCCCCCTTCTTTGGAGCTCAAACACAATGGGTAATCATAAGGACTCAAAACTGGTACAAATCACCAAGCATGTGTAAGAAAAGCATAAAACTAACTATTCCTAAAAAATGTTTCCTATCCTGTATACGCTCGTGATATTGTATACTCTCGTGATATTGTATACTCTCGCGATACTGTATACTCTCGCGATACTGTATACTCTCGCGATACTGTATACTCTCGCGATACTGTATACTCTCGCGATATTGCAGCTCTGGCTCCAAGGAAGGAGGGAGCGACAACAATGGCTGGGCCATGGGAGCCTATGGAGGGGAAGTCATGGCTACCGGAAATCAGTCATTGTAGAGCACTCCCTTACACGGAGGAGTTGGAACTGCAGGATCACATGATCAGACCAGACCGGATTAAAAAAGATCTTACCTTAGATCTATCAATTTAATGCTACTGAGGCAGCAAAGCCATGTGCAAGGTGTTACATACCTTTCATCATTTGACATGGCAATCCCGTTGGCGCTATAAAACCCTGTTGCCACTTCTCTGACATCACTAGGACTGTAATACACGACATTCGTCCACCTTAACCCGAGGAACATTTCCACATATCTCAAGATGAAATCCGTAAAGTAATGGTCATTGGTGGCATAAAAGCTTTCGGGTCCGACAGCGACAATGTCATTCACACTGCAACATGATTTCATCAGCATTATAAAAAATAATGACAAAATACATACATACAGTAAATTGCAACAAATTGTACACAAAGTTTTAAAAAATATTATTTTATTATAGGCTATGATAAGTGGCCAAAGTAAGTCAATATTACACATGATATTATAAACACCCTAAAAAAAAAAAACGTGTGACAAAATTTGTCTTACACCCGGTTCACACATATGTGATGTCAGACATCGCATGTGATTCGGAGCACACTGCTCTGCAAATCAAATGCGATGTCTGTTGTCTAGACCGGCCCTGCTGGTGCAGGCCGACCCTTCCCTAGGTGGGCTGTAATGACCCTGGGGCCCACTACACCCCTTATTTCGAGTATTTAGAGAAGCAGGAGCGCAGATGCACTGAGCCTCTGGGGCGCTGGAAGCGGCTATGACGCGGTGCGGCAGTCGGAGAGCTCTGGATGTTGACAGGTACGATACTTACCTCTTCCTCTTTCTCCTACTCTTTCTTTCCTCCTTTTTCTTCTCCCTCCCTTTTCCTTTCCTTTCCTTCTTTTTCCACATGATTTTTATACCATTTGTTGTTGGATGCACCACTATGACTCTGCTTAGGGGACTGCCGGCACTATAGTTGACCTCTCCACACACCGCGTAGGGCGGCTTGGAGGATGCCTGCTTTTCCCCATTGGGAACTTGGCTGCTGCTAGGCCCCCCCTGCCACCCGGCTTGGGTGGTGGAGGCGTGACTAAGGGGGCCGCGTCAGGGGAGGTTTGTTGGAGGCTTAATCGCCCCCCTCCCTCAGCGGGGCCCCGGCCTGGGGTCCCTTGAGGCTGGCTCTGTTCGGTAGACTGCATCCGTGGCCGCCCGCAGCTTGCCTGAGATTGAGAGCCGGCAGGCCGCCTTATGTCCTGCGATGACCGAGCAACCATATTCACCAAGCACGTTGCCTCTGTATTCAGGCTTACTATGTTATGTTCATGTGTATTTGCCAATGTTTGGCCTTACCACTGTTTTTCTACTCCACTGTACTGCTGTTTCTTTTTCTGTGATTTAAAATAAAGACTTATAAAAAAAAAAAATAATGCGATATCTGTGCTTTGCGAATTCAGCCATACAGATTGTAGGGCTGAATTTGCATCACATTCAGACCAAAGATTCGCACAGGACCCTTTTTTTGGTCTGCACCAGAATTGGATCGCATGGGTGTTAACACCTATGTGATCCGATTTATGACCGAATTGACAGTTCACACTGTGATATGCGAACTGACCTGGGGGTGTCGTTAACTTTGTATTGACATCCCCAGTGATTCGCATATGGCAGTGTGAACTGCCTGTGAGTCGAGTGCGATGCGGGAAGCCACAGTGGATTCGCAGGGTTCCCGCATCGCATATGTGTGAACCGCCACTTATAGCCAGTCAAACTTTGACAAATTGTTACACGTGGAAACTGACGTATTTCAATTTCAGGATAATCTTCTTCAGGGGTATTGGAAAACTATATTGGACAACATCATGGACTTTATAGGCACAAGAGTACACAAAGTTGAATAAAAAAGGTAATTTACTTTATTACAAAATAATTAAAATGTAAACACACTATTCCTGGAGGGCCTCGGTGGTTATTGTGGTGTGACATACGTTCTTTAGGCAATATTTACATTGTGATATTTTATAGTGCTTTTACATTTTAGCTATTTTGTAAGTAAAATTAACTTTGTTATTCAACTTTGTGTACTCTTGTGCCTATAAAGTCCATGATATTGTCCAATATAGTTTTCCAATTAAGTTAGGATGTGGCACCTCTCTACCATTTCTGTATCCACAGTTCCACCCTGTTGTGATACAACTGTTACAATCCTTCAGGGGGTTGGGTTGGTGGCAAGTCTGAAATAGGAGTACGTATGTCAAATGTATGAAAATGCTTTTGTGATATATGCTCTTGCATTGCAGGGTTACCACCAACATAACTCTGAAGCAGGGCCAGTGCAAGGATTTTTGCTGCCCTAGGCAACATAAAAATTGCCGCCCCCTGGAAAACATATTAGTTTTCCCGGCACTGCAGGACCCAGTAGTGCCCCTCTCCCTCCCACCCCCCATGCCAAGTTGTTGAAGGGGTTAAAACCCCTTCAGTGGCTTACCTTGGCGCTGGGTCAGGCTCTGCCTACTCTCCTCCCCTGCCGACGCCAGCTGGCGAGGGACACCTAATGCGCATGCATGGCAATGGCCGCGCACGTGCATTAGACCTCCCCATAGGAAAGCATTATTCAGTGCTTTCCTATGGGGATTTCGCCTACGCTGGAGGTCCTCATCCTGATTGCGGGTGCAGGATGCCAGCGCCCCCTGCTAAGTTGCGCCCTAGGCGGCTGCCTAGGTCGCCTTACAGGTAGCGCCAGCCCTGCTCTGAAGAAGATTATCCTGAAATTTAAATGCATCAGATTCCGCATGTAACAATTTGTTCTGTCACATACGTACTGTTAGGTGGGTATGATATCATGGGTAATATTGGCTATCAGCCTTGTGGTTCTATGAAAAGTTTAATGAAATTCTAATAAAATGTATTGCTTTACTATTTGTGTTTTTTTGTGGTGTCTTAAAAATCCCACCTTTTGCACCTGCTGCTGTGCATTGGCATTTACCCATTCATTTACGTACAATGCATGTACCATATGCAAAAGTTTCACGTTCAGGGAAAATGTAGCATGCATGTGTGCGCGAGTAAACGGTGATGCAGAGACGAATTGGCATTTACAAGAACACAGCCACGCACAATCAATCATTCACTTGTACGGCGGGCTGTACACTGTTCCCCGGGTGCTACAAAAAACACCCGGAATTTTATGTTGGCTATATTTTTCAGCCTATCACTGTTGCAGCCATATAGTGTAAAAAAAAAAAACAAAAAAAAACTGGTATATTCTGATGCCGAGGAAGCACAAACACCAACCTAGCATTTCTAGCTGTGGCCATCCTGAGTAAGAGCAGATGATTCATGTAGCATTTACTTCCTGGAATTCATCTGCCCTTAGCTCAAACATGCAGGAGAGTGTGCTTGGCAGAGAAAGCTCCTCCTCCCCTCCTTCAGAAGACACCTGGGATAAATTACATTATTTTGGCCTAGCCCAAAAACCAGGCAGCGACTTAAAAAAATTATTTTTAAAAAATTAAAAAAAAAAAAAAAACAAGTACCGTAAATATAAAAAAATATAACTTCCTGTCTATCTACTAATGCTAGCAGTATAAGGATTACAAATAGTTCATGTTGATTTTTTTAAAGACTTTAGCTCAACTTTAAGAAGCCTTTAGTTCTCCTTTAACCATTTCTGGACCGGAAGGATTTGTCCCCTTAATGACCCGGCTATTTTTTGCGATTTGGCACTGCGTTACTTTAACGGAAAATTGCGCAGTCGTGCGACACTGTACCGAAATACAATTTTATTCTTTTTTTCCCACAAGTAGTGCTTTCTTTTGGTGGTATTTGATCACCTGTGCGATTTTTGTTTTTTGCACTACAAACAAAAAGAGAGTGACATTTCTGAAAAAAACAAAAAACAATATTTTTCACATTCTGCTGTATAACATTCCCAAAAAAAATTACAATTTTTCATCCTTTTAGGCCAAATTGTATTCTGCTACATATTTTTGGTAACCAAAAAGAAAAAAAAATCGTAATAAGCGTATTTTGATGGGCTTGGGCAAAAGTTATCGCATCTACAAACTAGGGGAAAGATTTATGTCATTTTTATTTATTTTTTTACGAGTAATGGCAGCGATTTTTAGTGGGGCTGCGGCGGACAGATCGGACCCCTAACTGACAATTTTGACACTTTTGGGGGGGACCAGTGACATTACTACAGTAATCAGTGCTAAAAACATGCACTGTTACTGTAATAATGACATTGGCAGGGAAGGGGTTAACCCAGGGGTGATCAAAGGATTAAGTGCGAGCCTAGGGGAGTGTTTTCTAACTGTATGGGGGATGGGCTTGTGAAATGACAACAGAGACCTGTGATCCTATATAGGGGGATCACAGGCACTCTGTGATCATTCCAGGGAGAAGAACGGTCAGCTGTGTCTACAACTGTTGACCATCATCCTCTTTTAGCGGGGAGCGATCGTGGCTGCCGGCCCCGTGGTTCGGCTTCCCCGCTCGCCCCCCAGCACCACGCGTGCGACCAACGTAGGGCTATGTCGGTTCACGCAGGAGAGCCAGCTTGCCACAGTAAATGTGCGGCGGAGCGGTCTAAAGGTGTTAATAGATAATTAAACCTAGGAACAAAAATGTAATATATTGCAGCTCACCAGCTCTTAGATGCGGCAGCTGCATTCGTTTCTCTTTTAAGACAAGTAGAGAAACGTTTCTGTTGATTGTGCCCAAAAAATAGGCAATGGTTTTGCAAATTCCTGTTAATTTAACTGAAATCTCAAGAAATGATATCTGCCTTCAAAGCTATCTTCTGTACACTACAAATGCCCCCCTGCCCCCCCATGTATGAGGAGAGGCAGAGTTGTTTGTTGTCCAAATCAGGTGAGCAGTCTAGGGTGACAACGCTGGTCTTCCATAGATACAATGTGATAAGTGAGCGTTGTCACCTCAGGACAAAAGGAATATTACTGGCAGGATCACAAGGCGATAATAAAAGAGAAATGAATGCAGCCACCACAGTTATGGACTGGTAAACTGCAATTTGTTACCTTATTTTTTTCTGGGGCTTGATGGGTTTTCCAAGCCAGCATTTTTGTTAGGGTAAGGATTGTACAATAAAATACTATAAACTTTCAGAATTGTGAGGCATTCTCCTTACTTGTAAAGGGACGCGTGTTTAATTGTCTTCAGGTGCTGCAGAACATTTTCATTCTCGTCAAATTTAAATATCTCCACCGTGGACTTAGAGATGTGAGGATGATTCACCACGAAGAGGTACACCGTGTCATCTGAAAAGAAGACGGCAGACATTTAAGGTGTAAAGTTGGTGTTACTCGCACAGAGTAGATTACTAGGAAAGGGTATATTATACTCCCCTGTAGGCATGGCCGAGACAAAGGGTGGGCAGGAGGGACAGTTGCCCTTGGCGCAATGGTTTATTGCAGGGAATGGGGGGGGCGCCTTGACCCTAACCCTAAGGGAAGGGGGGGGGGGCGCAGTTTGGCATCCTTGCCCTAGGCGCTGGATGACCTTGTCCCGACACTGCCTGTAGGGATGAGATTTATACAGGAAACATTTGCAATTATTTTTTGTAAGCTTTTATGGTATGACACTGCAACTTTTCAGTAAAAGGGAAACCCTGAAGTCGGAGGTCTCTCTTCTTATTTATTCTGAAGCCAGGCTCCAGGGCTGAAATCGTGGAGCCCCATACAGCCTACCTGACAAGGCCACCACCCCCCCCCCCCCCCCCCGGCCAGAAGTGACTGAGGACATCGATGTATCAGTCCTTTTCCTTGCAGCCTCAGTTGTAAAGATGAATGAATTGGAAGCGCTCTTAAGCTTCTTGCTTATTCACAAGCTGATGCCTCAGTGATGAATGTACACAGTAGTAGCGTTAGTAGGATCAGCCCGGACACCTGGGTTTAGCCCCTCCGCCCAGCCCCAATGAAGTGCAGTATCAGCAGATTACTGTCACTTCCAGGGGAGGACTTGTCCAGGGAGCAGGAGGGCAATTGCCCCCCGGGCTGCTCTGATGCCCCATAAAAAGGCTGCACTGCTTCTGCCACAGACTATGCCTAAAGGATTCCTGGTGAAAAGTAAAAAGTCCCTGCCATTGACCTACTGAGTGCGGGTTAAAGACAAGGACAGAGTCCAGCCCCCCCCCAATCTCAGCATGGATAATGTAAACTGTATCCGAGCAGAGGCCGGTTTCATGCCCCACTAGAGACCCTTCTCCCCCCGCCAGCCCCGACCGAGCCATCCCAGCTCCCCTAACCACCCCGTTGGCCAGGTCGGGAAACCGGATTCAGCCAGTAAGTAGAGAGTATCTGGAGCAGGGCTTCAGCTTGGAATGAGGGTCAGAAGGAGGATGGAAAGAGGGAGAGTGGGAGAGTGGGAGGGGGGCTGAGTCGATGCACCATGGGCCTCTGGTTTGTACTTGCCCCCTGGGCCAAAAGTTGCCAGTCTGCCCCTGGTCACTTCCGATACACAGCACACTAAATCGCAGCATTAGAGTCAGGCCTGGTCTCTGCTAGCACTAAATTTAAAATTTTTGGTAGCAGTTCAAACATTCCTTGACAAGCAGAGATGGCCTTGCGGTTTGCGACGAACTTTGCTCGTTCGCTGTCCGCCGATCACGCGAACATATGGCGATGTTCGCGGCGGCCATATTCTTTTACATTGTGTGTTTAAACCAAAGCTTGGAACTCCATGGATTTTGCTCAATGACTCCAGCTAAACAAGTTTGCCTACCAGCTCTACAAGCAACTGGAGTTTCCTCCAACTCCACCATTTTAGGCTGTAGGAACAGATGCAGCACTACTTCTGTTAGCTAGATGCCGGGAATCTTTAGCCAACACTAGGGAGGAGAAGAGAGCCCGGAGGAGGTGTGCACTATGATCTCTCTCCTTCAGCTCCTTCCTCTTCCCAAATGTGTCCTGTGAGTGATCAGAAATTATATGAGCTTATAATTTCTTGAAGTGAGATAACACCATTCTGAAATCTCAGACATGGTTATTAAAATATACACTATGTAAACCTCCACCTTTTAAAATAACCCATTCAATTTAAAATAGAAATGAAAGGCAAAATACACACACATATATATATATATATATATATATATATATATATACACACACACAATTTTTATTTTTTTCAAGTGATCCCATAACATCTTCCCAGTGAACGGCTGTACAGTGGGGTGTGTCAGCACAAGTCTGACCATTGGAGGAGAGCAGGCTGTACTCCCAGCCAGGGCCGTCTTTTCCACTGGGCATACCCGGCGGTTGCCCGGGGGCCCCACTTGCCAAGGGGCCCCACATGGATCGATGGATTGGTGGCATGTGATGTCCCACTCCCTGGTGGTCTAGGCCCCCCCCCCCGTTCCGTTGTCCGCCGGCGTCCGGGCCCCCCCTTGTTGCTTCCTCCCCTCCCCTCCAGTCCGGAGTCCGGCGGCGGCCGTGGGTGGCTCGAGTCTGCCCTGCACACACTGGTTGCTAAGGCCAGCCCGCTTGGCATCTAGCAACCAGTGACGTGAGCAGCAGAGCAGACCCAGGATGCACAGCGCCGCCGCCGCAGCAGAGGACTCGGAGGAGGATCCTCCTCCTCGTCGGCTCTCCTCCTCACTCTCCTCCGGCTCCGTCCATCGAGTCGACCCTAGAAGAAGACTGGCTCCGCCTCCTCCCACCTCCTCCCATGCCATGTGCAGCCGTGTAAGGTAAGGTAAGTCTGCCAGTTTTTTTTAACTCATTCTCAATGGCATGATGTGAAGTGATAATGATGGCATTGTATGATGATGGGGATCTAATCGATGTGACAGTCAGTGAGTGACACAAGAGACAGTCAGACAACTACTACCTGTCCTGGCTGGAGGAGGATATACTACCTACTATATATTGGTCCCTGGCCTATATGTATATAGTAAGGTATATATTATCCTCCAGGTAAGTAGTTGTACTCTCTTGTAGTATAGTGTTCCCTGTAATGTGTATATAGTCTATATACATATTACAGGGAACACTATATACTACAAGAGAGTACAACTACTACCTGGAGGATAATATATACCTTACTATATACATATTACAGGGACCAATATATACTACAAGACAAGAGACAACTACCTGGAGTATATACCTTACTAACTATATACATATTACATGGAACACTATATACTACAAGAGACTCTTGTAGTATATAGGATTCCCTGTAATATGTATATAGTAAGGTATATACTCCAGGTAGTTGTACTCTCTTGTAGTATATATTGGTCCCTGTAATATGTATATAGTAAGGTATATACTCCAGGTAGTAGTTGTACTCTCTTGTAGTATATATTGTTCCCTGTAATGTGTATATAGTCTATATACATATTACAGGGAACACTATATACTACAAGAGAGTACAACTACCTGGAGTATATACCTTACTATATACATATTACAGGGAACACTATATACTAAAAGAGTCTCTTGTAGTATATAGTGTTCCCTGTAATATTTATATAGTAAGGTATATACTCCAGGTAGTTGTACTCTCTTGTAGTATATATTGGTCCCTGTAGTATGTATATTTTTATTCTCGTGCGTGATTGTGTAGCCAGGGGGCCCCAGTGCACTGCATTGCCCAGGGGCCTATAAGGCTCTTAAGATGGCACTGCTCCCAGCACAGTCGTTAAACTTATTACGCTGGAAAGGATGTGCTTCTATACCCTGGCATGGTCAATTTGAAATAGGAAAGCTGGAGGACTGGCAGGTACACCAGGTATTTAACACAAAGGAAGAGATACAAAGAGAACAGGATACTTTTTAAACACAATTACATGGTAAAACATGCACAGATCATGAATATGAAATGTTGGGTAACAAGCACTTTAACCTTGCCTCCTCTGAACTACAAAACACCTCCTCGTTATACAAAAGTGGAGATGGGGGTGTTTTGTAGTCTTAAACAGAAGCAAACAGCCTAGTAGGACTTTGCTGCTCCTCCATAGCTACAGTACACTAGAGTAGATGTCTGTTGCTGGCAGGAGCACCAGGTAAAAAAAAAAAAAAAAGAGATGCAACCAACACATCTAAGACTGGTAAACTGCAATATAAATATGTTCTGTGGTTTCCCATAACACAAGATACCCATGATCTGACACAATGAAAAGACGGTCTATATAACAAAACATTTTATTTGCTTAATGTTTTTATGCATTGCAAATAAAACCCTGCACCAATTGGACCGCAGTTGACCAGCGACACCAAGATCTCAAGCCACAGGTCATTTCATGCACAAAAAAAAGTAAATCAAGCAATGTAGCTGTACTTACCGTTTTCATCAATGTATATGCTGAGTCCATGAGGGCTGAAGGAAGAGATGTCAAAACCTCTGCTTATACGCAGTGAAGATGGTCGAAGGTGTTCGTCGTTCAGATCTAAGAGAAAGATTTCTCCAGGTCTACTGGGTGCAAAACTGAACATACCCGGGTACTTTAAACCCTATAAAAAAAAATAAAAAAAATAAAATACATTTATGCACTAGACTCTATTAAATCTGTAAACTTGGGACAGCCATCCGCGCATGCCAATTTATTGTTACTGCTTACTGTCAACCAGAACAGCATCAGCAGCCTTTCTCAAACGTTGAACCCCGGAAGAATCTTTAAATATTTTCAGATCTTAGGGAACCCCCACTAAAACAAACTCATCAAAGGTCATTGAGAAAATAAAGAATTGGAGAATGTCCGATTAGACGAAACGCATTGAGCCGGAGACTCAGTGTGATGTCATGGCACTGCACGATTCTGGGTTGGCAGCGGCTTTTGGTGGGAGTTCCATTGATTCTATTAGCTGCTTTTTATTGTTTATGTGTATGTTATGTTGATGCCCAATTTTTTTAATGAATACTACACTATTACAGATAGCCATTGGCTCCTGGTGAGCTTTATTTGCCACAGTTGGGACTGAACCTGGGTGCCAGAAGAGACAGTTTGAGTCTGATGTATATGTAGATGGTCGGACATCTTTATGGTTAGAAACATTCCCCTGTGGATTATTGGTGCACATGTGAGATTTTATCTTACCTTTGGTGAGTTTTCTGGATTTTAATACATTTTAGAGTCCATTCAGACCAGCGCGACTTGTCTGGCGACTTGTTAGCCTGACAAGTCGCGCTCGGTCTCGGGCCATTGAGTAGTACAGGACCCGTTCTAATAGGAGCGACACAAGTCGCTCCGACTTAGAAAAAGGGTCCTGTACTACTTTGGGGCGACCTGGGAGCGACTTCCATAGACTTCCATTATGTGAAGTCCCTGCAAGTCGCGCTGAAGTCGGATCGCCCCAGTCTGAATGGGCTCTTATACTGAACATATTACACTATGAAGTGTCTTTCTATCTATGTTGGAAGGTTCTATACATTGAGGGCCATATGAAGTGGAATCTGCTTAAAGGTGGAAGAGTGCTGCTGTTCGATTGATTGGATTCTGTATCAAGTGCATTCGACTACTGTATGTAGTGGTCCACTCTGGATGGTAAGAGTCAGTGTGTGTACATCTGTTTGTGGAGGATCTCTCAAAAGATTTTCCATTTCGAACCCCACACCTATTGGACTCTGTCTGTTGACTTTCCTGTCAAGGACTTTGTTCGTTTTTAGCGCTGCACCTTTGTATGTTTTTATGCCTGTATTCGCCACCAGTGAATTGTGTCAGCTGCATTTCTATACATTATCCTAATACTGTAAGCGCAGGTCTATTGTATTCATCTGATGTATATGTGCCATGGAAGGATCCCCTATTTGAAACACATGCTGTTGATGCTGTATTCATTGCAGCACAGATATTTGGTAAGTGTTCATTCTCCTAGGTGGTGGTGTCTAGTGACTTGTATACACAGAAAGCTGGATGGATCTATCCATCTTGGTGGAGGATTATTTTCCCATTTCTTTACTGGAAGTATTTTTTGGGATTTAAGTTTTGTTTTTTTTGGACATTGAATCAGGTTTCATTACACTTGTGTGAAGCTGCATAGATTCTTTATTTTAGTCTTTTCTGTTTTTGTATATCAAACCCTTTTGCTAGCAGCCACGCTCTTATCCCAGTGCGGATTTATTTCTATAAATACGGTCTTTGAGATAACGCCCATTACATTGATGGTCAATGGGGAGAACGACTCTATACAATGAAGGTCAGAATGCCACCCATACAGACAGCTAAATGATCTTTGGTGTCATGCCGTAACTCTAACAAGTGGCGTTAGATCCAGAACTATGCAGGCATCATCTATGGGAGGTCAACCATCCTCAGATCAAAGGAAAGCCTTGCAGCCTCTGAAGGACCCCTAGGGTTCCACAGAAACCTGGTTGAGAACGGCTGTCCCGAAGTGTACCGTTCACTTCTGTATTTATACAATGATCACAAGATATGTAGCTTTTTTTTCAGTTGCACATTCACATCAGTCTCTGCCCTCAAAGAGCCTTAACTTAAGGTCCCAATCTCACATGCATACATAAATACTAAAGTCAATTTAAACAGGAGAAATTAATCTACCAGAACGCAAGCTAAAGGACCCAGCGGAAACTTAGGGAGAATGGAGCAAACTCGATGCAGATAGTCTCCTGACCAGGATTCAAACCAACGATCCAATGCAGAAGTATTAACCACAGCCCTGTGTAGGTATTAAACAAGACACCTACACTATATTACCAAAAGTATTGGGACACCTGCCTTTACACACATATGAACTTTTAATGGCATCCCAGTCTTAGTCCGTAGGGTATAATATTTAGTTGGCTTACCCTTTGCAGCTATAGCAGCTTCAACTCTTCTGGGAAGGCTGTCCACAAGGTTTAGGAGTGTGTCTATGGAAGTGTTTGACCATTCTTTCAGAAGTGCGTTTGTGAGGTCAGGCACTGGTGTTGGACAAGAAGGCCTGGCTCACAGTCTGCGCTCTAATTCATCCCAAAGGTGTTATATCGGGTTGAGGTCAGACCTCTGTGCAGACCAGTCAAGTTCCTCCACCCCAAACTCGCTCATTCATGTGTTTTTGGACCTTGCTTTGCGCACTGGTGTGCAGTCATGTTGGAACAGGAATGGTCAAAGTTGGTATGCTGACACCTTAAGAGTTCCCTTCACTGGAATGAAGGGGCCAATCCCAACCCCTGAAAAACAACCCCTCCATAATCCCCTCTCCACCAAATAATTTGGGCAAGTGCACAAAGCAAGGTCCATAAAGACATGAATGAGCGAGTTTTGGGTAGAAGAACTTGACTGGCCTACACAGAGTCCTGACCTCAACCCAACAGAATACCTTTGGGATGAATTAGAGTGGAGACTGTGAGCCAGACCTTCTCTCCAACACCAGAGCCTGACCTCACAAATGCGCTTATGGAAGAATGGTCAAACATTCCCATAGAGACTCTCCTAAACCTTGTGGACAGCCTTCCCAGAAGAGTTGAAGCTGTTATAGCTGCAAAGGGTGGGTCAACTCAACATTGAACCCTACAGACTAAGACGCCATTAAAGTTCATGTGCGTGTAAAGGCAGGCGTCCCAATACTTTTGGTAATATAGTGATGTGCCCTGGAAGGATAACCTATTTGAAACACATGCTGATGATGCTGTATTCATTGCAGCATACACAGTATCTCACAAAAGTGAGTACACCCCCCCCCCCTCCCATTTTTGTAAATATTTTATAACGCACAGCCAATAATGTCTAAACTGCTGGCAACAGAAGTGAGTACACCCCTAAGTGAAAAGGTCCAAATTGGATCAAAATTAGCCATTTTCCCTACCCGGTATCATGTGACTCGTTATTATTACAAGGTCTCAGGTGTGAATGGGGAGCCGGTGTGTTAAATTTGGTGTTATCACTCTCACTCTCTCATACTGGTCACTGGAAGTTCAACATGGCACCTCATGGCAAAGAACTCTCTGGGGATCTGAAAAAAAAAATTGTTGCTCTACATAAAGATGGCCTAAGCTATAAGAAGATTGCCAAGACCCTGAAACTGAGCTGCAGCACAGTGGCCAAAACCATACAGCAGTTTAACAGGACGGGTTTCACTAAGAACAGGCCTGGCCATGGTCTGGCCAACCAAAGAAGTTGAGTGCACGTGCTCAGCGTCTTATCCAGATGTTGTCTCTCGGAAATAGATGTATAAATGCTGCCGGCATTGCTGCCAGAGGTTGAAGGGGTGGGGGGGGGGTCAGCCTGTGAGTGCTCAGACCATATGCCACACACTGCATCAAATTGGTCTGCATGGCTGTCGTCCCTGAAGGAAGACTCTTCTAGAGATGGTGCACAAGAAAGCCTGCAGCCTGCATGATCCCCTTACTTCGAAGACTGGGCCGCAGGGCAGTATTCCAACATGATAACGACCCCAAACTCACCTCCAAGATGACCGCTGCCTTGCTAAAGAAGCTGAGGGTAAAGGTGATGGACTGGCCAAGCATGACTCCAGACCTAAACCCTATTGAGCATCTGTGGGGCATCCTTAAACGGAAGGTGGAGGAGCACAAGTTCTTTAACATCCACCAGCTCCGTGATGTCGTCATGGAGGAGGGGAAGAGGACTCCAGTGTCAACCTGTGAAACTCTGCTGAACTCCATGCTCAAGAGGGTTAAGGCAGTGCTGGAAAATAAATGGTGGCCACACAAAATATTGACACATTGGGCCCAATTTGGACATTTTCACCTAGGAACGTACTCACTTTTTTGTCAGCGGTTTAGACATTAATGGCTGTGTGTTGAGTCATTTTGAGGGAACAGCAAATTTACACTGTTATACAAGCTGTACACTCACTACTTTACATTGTAGCAAAGTGTCATTTCTTCCGTGTTGTCACATGAAAAGGTATAATAAAATATTTACAAAAATGGGAGGGGTGTACTCACTTTTGTGAGATACTGTGTGTTTGGTGAGTGTTCATTTTACAAGGTAATGGTGTCTGGTGACTTGTGTACACAGAAGGTTGGATCTATCCAATCCTGTGGTGGAAGAATCATTTTCATATTTCTTTACTGGAATTATTTTCTGGGACTTGATTTTTTGGACATTGAATTAGGTTTCATTACACTTGGATATAATTTATTAGTTTGTATTCAGTTACATGTGTGGCGCTGCATAGATTATTTTAGTCTTTTCGGTTTTGTATATCAAATCCTTTTGCTAGCAGCCATGCTTACATCACAGTGCGGATTTATAAAATAAGTAAAAATCCTATTCATTCCTATGTGGCTAGTGCACATCTATGTGCTGCAATAATTTTAATCGGTTATATCGGCCTTCTGTAATCCCCTGTACAGTAGCACTTAGAGTGGCAGTATTAACAGCCAATCAAATGTCCAACATGCCCATATGCTGACAGGGAATAAGCAGGAGGAGAGTAAATCAGAGATGAGCTTTGCTGTGCTGCTGCACATTTATGTTCAATAATTCGATGAAGAGTAAATTTGGCCAATGATACAGTAAGAATCAAACATTGACAGGTGTAGTCAATATGAAACAGATAGATATGACCAGTAGCTGGCGCTGTGCTGCTGCACTTTTGTTGTTCAATTACAAGCTAGGGACAAAGCGGGGAGTCGGGGACCTAGTTATACCATTTAAAGCCCAGTTTAAAACTAAACAGATACACTGAGGGTACAAACAAATTCAACTTTATGAGTGGTGTATTTTGTGTATGGAAATTAACTTCAGTGAAAGCACAATGTCCATCAGACTGCTGCTCTTTGAGCACAGTGGTCTCTCTGCAGCAGCCTGATACGCCCACTAAGACCAAAAGCTAAGCATGAAGATGGTCCTTGCTGAATGTCTGTGGGAATTTGTGCCGATTCAGACAAAAAAGAGAACTTGTGAGGTCAGGTACTGATGTTGGATGAGGGAACCTGGCTTGCAATTGGCATCCCAGTTCATCCCAAAGGTGCTTAGTAGGGTCAAGGTCAGGGCACTGTGCAGGAGATTCAAATTCCAACACACCAAACCATGTCTTTATGGAGCCGACTTTGCACATGGCCACAGTCGTGGTGGAACAGAAAAGGGTCTTCACCAAAATGTTACCAAAAGGTCTGAATTGCCTAAATGGTCTTTGTATGCTGTAGTATTATCAGTATCCTTCACTGGAATCACCCTAACTCAATTTGGAGAGGCGTCTACATACTGTTGGTCATAAAGATAGGCGTGTTGGTCAGTTGTCCCCAATATGTTGTTCTTTTAGCGATATTCACTTTGCTTTAGCAGGCCAAGAGAGAGGAGGAAGGTGAGTATAAGCAATAACCTGTTTTGTCCTACAAGGCTCTTCAATTATTTAAAACGTGTGGAGTATATTTTTTTTTTTCCAATGAGGCTGTTGTAGGTCATTGTGTGTGGATGGAAACATGTTTTATATGAATCATTGAGGTCTAGCACTTTTTTCTTGGTCTAAAAATGGTACGAATAGAGCAGGGCTTGACAAATTTGCCTGAAATCTAGGAGCCAGCTAAAAAAGTTAGGAGCCAGTTTTTTTTTTTTTTTTTTTTTTTAAACTAACAACCAAGCTTTATATAATAAAACGGATAGAACCCCACTTTCCTCTATAGCACAATTGGATGGAAACAGACTGTCTCTTTCCATCCGATGCCATCTGATCCGATCCACGGGATAGATAGAAAATAGAACCACCATCCGTCTGTTTTTGGCGGACAGGATCAGATGACGGCAGATTACTGCTCCATAGAGGAGATTGAAGGGTCCAATCAGGTCTGCCTGAAAAACTGACAGGCGGACCTGTTCAGACAGCCCGTGTGAAAGGGGCCTTCGGCTGTGGCACGGTGATGAGGAAAAAAAAAAAAAAAAAAAAGATTTTATATATATATATATATATATATATATATATATATATATATATATATATATATATATATATATATATAATTTTTTTTTTAATAAGAATTGAAGAAAAAAAAAATTTATTTTTTTAATAATTAAAAAAAGAAAAGAAAAAATTATTATTTTTTTTTTAAAATTTAAAAAATAAATTAATAATAACCCTACTCCCTGTCCACTTACCTTTAAGCAAAGGTAACTGGACAGAGAGATGAAGCCTGCAAAAACTTCCCTCTCCTCTCCTGTTTGGAAGGAGATGGAAAGGCATTGAGAACAGGCATTACACCCGGCCACCACAAGAGGGCGCCAGTTCCCCAGCCTCTCATCTCACAGAAGAAGGCCGAAAAGCCGGGGCCTCAATTTTTGGACGGCGCGGAAGTCCGTGCACTCGGGGAAGGAGGTGGGGGCGCAAAAGGGACAGGACACCTCCTGCAGGGCACCCCAGGCGCCAGGTCGCTAATTCTAGTCGCAAATACGACCTGGCGCCCGGGGATTGTCGAGCCCTGGACTAGAGTTAGCTTTCCTATATCAGAAGCAGGTAAAAATAACGTTCCTACTGCTGAAAAAATGAAAGTATTACTAGAAGGCAAAACTTTTTTGGAGTTTTGGATAAAGTGGAGAGGGATTAGAACTAGTGATCGACCGATATCGTTTTTTTGAAGCCGATACCGATATTTTCCCATTGAATATCAGTATCGGCCAATATTTTTGTACATTTAAAAATATTTTTTTTTTCTTGACAGCTACTGTTGTGGAGGAATCTGGGGGTCTAAAAGACCCCAACCCCCTCCTTTGCACTTCTTTTGCAATTCAAAACACCAATTTTGTCTGTTTTGAATGCTCACTTCCGGGTTTTTACATGGAGACCCGATCAGAGCCGAATGCGGCTTTAATTGGGTCTTCTCTTCGGCGGGCGAGCAGGATGGTTGCCCGGATCTCCCAGTGGGACGGGAGATCCGGGCGAGCTGCGGAAGGTGGTGGGAGGGGGGGGGCGTTTCCTCCTGCTCCGTGTAATGACAGCCGAGCAGCTTCTCAGCTGCATCAGTTGTCATTACAAGACAGTCGACCGTCGGCTATGAACGCCGGTACCGGGGTGATGCCTCGTACAGGCATAACCCCGGTACAAGCACTTTCCAAAAATATTGGCAATATCGGCAACCTCAGGGGCCGATTCCGATATATCGGGGAAAGTGCATATCGGCACACGATATATCGGCATTGCCGATAATCAGTCGATTCGTAATTAGAACCCCGGTCAGGTTTGAATTCATGTTTGTGTCCCCATTATGGAGATTCATCCTATTTGTTCTGTTACCATTTTCACCGAAAGTGAAAGAATATCCCATTTTGGATTGTCTCCAGAACAGGAATTGAGGGAGAAACGTCCAATAGGGACACTAGTTCTGGCGATTCTATAATTTTACAGGGATTTCTTCTCACTTCCTGTTTTGGCTATGGGACAGAAGTGAAAGAAAATCTCCCCAATGGCACACAGATGACAAAAATAAACCTTACAGGAGTCGTAACCCTCCCTCACTCTGTCCAAAATGAAAAGACAAAATTGTTCTACTTTAATACTATGTTAAGACAACTACGTTCAGATGAGCAAGTTGTGGAAAGTACTTACAGAGCTGATAAATGCCAACCCATTGGGAAGAATCTCAATGTCTTCAGATCCATACTCTGTAAAATAGGAATACATGATATCATAAACAGAAATGTAGATGGTGTAGAGAAACAAACAATGCTCCGACTGGCTTGTGGCATCTTCCCAACACTCAAACACAACATGAGGAAAGGAGATAAAGCCCCCAACTCGTTCTTCTGAATGTTGACATTTTTTTAAAGGTGGAATACAGTAAATACAGCGGCTTACGCATTTCAGCTATTAGCCTTAGTCATTGCTATGACTAAGGTGTACTACACCTGCAAAAAAAAGTCAACAATCGGAAGAACAAGTTGGCAGTTGTTACCTCGTTTCCTCAAAAGTCCAGACTATCCTGCTCCTATGAATCCAGAGATGGTAAAAAATCCATAGATAACCAACATATACACCAATGTCCAGCCCAATAGATACATTAACCACTAGTCTCTTGAGTTCTTGTAGAATCCAATTAAATGAACCGTGGAAGTTCCTAAAGGTGACAATGAAGGACTCACAAACTGAGATGTGGGTCGGAGAATACGATTGCATAAGCAAAAAACATTGCTGATAGGGGCCGGGATCTGTCTGTAGTAATCCCTCATAAGTATTATCAATATTATTAGTGAAGGTTAAATAAAGGAAAACAAATAGTTTATGAAGCAGGAAAGTATCTATCAAGGCAAAACAAACAAACAGGCAGCTGTACAGGGGTAAGTAGACATACCTGGATGGATGATCTTCTAACCCCTCTCTTGGCCAAGGAGCTTGGTAAAAGAAGACGCTGTCAGGCCCATGGAAATCCCGAGGAGGAACTGAAAGCTTCCCACTAACAGGAACCAGTGGAGCCGGTGTCACAGTAAGTAAACCCAAGGGAGAGTAGATGAGCCACTCACACTCTCCGTCCCGATGGCAGGGGTAGTTTTGAAGGGAACAATTGTGGATAACCACAAGCAGCACTGGCCACCATCAAAGGGAGGTCTGCCCTCTGTGCCTGCTGTCCAAGAATCAGCTGTGCAGTCTGTACACAGAGCCGCGGACCAGACAGCCACAAGTCGCTCACCACCTCATATCCCATCAAGCCATCTCCATGGGAATGACGCATTTCGCAAGTTAAAAAAAGTTTTAAAAAAAATCCATAGAAGCGGGTGATTTTTGCAAAAATCAGTGCTGTAGCCTCATCCTGCCAGATGACAAAATGCAGTGGCACAGGTCAGGTGATCTTTGCTGAAGGGGAGGATCACAGTTTGGCTAAGATGCCAACTGGGTGGCTTTGATCACCTAATGTTATTTAGCAAGTTCATTGCATAATGTATATCTTCATAGGGAACTATATCCAACCAACAAAGATGTACCTACAGTTCAAGTTGAACATGAGACTGCTATGGAATCCATCAGAAAGAGGGAAAATGTCAATAAGTGCTGACCACAAGAGTGCTAACGGGCCAGTAATGACCACAAGAGTGCTACTGGGCCAGTAATGACCACAAGAGTGCTACTGGGCCAGTAATGACCACAAGAGTGCTACCTGGCCAGTAATGACCACAAGAGTGCTACCTGGCCGGTAATGACCACAAGAGTGCTACCCGGCCGGTAATGACCACAAGAGTGCTACCGGGCCGGTAATGACCACAAGAGTGCTACCGGGCCGGTAATGACCACAAGAGTGCTACCGGGCCGGTAATGACCACAAGAGTGCTACCCGGCCGGTTATGACCACAAGAGAGCTACCCGGCCGGTTATGACCACAAGAGTGCTACCGGGCCGGTGATGACCACAAGAGTGCTACCAGGCCGGTAATGACCACAAGAGTGCTACCGGGCCGGTAATGACCACAAGAGTGCTACCGGGCCGGTAATGACCACAAGAGTGCTACCGGGCCGGTAATGACCACAAGAGTGCTACCGGGCCGGTAATGACCACAAGAGTGCTACCGGGCCGGTAATGACCACAAGAGTGCTACCGGGCCGGTAATGACCACAAGAGTGCTGCCTGGCCAGTAATGACCACAAGAGTGCTACCTGGCCGGTAATGACCACAAGAGTGCTACCTGGCCGGTAATGACCACAAGAGTGCTACCGGGCCAGTAATGACCACAATAGTGCTACCGGGCCAGTAATGACCACAAGAGTGCTACCGGGCCGATAACACAGAGAACCACACACACACACACACACAGACACCAGATGTAATAGAACAGTCCTTTATTTTCCAGTCTGATACATTCTTAAATTGTTAAAGTAGAAGTTCCACACATTACTTTTACCTATAGGTAAGCCTATAATAAGATATTTACATTACACACAGCCAGTGACGTCACTGGCGCACGCATTTTGAAGGAACGGCCAGCCATACTGTTCCTTCCCAGCACTGTGCTGTAATCGGCGGCTCCAGCGCGCATGTGATTCATACTAGCACATTATGCCTTTACCCTGCGGGGTGTAAAAAAAAAAAAAAAAAAGGCCAGCGGTTTACAACTGCTCTAAATTAAATCTATAGACAATTCCACCCCCCCCCCCCCCCGGCCCATTTTGGATAGAGTAAGGGAGGGTAATACACGCTGTCAGATTTTTTTTTTTTTCGTCATATGTATCCCATTGCAGAGATTTATCTTTACTTCCTATTCCAAAGCTAAACAGGAAGTGAGAGGAAACCCAGGTCACCAGAACCAGTGTCCCCATTGGAAGAATTTTCTTCCATTACTTTTCTGGGAACAACCCAAAATTTGGGATTTTCATTTACTTTCACTTTCAATGATAATGGTAAACCGGACAAATAAAGGAGGGTGAATCTCTTTAACGGGGCAAAGACAGCAATACAAACTAACAGGTGTTCTAATCCATTTGTACTCTATCCAAAACTAAAAAAAAAAAAAAACTAAAAAAAAAAAAAAAAAAAAAAAGTTTGCCTTTAGTTATACTTTAACATAACGTTTTGTAGCTTTGTAAAGTAGATGTAAACCCAAATCACTAAAATATTATATTCCTTACAATGTTTTTTTTTTTTTTTTTTAATTAAAATATCATATTTTTACAGCAGAACTAAACTGTATCTGAGCACCAGAAACTGAAAACACTATTTAATTTGTTTTTAACCACCTCCATACCCCTGAACGTCATATGACGTCCTGGTCTTGCAGTGGAGATATCTGAATGCTACAGGCATCATTCAGATATATTTTTTGTGTGCCGGCGATTCCCTGCACAGTAAAAAAAAAAAAAAGCCCCCCCTGCAGCCCTCCGGTGCTGCAATCGGCAAGCCGGAGAAGGAATCCGCCACCGACGGAAATCTACCATAGATCTGACCGGTCATCTCTATGACTCTCGGAGGCCAGGTGCGAAGTTATGACGTTACGTCCGGTCCCGGCAGTTGTAAACACTACTGTGTGTTCGGCTTGAAACCCTGAGATCGTGTTTTTTTTTTTTTTTTCTCAGCTCAGGCTTTTCAGCCTAGAGGAGAGATGTGAAGTCTACTAGGACCCCAGATCTCTCCATAAAGAGGACTGTCATGCCCTATTCCTATAAACACACCTCCTGGTGTGAACGAGCCCTTAAACTGGTGTGCCCCAGGATTGCGCACAATTCTAAAGGGTATAAGAGATTTCCAGTCACTTCCAGTTTGGATAATGACTTTTACCGTAGAGGTCCCCAAAACAGTGCCAGGCTGTGGCCTGTTGGGGACTGTGCTGCGCAGCAAGCAAGGCTTGATTTGTATTTGTGGCCGCTCGCAGCCCTGTACGATGCATCCCCCACTACGCATGCCGTGTCCCCACAAGGGGTGAAGACGGTCCCTGTTATACCAGTAAGAGAGCGCCGATCGGCTCATTGTTCCTGTCTGCTTTGTGGCGGCCAGGAATTGTAATCCGAGAACCTGAAGAAAGAACAGCCCCGAGGCAGACTACAGATCCCAGAATTCCCCACACCAGGCAGGATCAGTTGATCTAGAGCAGCCAATCAGCTCAGAGGCTCGTCATTCCTGAGATTTGAAATCAGAGGCAGTGGTGTATTATGGTTTTGTGCTGCCCCAGGCAAGACTAAAATTGGGCGCCCCCCCTTCCCCTCCTATGTAAATTTGCCCCACTCCTTCCTTTTTAACGGATGTGACTCCCTCCAGAATTGGAGGACTCCAAGTCCCAGCATGAACCCCTGAGATCTCATGAGAGAAAGAGAGAGAGAGAGAGAGAGAGAGAGAGAGAGAGAGAGATGATGAGAGAAAGAGAGAGAGAGAGATGATGAGAGAAAGAGAGAGAGATGATGAGAGAAAGAGAGAGAGAGAGTGCTAGTACAAATAAATCAATAAAGAAAAATAGATAAAGCAGACGTCCTCTGACGAAACGCGTAGGGTGGAGTCATACGTCACTTCCGGTATTTGGAGCTAGGGCCGTGGAACGCGGAAGCTTCCCGGCTTCTCTACTGATCGTGGACAGCTGTAACTGTGAGTTACTACCTCCGTTATTTGTGATTGCATTGTATACTATACCAAGGGGTTCCCTCTCTCTCTTTATATTTTTTGAGGAATTAAGAGGGCGATTACATCGGAGGAACCCCTGGATACTACTACATCGGTCCCACGGCATCTATTATGAAACAGGTTGTATAAGAGGTGCGACACCTAGTGGTCACACTGGTGAATGCAACCAAAGGTTTTCTTTTTTCACTTGCCTATTCACTCGTGTTTTTTAGTTTGGGTTGGTTTCTTATCTGAATCTTTGGTTACTCTTTTATCAAGAAGAGCTGCATTTTATCTATTAGATTTGTTTTACGAATAATTTATCACAATTATCCCTGGTGTATCACACTGTTTAACATCAGGTTTCTTTTGAAATAAAACCCACTGTTTCTTTATCCATTTTTCTTTATTGATTTATTTGCACTAGCACTTTGCACCCTATTATTGCGCATCATTTTGGGGCTAGAAATTTTTTTTACTGCACTGACCACCAATCACTTGTGCACTTTATATTTACATAAGATATAAACAGTACCACTATTTATTTACTTGGCACTTTATCACTTGAAAAGGTAGCGCCGTTTCAACCTTTTGCACTTATTTCACATGGTAAAGAGCCTACGTCAGTAGGCTCTTTACCGTGATCGAAGATGCGGTGTGTCAGAGTGACACACCGCAGCACCGATCGCCACTCTGCGCATTATCCTGCCGCTGTCATATGACGTCTGGTCAGGATAATGTAACCACCTTCCCGCTGTCAATTCCCTATAGGACGGGCGGGAAGTGGTTAAGCTCCCAAAAAAAAAACAAGCTTAATGTCCCCAGTTTGCCTCATGGAAGACCAAAATGCATTAAACTTCTAGGAAAGAAAGTTAAAAAAAAAAAAAAAAAAAAAAAAAAAAAAACTTAGGCTATGCAGAGTTTCAGGGCAATCAATTAGGGTTTAGGCACTTTAAGGTTAAAGCTACATGAAGTCATTTTCACATTAAATATTTTAGGATGTCCTCAAGTGCAACAAATCTTCACCGTAACCATAATTTGCCTAATACTTTTTTTCCTAGGGCCGTCAGCAACATTTAGTGGCAATAATGAATAATTTTCCTGAAAAAAAAACAAAATCAAAAAATACTGCATTATTGTCACTAGATGGTACGTAACAGGTAAAATAAATTACAGTGAAGATTTGTTTAAATCATTATGCATACAGTAGATCCCTTCAAGATGACATTTTTTCCCACAATCAGTGCAATATTTATCATTTTTAACTGACCATATTGATGCAAGACTGATCATGAAGTAAAATAACTCCTAAAGGGTTTGTGAAATAATGTTACTGCAGTATGTCATAAAATGTCAGTTACATACCGATGCCAGCCAGAAGATGGCAGTTTGGAAGCTCAACAGGTTTTACCTCTCTGGACAGGTTGATGCGAGAACTGGAAAGACAAAAGATAACATAGGTGACAAACATATCCCAGTACTGGTACAAATCGGCTGGCCCTCATTGGGTTTTTGGCCCTTTAAGGCCCCTTTCACACAGGCGGACCGTTGAGATCCGCCTGTCCGTTTCTTTGGCGGATCTGAACGGTCCCCCCATGCATTCCTATGGGGCAATGGATGTCAGCGGAGACATGTCCGCTGACATCCGACCCGATCCGATCCGTCAAATCTGGACAGATGGAAACCATATCCGTCCAGCGGATCGGATGGGATCGGGTGAGAACGGACTGACGGTCCGTTGACATCCGATTTCCCCCGTAGAGATGCATGGGGAACTGTCAGCTGTCCTCCTGCTGCTCAGCGGGGGATCGGCGGCTCGATCCCCGCTGAGAAAAAACGGAGTCCGTCCAACGGACGGAGTGTGTGAAAGAGCCCTAAGTATCCACAGACATAATATAATTTGATGGCTTACAGCTTGTGTGCCTGGGCTTTTGTTTCTGTTTTCCCACCTGTGCTGAGAGAAGGTCAGTCTACACTAGATTACCAAAAGTATTGGGACACCTGCCTTTACACGCAAATGAACATTAATGGCATCCCAGTCTTAGTCTGTAGGGTTCAATATTGAGTTGGCCCACCCTTTGCACCTATAACAGCTTCAACTCTTCTGGGAAGGTTGTCCACAAGGTTTAGGAGTGCGTCTATGGGAATGTTTGACCATTCTTCCAGAAGCGCATTTGTGACGTCAGGTGCTGATGTTGAACGAGAAGGTTTGGGTCACAGTCTCCGCTCTTATTCATCCCAAAGATGTTCTATTGGGTTGAGGTCAGGACTCTGTGCAGGCCAGTCAAGTTCCTCCACCCCAAACTCATCCATGTCTTTATGGAGCTTGCTTTGTGCACTGGTCCAAATCATTTGGCGGAGGGGGGATTATGGTGTGGGGATGTTTTCCAGGGGTTGGGCTTGGCCCCTTAGTTCCAATTAAGGGAACTCTTAAAGCGTCAGCATACCAAGACATTTTGGACATATTCATGCTCCCAACATTGTTGCATGCCACAAGTCGTATCCGTTAAGAGGATGATGCGACTTGGATGAGACTTACATTCAAATCAATGGGCTAAAATCCTGCCCAAGTTGGACCAAAGTAATGCAGAAACCCTTTTCAAAGTCAGACCTACACAAGTCGGACCAGTTAAAACATCTCTCATAGAGAACCATTGATTTTGACATGTCATGCGACTTGTGCTCTTGAAGTTGGAGCCTATGTTGGACCAGTGTAAACCAGCCCTTAAAGTGGAACCAAAGGCAAAAACTTTCTTTTTCATTTTGGATAGAGAAAGGGAGGGTTATAATCCCCCATCATCTTTATTTTTACCATCTGTGCCCCCTTTGGGGAGATTGCCTTACCTTCCTGTCCCAAAGCCAAAACAGGAAGTGAGAAGAAATCCTGCAAAATAAGGGAATTCCTTGGGGACCCCCTGGTCACCAGAATTAGTGTACCCATTGGAAGATTTCCACTCTATTGCTTTTCTGGGGACAACACAAAATTTGGAATTTCCTTTTACTTTCAATGATACTGGTAAGCAGGACAAAGAGAGGGTGAATCCTCTAACGGGGACACAGGCAGTAATAAAAAAAAATTGACATATCGGTTTTTCGTTGCAGATACCGAAATTTAGCCAATGCATATCGGTACCGGCCGATATTTTTGTACATTTAAAACTATTTTTTTTTTTTTTGACAGGTACTTTAGTGGAGGGATCTGGGGGTCTAAAAGACCCCAAACTCCTCCTCTGCATTTAAAAGCATTCAAAACACCAAGAGTAAGCCGCTGCAGGTGAAAAACAATGCCGTTAAAAAAATTGTGTCCCCATGCATGCAAAAATGTATTGCAAAATGCATGCAATTGCGTGCGAACGCAATGACTTTATCTGTGTGTTTTTTATTGCATTATGGTGTGAGCAGGCCCTAAGCCCACATTTACATGTCAAATCAGGGCCAATTGCCGGAAATGGCACCGTCTGAATCAGTGCAACGCCGACTTTGCTACTGTACTTTGTTACTTGGCGATTTTGGGGGGGGGGGCGATTTCTATAGACATCTGTGCAGGGACCCGCACAGATGTCTGTGAAATCCCCCCCGAAGTCAGACTGAAATGCTGGCTTGAAATCGTGCAGGTTCAGCTGAACTCGCATTATTTCAAAATGGCCTCAGTGTGAACCTGGACTTAAAGTGGTATTAACCACTTGCCGACCAGTCACTGGGACTGTACTGTGGCAAAGTGGCTCGATTCCGTCCAGTGACGTAGACCTACGTCGCTGGACTCCTCCCCCTGTAGGCGGCGCTCGCACGCCGCTGGAGGCACGCTCCCACTGTTTTCAGTCACAGCGGGAGTCGGGCCAGGGGAGGAGCGGCCGCGACCGCCGCTGCTCTTCCCCGATCGTCGGGGAATCGAGTTTGGAGATCCGCCTGCTTGTGTAAACAGAGCGGGCGGATCTCCTCAGTGACAAGGAGTGACAGATTGCAGGGTTCAGCATAGCTGAACATGCGATCTGTCCCTGTGTCACACAGTCACCTCCCCCCACACACGTCAGTAAGCACCAGGCATACATTAACCCCTCCCTTTCCAATAAAGTTAGCCCCTTCCCTGCCAGTGTCATATTTACAGTAACAGTGCATATTTATAGCACTGATTACTATAGAAATGTCACTGGTACCCCCCAAAAGTGTCAAAAATGTCCGTCAAGGGTCCGATCTGTCCGCCGCAATGTCGCAGTCCCGCAAAAAAAAAAAAAAAAAAAATCGCAGATCGCCGCGATTACGCGTTAAAAAAAAAAAAAACACCAAAAATGACAGAAATCTTTCCCTTAGTTAGTAAACGCAATAACTTTTGCGCAAACCAATCAAAATACGCTTATTGTGATTTTTTTTACCAAACATATGTAGCAGAAAACAAATTGGCCAAAAATGTAAAAAAAATTAGATTTTTACATTTTTGGGGGGGGGGTTTCATATAAAAATTTTTTAAAAATATTGTTATTTTTTCAAAATAAACGCTCTTTTTTTGTTTATAGCGCAAAAAGTAAAAAAATCGCACAGGTGATCAAATACCACCAAAAGAAAGCTCTGTTTGTGGGAAAAAAGGGATGTAAATTTCGTTTGGGTACGACGTCGCAATTGTCAGTTAAATTCGCACAGCGCCGAATCGCAAAAAGTGGCCTGGACGTAAGACAGCAAAATCCTCCGGTGGTAAAGTGGTTAAACCCAAAAGTAGAAACGTAATATATTGCACCTCGCCAATCCGATGTGGTGGCTGCATTTTATTTTTTTTTGTTAGGGTTTTTTCCCCTCTGTTTTCACCTGGTGATTTGGCCAGTAATACACCTTCTGTATTGGAGCGCCTCCATTCTGGATGAAGGAGCACAGGGGGCACCCTTGGATAGCAAGCATTGTTAGTTAGAAGGGAAGGGAGTGTTAGGATGGCCATACAGGTTTCATTTTCTTGTACAATTTTCCTTTATATTTACCTTACAGTAGAACTACGGGCAAAACTTTGATTCTCATTTCGCATAGAGTAAGGGAGGGTTATAATCCCCGTCAGATTTTTGTTTGCTATCTGTGTCCCATTGCGGAGATTTCTCTTCACTTCTCGTCCCGTATCCAAATAGGAAGTCAGAGGAAATCCCTGTAACTTAAGGGAATTCCTTGGGGACCCCCAGGTCATCAGAACTAGGGTTTCCCATCTATTACTTTTCTGGGGATTTTCTTTACTGTCACTTTCAATGATAATGTAAACAGGACAAATAGATAGGGTGAATCTCTAACGGGGAGACAGACAGCAATAAAAACTGACCGGGGTTCTAATCCATCTCCACTCTATACAAAACAAAAAAAGCTTTGCCTTTAGTTAATATATACTATAGCTATATTAGGTAGTGTAAGGGCCTGCCTAATTGGATACAATTAAAAGTGGTTTAGTTTTGACCTCATATTATATGGTTTTTTGGTAACCCTAAAGGAAAAGCCAATTGAACATTTATGGCCAGCCTTCGATTTACTAGCAGATTTAACCACTTCTGGACCATAAGATTTTTTCCCCCTTAATGACCAGGCCATATTTTGCGATTCGGCACTGCGTTATTTTAACGGACAATTGCGGGGTCGTGCGACGCTGTACCCATATACAATTGATGTCCTTTTTTTCCCCACAAATAGAGCTTTATTTTGGTGGTATTTGATCACCTGTGCGATTTTTTGCACTATAAACAAAAAAAGAGTGACAATTCTGAAAAAAAAAAAAAATAATAATATTTTTCACATTCTGCTATATAACATTCCGTGGAAAAAAAAAAATTTTTTTTAACATTTTAGGCCAATTTGTTTTCTGCTACATATTTGTGGTAAATAAATAAAATAAATAAATAAGAAAAAAAAACGCAATAAGCGGATTTTGATTGGTTTGTGCAAAAGTTATCGCGTCTACTAACTACTGGAAATATTTATGTAATTTTTATTGGGTTTTTTTTTTTTTACTAGTAATGACGGTGTTCTGCAATTTTTTGCAGGACTGCGACATTGCGGCGGACAGATCAGATCCCTGACTGACATTTTTGACACTTTTGGGGGGGGGACCAGTGACATTACTACTGTAATCAGTGCTAAAAATATGCACGGTTCCTGTAATAATGACACTGGCAGGGAAGGGGTTAACACAGTAAGTGATCAAAAGGTTAAGTGTGTACCTAGGGGGTGTTTCTAACTGTATGGGGGCGGGGCTTGTGAAATGATCATAGAGAAATGTGTTCCTATATAGAAGGATCACATGGGCTCTATGATCATTTCAGAGAGAAGAACGGTCAGCTGTGTTTACAAAAGCTGACCGTCGTCCTCTCTCTGCGGGGAACGATCGTGGGTGTCAGGCGTCAATCGGAGCCACCTGCCCCGTGCATCCGGGTCCCCGCTGACGAGTGGGGGTGGGAGCGCGCTTACTCCCTAGCTGCAGGTGCGCGACCGACGTATACCTACGTCGGTTTGCTCAGGAGGGCCGCCCTGCCGCAGTGTAACTGCGGTGGGCGGTCGGGAAATGGTTAAACACACCAACAAATTGAAGCAGAACTCCTGCTAATACTTCATCAGTTACAGCAAACAGCTTTGTTCCCTTTTGGGATAAAGGTTTTACATAAACAAAAACTGATCATTGTAAGCACTGCCAATGTAAAGTGGTTTGTCTCATTTCTGTAACTGCTGGAGAGCTTGTGCTTTTAAAAAACAGACTTACTGGCCAGATCACCAGCTGAAAATAAAAGAAAGAAAGCCTAAAAACAGAAAACGAATGCAGCCATCACATCGAAAAATTGGTAAGCTGCAATATAAGAAATGTTTGCTTTTAGATTTACTGCTTTAAACTCCGCACCACCATCCCCCCCTGAAATATGTGCAGACCTGTTGTGCAACTTTATAAGCGCTGCCAACAAAGTCCAACTTTATAAGCGCTGCCAACAAAGTCCTTGTGCTTTTCGTTTGCCAGGAACTCCTGTGTGCTTATACAGGGAAAATAATATACAATATAAAATCCCTATGTACATACTCTAATAAAACAGAGCAACACAATGTACACACAGCAGTGAAGGGAGGATTGTTTGGTTGCCAGCTATGGGTTACAGCTCTTGCCACTTTGACCCTTTATGCTAAAAATCTGTAAGTGGCACACATGGGACAAATTTCCATACAAGTTGCATACACTAAACCGCCATTTTCCTGTAGGGCGATAACAATATCAAACCCCATTTCAATATGATCAATAGTCACGTGACTATCAAGGTATCACAATGACTGCGTGCAACCAATTAAAAGAAGGATGCCATCATTAAACCGGAAATTTGTGCTCTGCACTTACAAGGCAAAGCCATGGGGTTTGCTTTAATCTCCCTGTCCCCGCAGCAATTCTTACCTTTCTTCCGCTCCCTTGCAGCTTTGTGCAGCGGTATGGGACAAAGAAAATGGCCAGTACTTCCAGGTATGGAGGGCCATGTGACTCAACCGATTGACAGGCTGGCCATTAGTGGTGCACTGAAATGAAAATTCTGGATGCACTTGGCCGAAAACCGAAACCAAAATGGACAGTGTTAAAAAATATATATATATATATATACATATTTTTTTTTATATTTAATTGTATTGTATTCAACCACTTCTGGACCGGAAGGATTTGCCCCCTTAACCACTTAAGCCCCGGAAGATTTTACCCCCTTCCTGACCAGGGCCTATTTTGCGATTCGGCACTGCGTGACTTTAACGGACAATTGCGCGGTCGTGCGACGCTGTACCTAAACTAAATTGATGTCCTTTTTTTCCCACAAACAGAGCTTTCTTTTGGTGGTATTTGATCACCTGTGCGATTTTTTGATCATGCGCTATAAACAAAAAAAAGAGCGTAAATTTTGCAAAAAGAACAATATTTTTCACATTTTTTTATATGAAATTCCCCCAAAAAAAAAAAAAATGTAAAAACAAAATTTTTTTAACATTTACAGCCAATTTATTTTATGCTACATGTTTGGTAAAAAAAAAAAAGAAAAAGAAAATCGCAAAAAGCGTATTTTGATTGGTTTGCGCAAAAGTTATCGCGTTTACTAACAAAGGGAAAGATTTTTGTCATTTTTGTTGTTTTTTTTTTTTTACGAGTAATGGTGGCGATCTGCGATTTTTTTTGCAGTACTGCAACATTGCGGCGGACAGATCGGACCCTTGACTGACATTTTTGACACTTTTGGGGTTACCAGTGACATGACTGCAGTAATCAGTGCTATACATATGCACTGTTACTGTAAAAATGACACTGGCAGTGAAGGAGTTAACTGTATTGGAGAGGGAGGGATTAAGGGGCGTGCTTCTAACTGTGATTGGACATGGCTACTGGAGTAAGAACAGAGATTAATGGTCCTACATAGTAGAACCGTCTGATCTCCATTCTTACACAGGGAAGAATGACAGGCGGCTTTGTTTACATCAGCCGCCTGCCTTTCTTCCGGTGTAACGGACGATCGTGAGTGCCCGGCGGACATCGGGTCTGCCGGGCACACGCGCGGGGGGGGTCCGTGACCGCTCGGGGGGGGGGGGGGGTCCGTGACCGCGCGGGAGTGCGCCTCGGGCGGCGCGCGCTCGCTCCCTAGAAGCCTCACAGGCTCCCGGTTTACTCAGCGGCTAACGGCGCTGAATTTAAAAAAAGTGTCAGTATTCAAGAATGCCAATTTCGGCATTTTGAATACTTTGAAGTGCAGTGGAGGGGTCTGGGGTCTTTTAGACCCCAAATCCCTCCATAAAGAGCACCTGTTACTGCCTATTACTGTCACAAAGGATGTTTACATTCCTTGTGACAGCAATAAAAGTGATCATATTTTTTAAAAATTAAATAAACTAAATAGGAAAAAAAAAATTTAAAAAATTTTAAAGCGCCCCCGTCGCCGTGAACTCGCACACGAAAGAAAAATCGCATACGTTAGTCACGCCTGCAAATGAAAACTGTTTTCAAACCACACGTGAGGTATCGTTGCAATCACCAGAGCAAGAGCAATAATTCTAAAAAAAGAGCTACTCTAACTCTAAACTGGTAAAAAATTTTAAAGTGTCGCCTATGGAGATTATTTAAAGCGGAGTTCCGGGCACAGAAACCATTTTTCAACAAACATACCCCCGGGACAGTCAGGGCTAGCACATTCCACAATGGCTAGCCTCTGATCTGTCCCGGTTCGCACTTACCTGCAAGAAGAAATACTCACTTATAAAATTTCTTCCACAGCGTTGCCATCTCTGTTGTGGGCAGCTGAAGCCAGCGCGATCCTCTTCGGCGTCCTCTTCCGCATCTTCTTCTCCCAGAATGCGCCTCCACCGGCCCCTCTCGTCACTTCCGGTGCGGCGCCGCATTCCTCCACACCACTGTTTAGCAGGGAATGCGGCGTCGCCCTGGAAGTGACGAGCGGGGCCGGCGCCGTCGCATTGATTCCTTGGAGCAATGACGTTCAGCTCCCAGGAATCATCGCAAGACAGGAAGTGACGTCGGAGCCGCGGCACAGAGGGAGGAAGTAGAGAACAGGTGAGTATATTCAATCTCCAATTACAAGGTAAGTGAAAAAAAAAAAAAATGCCTAACTATCCAATTCCTTTTCAGGTGAGGGAGACCAAGCGGATGGGCAAAAAAAAAAAAAAAGTTTGTTTTTGTGCCCGGAACTCCGCTTTAAGTACCGTAGTTTGTCGCCATTACATGAGTGTGCGCAATTTTAAACCATAAAATGTTAGGTATCTATTTACTTGGCGTGACATCTTTCACAATATACAAAATAAATTGGGCTAACTTTACAGTTTACTTTTTTTTAAATGCAGTGAAATTTATTTATTCCCCAAAAATTGCGTTTAAAAGGCCGCTGCACAAATACCCTGTGACAAAAAATAATGCAACGACTGCCTTTTTATTCTCCAGAGCCTTTGCTAAAAAAAAATATATTTGGGGGTTTTTTTGGGGAAGTAATTTTCTAGCAAAAAATACTGATTTTACCTTGTAAGCAACATGTGTCAGAAATAGACTTGGTCCTTAAGTGGTTAAACTTTTTTTTTATTTTTGGATGGAGTGGAGATGGATTAGAACACCTGGCAGTTTTTACTGCAGTCTGTGACATTCACCCTCTTCATTTGTCCTGTTTACCATTATCATTGAAAGTGAAAGTAAAAGAAAACTCCAAATTTTGGGTTGTCCCCAGAAAAATAATAGAGGGGGAACCTTCCAATGAGGACACTAGTTCTGGTGACCTGGGGGTTCCTAAGGGATTCCCTTAATTTGCAGGGATTTCCTCTCACTTCCTATTTGGCTATGGGACAGGAAGTGAAGGAAACTCTCCGCAATGGGACACAGATGGGGAAAAAAAAAATCTGACGGGGGTTATAACCCTCCCTTAGGCTGCATTCACATGTCCGCTTATAATCGCGGGCAGAACCGCCGCGGTTCCGCCCCCGATTCGGAGATTTATTGCAAATCGCGGGACGCCTAGCGTTGCCCGTTGATTTGCAATAGCCCCCCAAACGCAGAGCGATGTTGCCGCGATTTACGCCCGCCGAATCGCGGCAACATTGCGCAAACAACTTTTTTGGAGCGTATTGCGTCCCGCGATTTTGTTTGCGCGATGTTGCCGCGATTCGGCGGGCGTAAATCGCGGCAACATCGCTCGGCGTTTGGGGGGCTATTGCAAATCAACGGGCAATGCTAGGCGTCCCGCGATTTGCAATAAATCTCCGAATCGCGGGCGGAACCGCGGCGGTTCTGCCCGCGATTATAAGCTGACATGTGAATGCAGCCTTACTCTATCCAAAATGAAAAAAAAAAAAGTTTTGCCTATTGTTCTACTTTAAACCTTCTTCCGTGGAAAGCTGTTGTGAGGATGGGGATGTATTTTGCAGCTGTTGCAGGAATTGGGGGTCGTGGGTTGATGTGGCTGCAGATCAGATTTCTTTGCCTGCTCAGTAAAATCTCCAAGGATCGAATTCTGCGAAGATTTATCTCAGCACACTGGATTGCAGACCCTTCTCCTCCGTGGTTGTCTCTGCTCCACCAATACACCCAACAAGGTGGACACATCAACTGCCACTAACCACCATCGAGATATAAGCTGGTCAATACGTGCTTGGTCTTAAAGTGGAACTCTTGTCACCTCTCCACCCACCCTCCCCTCACCCCTGAAGCCCCCCCAGGCTTTTTCTATTTACCCCTTCATGACGGAAAGAAAAACAAATTTTAATGTCTGGACACAGTTTTACAACTTGTTTGACTTAAGTTGGCCTTACAAGAATCGAAATTAATTGAATTCTGCAGGATTTTGCTTCATATGTGGCCAATGTGGTCAAGCAGAAGTCAATCTACATATTGACTTCTGTTCAACCGCCCTGTCAGTATATTCTCACTTGAACAGAGCTGCAGGCTATAGACCAGGCATGACTAAATGGTGGACCGCGGTCCGGATTCGGACCAAGTTACCATCCTGTGTGGACCCATTTAAGAGCCGACTTTTCTCCCTCAGCCGCTGTCATTGTCAGCAGAGCAAGGCTGTACAGTCCTGGGCAGTGGGTGGGGGCGGGAGCTGTAGGAGGTAACATTTCAAGTTATCCAAAACAGTATTTCTCCTGTCAAGTGGTATGTGAGGAGGTGAGTGGTCTATGTCATCCTTATTATCACAACCTAAGGTCTTGCTGCCCCCCAGGACCATGGGTATCGGAATATACTGCAAAACAACTAGAGAGGGGCGTACCGACCTAGTGTATTACCAATAGAAATATTTTATGAAAATCAGAAGAACGACATAAATTATACTCACAAGCGTTGATATATACACGCATTTCAAAAAAGTGGAACCAATTGCTTCCAAGACTGCTGGGATGCACCAATGATGCAAAAAAGACCTGGTGGCACCTGTATATGCCCGGTTGATATGTTTCGAGGGAGAACCCTCTTCCTCAGAGCCAAAAGTGCTAAGTATCACTTGAAGGCATGAGAGAAGCCCCCTCACTCAGATTTCCACCAACTTCCTGTTAAGTATCTGAGACAGGACGTGAAGGAAAAAACTTGCAGGGGATTTTAACCCTTCCCTACTCTATGCAATGAAACAAAACAAAAAATGTTGGCTTTACAAGAACTTCAAAATTACACAGTCTGGAGTTTATGAGGATAGTATAAATCTGTGCTGGTGGAGACATCGGGATTTATATATGGCAGGGCAGAGATCTTAATGCCTGAACACAATTTGAAGGTCAGTGTGCCCTTCTCTTGTTATTTTGCAGTATATTCGGATACCTATGGTCCTTGGGGGGCAGCAAGACCTTACGTCAGTGGTTCTTAACCTTGTTGGAGGTACTGAACCCCACCAGTTTCATATGCGCATTCACCGAACCCTTCTTAATTGGAAAAATAAAATACGATTTTTTTCAAATTCAAAACATAGGTATATATTTAGGTATATATTTATACATAGGTGCACAAAATGAACAAAACGATTAAAGAATAAAACCATTAAGAACAAAACCCTTAAAACATGATTTTCACACAAAAACATAATAATGAATTGATTATTCCGTTGATTGTAGGGCAGGATAGAGTGGTCAGTAGGCTGTAGGGCGGTGTACAGAGAATAGGGCAAAGGACAGGAGTTGACAGGACAGAGGATAGGACAGTGTACAGGGATCAGTAAAGCCACACACCAGGGGGCTGGGAGGGCAAACACTGGGGGGGGTCAGGAGGGCACACACTGGGGGGGGGGGGTTGGGAGGGCATACCTTGGGGTGTCAGGAGGGCACACACTGGGGGGAAGGTGTTGGGAGGGCATGCCATGGGGTATCAGGAGGGCACACACTGGGGGGGGGGGGGGGTTGGGAGGACATACCATGGGGTGTCAGGAGGGAACACACTGGGGGGAGGTGTTGGGAGGACATACCATGGGGTGTCAGGAGGGAACACACTGGGGGGAGGTGTTGGGAGGGCATACCATGGGGTGTCAGGAGGGAACACACTGGGGGGAAGGTGTTGGGAGGGCATGCCATGGGGTATCAGGAGGGCACACACTGGGGGGGGGGGGTTGGGAGGACATACCATGGGGTGTCAGGAGGGAACACACTGGGGGGAGGTGTTGGGAGGACATACCATGGGGTGTCAGGAGGGAACACACTGGGGGGAGGTGTTGGGAGGGCATACCATGGGGTGTCAGGAGGGAACACACTGGGGGGAGGTGTTGGGAGGGCATACCATGGGGTGTCAGGAGGGCACACACTGGAGGGGGGGTTGGGAGGGCATACCATGGGGTGTCAGAAGGGCAAACACGGGTGGGTTGGTAGGGCATACCACGGGGTATCAGGAGGGCACACACCAGGGGGCATTCACAATGGTTTATAGCTAAATGAAAAGGACATGCATTTCCATTTGTCAGCTAACAGCACCTCTATGCTAAGCTGCAGTAACTCAGCAGACTTAGCATAGAGGTCCTTGTAAACAAATCCACCATGTACAGCTAGCTGAGCCTACCTCCAGGAACATTCACTCGGCTCCCTCTGCTCAGCTGCTCACACTTCCCTCTTCCAGGCGGGCGCGATCTCCGTGGTCAGGTACATTCCCATCCCGCCGACTCAAGCAGCCTGCAGGAGATAGGCTGGAAACCTGCTGGGGGAGGTACAGGGGACGGACCGTCAAGTGTCTATGTGTAATGGCTGTGAGTTGTCCCAACCGCAGCTCTGATTGCTCGGCGTCTCAATCAGTAATATTTTGCCCCCCGCCGATCCCGAAAGACTGACTCACCGAACCCCTGGGGTTCAATGGAACCCAGGTTAAGAACCACTGCCTTAAGTTGTGATATTAAGGATCACATAGACCACTCACCTTCTCGCATACCACTTGAGCGCAGGAGAAATACTGTTTTGGATAACTTGAAAAATTACCTCCTGCAGCTCCTGCCCCCACCCACTGCCCAGAACTGTACCGCCTCCAGCTCCTTACTCTGCTGACAATGACAGCGGCTGAGGCTTGGGTGAAAAGCCGGCTCTTAAATGGGTCCACACAGGATGGTAACTTGGTCCGGATCCGGACCGTGGTCCGCCATTTAGGGATGCCTGGTCTATAGCCTGCAGCGCTGATTAAGGGCAAATATACCGACAGGGCGGTTGAACAGAAGTCAATCAGTAGATTGACTTCTGCTTGACCACAGTGGCCATATATGGATCGAAATCCTGCAGAACCCAATTCATTTCAATCCTTGTAAGGCCAGCTTAAGTCAAAGTTGTAAAACTGTGGTCAGGCATTAAGATTTGTTTTAAAATCCGAATGCCTGAACACAGTTTTATAACTTGAAGTGAATTTTGAAGTGAATTTTCCTTCACTCCCTGTCTCAGATACTCAACAGGAAGTTGGTGCAAATCTCCCAGAGTGAAGGGGTTGCTCTCATGCTTTGTTCATACAGTACGTGCAGCTAGGGGGAGGTAAAACCTGAGCGGCATGTATTCACTAAAGACTTTACTCATGCTGCAGAAAAAATTAAACATCATGTCGCATTTGGCAGCTGCTACCCCAACTGAACGTGACCCATGCAAGTCAATGGGGCCATCCCGCAACCACATGCAATGCATGTGCAGGGGTTAAATCAGGAGTGAGGACAGTGGCGCCTGGTGCTCCATGGTCCGGGGGGGGGTGTTAGGTGGACCGCACTATACAACCCCCCCCCCCCCCCCCCACGGGCCACACCAGGCCGCAGCTGCACACTGTAATACCACACACACACACACACACCCCCGCCGGCTCACTCACCTTGCCTGAATAGGTGGAGGGAGGGAGGGAGGGCAGGCAGCGGCAGCAGCAGCGGCTTCAGCTTCTTCCCCGTCTTCTGCATCTCTTCCCTCCTCCTCCATGGCCAATGGCATTGCTTCTCCTTTCGGCCAATCGGGAAACCCTTCCTGATTGGCCAGGAGGAGGATCCATGTGACAATAGCGAATATTCATTTGCTATTGTCACACAACTGGGTGGGCTCAGGGCGCAGTACTCTGTGCCCCTAACCCACCTTTTTTTTTTTTTAGCCTATTAGAGCCTCTGGCTCTAATCACATGCTAAAAAAAAAAAAAAAAAAAAGTCCCATTGAACTCCATGCGTCTGCTGAGGCCCCACATGTAGATTAGGGGCCGGACGCATGGATAGGGGGGCGGCACCCTGCACCCTCAATGCACCAGCCGCCACTGAGTGAGGAGGCTTCTGATGAGTGATCCAACGCAGATTACTTTACAGAGGGATACAGAGACACACTTGGACAGCAGCATTGTCAGTCTGAGGGGAGTGGAGTGTTAGATGGACTTGCAGATTTAGATACACTAACAAATCGAAGCCAAACTCCAGCTAACACTGCGGTTACATAACATTTTTTTTTTTCTTTTGGGATAAAGTTTTTACATAAAGAAATAAAAGCTGATCATTGTAAGCACCCCTGCCAGAGGAAATGGTTTGTTTCATCCCTTTAACTCCTACATTTACAGCTTGTTTTGTTGAAAAACAACAGACTCACTGGCTAAATCACCAGGTGAAAATAAAAGAAAGAAAGCCTAAAAAAAAGAACTAATGCAGCTATTCCATCTAAGAATTGGTAAGCTGCAATAACATGTTTGCTTTTAGGTTTAGCAACTTGCTGACCACGCACTGTAGCTTTACTGCTACAGCGCGGGCCAATGGATGATCGCCAACACCCGCTGATCGGAGAGAAGGAAGGAAGAAAGGACAGAGCTCTGCCTACATAAACAAATCAGAGCTCTGTCCTGTCAGCAGGGATGTGCTGGTTTTTGTTTCCCTGCAAAGCTTCGTAAAAGCAGCACACTGTGTGCACAAACACTAGTTAGGCACAGTTAACCATTTGATTTCCCCTGATGTTCACCCCCTCCCAGCCGCTGTCATTAGTACAGTGACAGTGCATATTTTAGCACTGATCACTGTATTAGCATAGCTGGTTCCCACAAAATGTCAAAAGTGTCAGATTGTCCGCCATACTATCACAGCCCTGCTATAGGTTGCTGATCACCGCCTTTACTAGTATAAAACAAAAAATTCCAGTATACATAGTTTGAAGACGCTATACTTTTTTGCGCAAACGAATCAATATACGCTTACTGGGATTTTTTTTTTTTACCAAAAATATGTAGCAGAATACCTATTGGGCTAAATTTATAAAGAAATTTGATTTTTAAATGTTTTTATTGGATAGGTTTTATAGCAGAGAATATATATTATTTTTTTTTTTTTTTTTTCAAAATTTTCAGTTTTTTTCCGCTTACAGCACAAAAAGAAAAAGCCCAGTGGTGATCAAATACCACCAAAAAAGCTCTATTTGTGCGAAAGATATAATATAAAATGTAATTTGTGTACAGCGTTGCATGACCGCGCAATTGTCAGTTAAAGGAACCCAGTGCCGTATAGCAAAAAATGCCCTGGTCATGAGGGGGGGGGGGGGTGGGGGAATCTTCCGGAGGCCAAGTGGTTAATACTCCTTGAACAAAATAGTTCCATTTGAAGGTTCTATTAAATCCAAATGACCTTTTATTATTTGTTAACCACTTCCGGACCGCCTGCCGCATATATACTGCGGCAGGGAGGCCCGGCTGCGCAAAATCCCATACATGTACGCGATATTGTGCAAGGGATTTTGGGGGCGCCCGTGTGCCCATGGAGCAACACAGCAGAAGCCAATCAGCGGGTCGTTTGGTGGAATGACAGAATGGAGGTCTGCCTATATAAAACAAGGCAGACGGCTGTTCTGTCAGGGATGGAAAGAGAGATCAGTGTTACAGCTAAGCGGAAACACTGATCTCTCTTTTCCACTAGTACATCCACTCCCCCCACAGTTAGAAAGTACTCCCTAGGAGCACACTTAACCCCTTGATTGCCCCTAGTATTAACACCTTACCTGCCAGTGTTATTTATACAGTAACAGTGCATTTTTTTTTAGCACTGATCACTGTATGAGTGTCACTGGTCCCCAAAAAGTGTTACTTAGTGTCAGATTTGCCCGCCGCAAAGTCACAGTCCCGCCGATTGCTGCCATTACTAATTAAAAACCATTTAAAAAAAAAATAATAATTAAAAAGTCCATAAATGTATTCTATAGTTTGTAGACGCTATAACTTTTGCACAAACCCTCAATATAATCTTATTGGGATTTTTTTTTTTTTTTACCAAAAACATGTAGCAGAATACAGATTGGTCTAAATTTAAGAAAAAAAAAAAAATTTTTAAAAAATAAAATTTATTGGGAATGTTTTAGGCTACGTTCACATGTGGGCGATCCGGAATCATTGCAAATCGCGGGACGTCTGTGCGATGCCCGTGATTTGCAACGGCACCCCAAATGCTGTGCGATGTTGGCGCGATTTCCGCCTGCCGAATCGCGGTAACATCGCGCAAACAGAATCGCGGGACGCATGGCGCCCAAAAGAAGCTCTTGTACCTTTTTTGGTCTGGTGATTCTGCCCGTGATCCGCTACGCCCACATGTGAACGTAGCCTTAGTGCCGGTTCACACTGAAGCGGCACGACTTCGGGGGCGACCTGTGAAGTCGCGTGCACCGCGACTTTGGCACGACTTGCACGGACTTCATAAAATGAATGTCTATGCAAGTGGGCTCCAGGTCGCCCCGAAGTAGTACAGGGCCCTTTTTTTAAGTCGGAGCGACTTGTGTCGCTCCTATTAGAACCGTTCCTGTACTACACTATGGGACGCGACGGTGCGCGACTTGCCAGGCTGACCAAGTCGTACTAGTGTGAACGTAGCCTTATAGCAGAAAGTAAACAAAATGTATTTATTTTTGTTTATAGCACTAAAAAAAATAAAAAACCACAGATGTGATCAAATACAGCCAAAAGAAAGCTCTATTTGTGTTGTGAAAAAAAAAAGGACATCAATTTTATTTGGGTACAGTGTCGCACGCTTGTGCAATTGTCAGTTAAAGCAACGCAGTGCCGTATCGTATAAAATGGCCTGGTTATTGAGGGGGGGGGGTGGTAAAACCTTCCAGAGCTGAAGTGGTTAATCTTGCCAGTAACGGCTCGTTCGCACTAGCGATGTGCTAAGCCTTTCCGTTTTAGTGTGCAGGAGTTTAGATACGCTTTAGGCTGGGTTCGCGTATACGCGGGGCCGGTTACGGTGCAGAGTCCGGTGCGGTTTCTATTCCGATTCGCATGTATGTCAACCGAGCCTTAACCCCTTCTCTCCTCCTTTTTCTGTATTTTACACATTTGTTATTTATTTTTTTTAAATGGAAAAGTAAAGTAAAAAAAACTCAGCATAAAGAACAAGACCCCCCCCCCCCCCCTGCGATGACCACAGCAGATTTGCCCCCCTGGAAACTCACACCACCATGTTTTAGGAGTGCTGACCCTTTAAATATAAAAAAAGCCTTCTGAGCTGCTTGATTAAGCGGATAGGAAAGGCAGAGATCAGATCTTTGCACGGTGCAAAAACACATTTCCAAACTTTTCCGCCCCAGCCGCCAACTCCTAATCTTTAGCTGTAATAGTAATAAGGGAACTTACGTGAAATGCACTATTCTTTCTCCTAGAAAAGCCAGGAAAATCCCAAAGAGTGTGATTTTCAGCAGTTTCCCCATGCCTGCAGTGTTGTTGTGTGCTGCACCCTACAGAGGAAGAGCTGAGCGAGCTGGAGAGGGCGGATCCTTTAACCCAGGAACTTAATCCACCATTCTCTGTGCTGCAGGCCTTGTTTGCATTGCATGGTGTAGTAGTGGATATAACATATTGTTAAGGGACGCAATAAAGTTTGGGTCTTTTTACACTCATCTATTTCCCTTCAGAACTTTCCGGCATTTAAAATAGAAATCTGATTCTTTCCCACATGTGCTGCAGTTTAGTGTGTTTTTAACCACTTCGATACCGGATGCTTTTACCCCCTTTCTGCTCAGAACAATTTCCAGCTTTCAGCGCTGTTGCATTCTGATAGACAATTACGCCGTCATGCAACACTGTACCCAAATTCCATTTTTTTTTTTCATTTTTTAACCACTTAAGCCCCGGAAGATTTTACCCCCTTCCTGACCAGGGGGTATTTTGCGATTCGGCACTGCGTGACTTTAACGGACAATTGCGCGGTCGTGCGACGCTGTACCTAAACTAATTTGGCATCCTTTTTTTAGCAAAAACAGAGCTTTCTTTTGGTGGTATTTGATCACCTGTGCGATTTTTTGATCATGCGCTATAAACAAAAAAAAAAAGCGTCAATTTTGCAAAAATAACAATATTTTTCACATTTTTTTATATGAAATTCCCCCCAAAAAATGTAAAAATCTAAATTTTTAAAATTTTAGGCCAATTTGTTTTATGCTACATATGTTTGGTAAAAAAAATCATTTTGATTGGTTTGCGCAAAAGTTATCGTGTTTACTAACAAAGGGAAAGATTTTTGTCATTTTTGTTGGGTTTTTTTTTAACGCGTAATGGCGGCGATCTGCGATTTTTTTTGCGGTACTGCGACATTGGGGCGGACAGATTGGACCCTTGACTGACATTTTTGACACTTTTGGGGTTACCAGTGACATTACTACAGTAATCAGTGCTATACATATGCAATGTTACTGTAAAATTACACTGGCAGTGAAGGGGTTAACTTTTTTTGAGAGGGAGGGGTTATGTGTGTCCCTAGGGGCGTGATTCTAACTGTGATTGGCTGTGGCTTGAGGTGTAGGAACAGTGATCAACGGTCCTACATAGTAGAACCGTATGATCACTATTCCTACACAGGGGAGAATGACAGGCAGCTTGTTTACATCAGCCGCCTGCCTTTCTCCCTCTCCCCCGACGATCGCCGAGTGACCGGCGGACATCGGTTCTGCCGGTCACACGCGCAGGGGGGTCCGTGACCACGCTTGCTCCCTAGACCCTCACAGGCTAGTGACGTATATATACGTCACTTTGCCTGTGAGGGGCTGACTGCCGCAGTATATCTACTTGCGGCGGTCAGCAAGACAGACAGACAGAGCTTTCTTTTCGGTGGTATTTGATCACCACTGGGTTTTTCATTTTTTGCAAAACAAATTAAAAAAGACAGACAAATGTGAAAAAAAGCGTTTTTCTTAGATTCTGTTAAACATTTTTGCAAATAAGTCATTTTTCTTCATACATTTAGATCAAAATACATTGCTCAAAAAAATTTAAGGAACACTTTGAAAACCCATCACATCTCAAGGGGGAAAAATCTCATGCTGGATATCTATACTGATATGGACTGATATCATACTGATATAATTCCTAATGTGTTAGGAAGGAAAAGATGGCACTTCATTTGATGGAAATGAAAACTATCACCCTACAGAGGGCTGAATTCAAAAACATCCCGAAAATCAAAGTGAAAAAATTATGCAGCAGGCAACTCAAAATGGTACTCAGTAGTTTGTATGCCCCCCAATGTGCTTGTATGCAGTGCTTTAAGTGAGCCGGTATGCACTGGTACTCAGTACCGCCACTTCCAAATATGGCTCTTGAGCATACCGCCACCTCTCCGTGCGCCTTAGCGCACCAGTACACTAATTTTGGACATCTGCCCCCTCAATTGCCCCCCCCCCCCCAAGAATATTTCCCACTCCAGAGCCAGACCAGTCACCACCAGTGAGTCCCCCTGCTCCAGAGTCCCAGCCCAGCCCAGGGGGGGGGTGCTCTGTGGGGACCCTGATGTGGGGTGGGGAGGGGGGCGACACAATTTATAGGCTATAATAGAGTACCGGCACCTCTTTTGGGCCACTTAAAGCACTGCTTGTATGCATGACTGACAACATCGGGGCATGCTCCTATTGAGATGACAGATGTTGTCCTGGGTTATTTCTTCCCAGATCTGGACCAGAACATCACTGAGCTCCTGAACAGACTGAGGTGCAACCTGGTGGCGTTGGATGGACCGAAACATAATGTCGCAGAGGTGTTCTATTGGATTTAGGTCCGGGGAGCGTGGGGGCCAGTCGATGATATTATGGAGTGGCCTAGTCAGTCCCCAGACTGTAATCCTATAGAAAATGTATGGGGGGAGCTGAAATTTCGAGTTGCTAAGCGACAACCAAGAAACCTTAAGGGTTTAGAGAAGATCTGTAAAAGACAGTGGACCAAAATCCCTCCTGAGATGTGTGCAAACCCAGTGCCATCTTAAGAGCATTAAAGGGCCCCGGGCAATGCAGTGCACTGGGGCCCTGCCTACGCAATCACCCACGGGAATAAATATGCAAATTATCGATAAGGCGATATTTATTGGTACAGCAGTGCCAGGCTAATGACAGCTTCGGATCCGGTGAACACACACACGGACGTGAGTCAGACTCGACTGTGCTGTGTGTGCCTGTTCCCGTGGAGACGGACAGGCATTCCTGCAGTTGTGGGCTCCCCCTCCACGGCCCAAGTGGCCTGACAGCAGCGCAGGACCGACAGGCGCTTGCCACCTGCTTATTTTGGCGCCGGGATGCACACGGGAATTGGGGAATTGGGGCCGAGTCGCTGGTCAGGTGGGGCCCCCTGGGCAAGTGGGGCCCCCGGGCAACTGCCCAGTGTGCCCATTTGGTAAAATGGCCCTGTTCAAACCTGGTCACCAACTACAAGAAACGTCTTACCTCTGTGCTTGCCAAAAAGGATTTCTCCACCAAGTATTAAGTCATGCTTTGCCTGGGGATCAAATACTTATTTTACTCACTGAACTGCAACTTAATTTATAGCATTTGTATCATGTGATTTTTCTCAATTTTTGGTTGATATTCTGTCTCTATCGTTTAAAATAAACCTATGTTAAAATTATAAACACTTCATTTCTTGTTAAGGGGCAAACTTACAAAAGCCGCAGGGGATCAAATAATTATTTTTCTCACTGTTTATATGAAAATTTATCAATCCTGAGTTGGTTGCCATGCACAGCTGCTTCAGATTCTGTTTGCTTCAGCCTTAGTAAATTGCCCTCCATTGATGTTATAGGAGCAGGATCAGCATAAACAGTAGCAAGATCACCTTGAGTGAAGCAATAGATAGTAATGTGGCTAAATGTGCTGCATTCAGGAGGCTGTACTGCCAGAGTGCATTAATGGTGACTATACTAGGCCTAGGCTAACTGGATGGGAGTACTCCTTATATGAATAATGGCTAGGGAGCTTGTGGAATGGCTTTATAGTAAACAGTCCTTTACTACAGTATATTCTTCTGCTGGCTATAGTTAGGGCCCATAAGCAGAGCTGGTGCACTTAACAACAGTTTTGGTGAACCTGCATGCAGTGTGGGTGCTATTTAGCAACTGTCCTGCTTCCATTAACTCAGTCTCTGCTATCAGTGGGCAGTTAGCCCTCTCACTAGTCCCTGTGATTCAACAGTAGACTCCCACTGTAGGAAAGGAAGCCCCTGATCTCTGTGTGGATGGCTTTGGTAATCAGAATTGAAGGAGGGGAGAATAAGAGAACACCCCAGTCTCTCTGCAGCAAGGGCAAGGTTGGGCGGATCACCGCAGTCCATGCAGTGCTGCCTCTGTGTTACTATTTTCAGGCCTCAAACTCTGGTCCTCGCCGATCTAGTCTCCAGCAGAAATGTGTGCACGCAGGTTGATATGCTCACATGGACTCCTGTGCTGCCAAGAGAAAGAAGCCTCTAGTGTAGTCTGTTAAAAGACATTCCACCACTCCCCCTCCTCCTCTTCAGTGTCCTCTGGGAACTCTAGTGTAAAGGTCCATAAGTCCCATTCTATGGTTGATGTCCTGGACTTCAATTCCCATAATCCTCAGCATTCTGCATAGAAGGCTATAGGTTTTCCTGGCTATAGCTCTCCCCCTACTGACTCGAGGGGATAGTGCATGCAGCAAGGGAAGGTAAAACTGACTGTAAGGGGGACAATGTCTCCTTCTCCATGTTTCTGTAGTCCAGCTAGGTACATCAGTATGTATAATAATTCAAGCAGAAGGCATGAGAGCAGGATGTTTATAAGCTTTCAGTCCTGTTTGTGTACTGGGAGTGATAGCATTGCAGCATGAACTGTGTGTGCAAGTCTTATCATAATAAAATAATTCATTCAACATGTTGGATCAGGTTACTGTGTATAAATGCCAGGTTATATATCTGCAGGGTGTGAATGTTTTGTCTGGATAAATGACCAGGTTACAGTATCATAAAAGAATAAAACGAATGCAACAATAATAAAAACTGATTACAAGTGTGTTTATCTAAGGATCTAAATATTCAGTCTTAGGGAATGTATAGTTGTAGCACACTCCTTGTAGGAGTTTCTGAGTTAGGGTTCCCCACTGCTACTTGGCCAGGCACACAGCATTTCCTTCATGCACTCAAACACAGAAAACAGTCTTTGGCTTGTTATTATGTTGTTTTATTAGGGGTTGATAACTTGCATGTGGTAGGGAATTATGGGATGCCCAACTTGAGAATTTCCAGAACAAAGAAAAAAGGGGAAAACGTCCTCCCTATTTACAAAGGTCTTCTTCCGTCCACCTGCACACACTTGGTTCCTATGCACAGCTCCTGCTTGTTGGAGATACAACAACTTTAAAGCTTAGCCTATTATAGATTAACTGCAGTTCACAAATAGGACACTAGATGTCGCTAATGCTCAGTGATATGCTATGCATTTCTATGATGTGTTGTAATATCCTGTACACTGTACTGAACTTGTTGGTTATCTCTTCCTGTCTTTTGTTCTTATTACAATGAGAAGGTGATATCTTTGATTTCTGTGTTATGTTCCAATAAAGAAGTCAGTTCCTGTTTACTCCACAATGTCTGATCTGAATGGACTCCGCTGCACCCAGTGATCGCACTCTGCAAAAGGTTATTGGGCCCAGGATCCGGCTAAAGATCGACATAAGGAAGCTTTCCAGTGACATCTCCAATAGACAAGTAAGACTGTTTATATATAAAGGAGGGGAAAATGTCTGGAAACTCAGAACTTAAACTCTCAGTGGCCAAGCTGAACAATGACAATTATCAGCTATGGAAGTTTAAAGTGGAAATGCTATTATCTAGAGATGACTTGTGGCAGGTTACCACAACAGAGAGGCCACAGGACAATATTCAGGACTGAGACAAGAAAAACAGACAGGCACGGGCCACCATAAGCTTACTAGTGGAGGATGATCAGCTCATACATATACGCCATGAGGACACAGCGAAAGGCATGTGGGATGTTCTGAATAGACTGCATGAAAGATCCAGTTTAAACAGCAAGCTGTTTCTACTGCGGAAACTTTACAAAATGAGACTTAGCAGAGAACAGGATATGCAGGCGCATATAAATGCAATGCTGGAAGTGTTTGCACAACTCAGATCAATCGGGGAGAATATAACAGACAGCCATGCTGCAGCCATGTTGTTATGCAGTTTGCCCGATACATATACTGCACTGATCAATGCACTGGAGACACGACCTGAGACAGATCTGACGCTAACATTTGTAAAAACCAGGCTCATAGATGAGTATCAGAGAAGAAAGGAATTAGTGCATGACTCCACAGAAACCGACACCAGAACCGCTCTTAAAGCTACAGACGCAAGGTTACACAGGAAAGAGACCAGAGTGTGTTTCAGATGTCACAAACAGGGACACATAAAGACTGTACTATATGGAAAGCAGAGCAAAGAAGACAGCGTTCCTCTTATGCTAAACAAAAGGTCAAAGCCATAATCAATGATCCATGGGAAGGAAACTGGAATGCCACATTTAAAGCGACAGGCAACCATAAATGTCAAGGCTGGTGCATCGATTCGGGGGCAACCAGTCACATGACGAGTGATAGAAGTTTTTTCACAGAACTTGATCTGAACAACAAAGAAACTATTTATCTTGCAGATGGAAGCAAAATACATGCAGAAGGATATGGGCATGGAACCCTTCTTTGCCCTGATGATGCAGGACACAATCTAGCCATACCAGTGAAAGATGTGCTTTATGTTCCTAATCTAGAAGGAGGACTCTTATCTGTGAAGCGTCTGAAAGCCAGAGGACTCACTGTAACATTCCAAGGTGACAAGTGTTCAATCCTTAACGGCAACCAGACAGTAGCAAGTGCCAAGCTGGATGATCACCTATATACACGAAAAAGGAAGTGCCATGCCTAAACTGGCCAATGTACCCAGCAAGCCAACACCACATCCCTATTGATACATTGAACAAGGAAAAATAAAATGGTATCACTATCCCTGCGGACTCTATTTGTGCCCCAGAGTAACCGCTACAGGTGGGCGTGAACCAAATGGTGGGATTTTAAGGGTGAGGCTTGTAAGGGTATATATTTAAGATAAATAATTCAAAAACAAGATAAAATCACAAATTTTATTACAAATTCAATAAAAACAATCACATACAGTGATACATCTTGATATCGCAAAGATACTTAATGTACACAGAACCATTGAAGGGTGCTAGGGGTCACTTGTGTCACACAAGTGACCCCTAGCACCCTTCAATGGTTCTGTGTACATTAAGTATCTTTGCGATATCAAGATGTATCACTGTATGTGATTGTTTTTATTGAATTTGTAATAAAATTTGTGATTTTATCTTGTTTTTGAATTATTTATCTTAAATATATACCCTTACAAGCCTCACCCTTAAAATCCCACCATTTGGTTCACGCCCACCTGTAGCGGTTACTCTGGGGCACAAATAGAGTCTGCAGGGATAGTGATACCATTTTATTTTTCCTTGTTCACTGGATGATCACCTATATCACCTCGACACAGTGAAGGAAGAGGTGAGACTATGTACACACAAGCACAATGACTGTATACATATATGGCACAGACGTCTAGGTCACAGACACCCAGAATGCATACAGGAACTACAGAGGAGAAATCTGACAAGGGATCTAACAATATCCCCTTGTCAAGTTACTGCTAAGTGTGAATGTTGCATTAAATCCAAAGCTACAAGAGCAACACTTCCCAAAGTCAGTCAGAAGAGAGCTTCAAGACCACTTGACTTAGTTCACAGTAACGTGTGTGGTCCCCTAAACCCAACCACACCTGGAGGCAAAAGGTACATAGTGACTTTCATAGACGACTATTCAAGATACACAGTCACCTACCTAATGCAACACAAGAGTGAAGTTTTTGACAAATTACAAGACTATATAATAAAGACCAGTAACAAGTTTCAGAGGAAGCCTCTCATACTTCGGAGTGACAATGGAGGTGAATTCACAGGATATAAGATACAAGAGTACTTAAAACAGAATGGAATAGAACATCAAAAGACAGTCCCATGTACACAGAACAAAATGGAGTAGCTGAAAGAAAGAACAGAACTCTGACTGAAATGATCAGATGTATGCTGACAGACTCTGGACAACCACAAAAATACTGGGGTGAAGCAGCTATGACAGCTATATATTTGCAGAACAGACTTCTTTCCAGAACAATAGAGAAAACTCCATATGAATTTTGGCACAATGAGAAACCAAATGTAAAACACCTAAGAGTTTTTGGATGCAAAGCATTTATCTACATACCTGAAGAAAAACACACCAAACTCCAAAACAGAGCATTTGAAGGTGTCTTTGTTGGATACAGTGACAATGTCAAAGGTTACAGAATCCTTAAAGCGGTTGTAAACCCTAAAAAATAAAAAAAAACCTGCAAGACAAAGGCATAATGAGCTAGTATGCATCGCATACTAGCCCATTATGTGTAACTTACCTTAGAACGAAGCCCTGACACGGACCCCCGGACATCGCTGCGGGCGCTGCCATGATCCCTCGCCGTCTCTTCCGGGTTCGGCGGCTCCGGCGCGGTGATTGGCCGGAAGAGACGGCTCCGGCGCGCTGATTGGCCGGAGCCGCGATGACGTCACTCCCGCGCATGCGCGCGGGAGTGATTTTCCGGCAAGCTCCCGGCAAACTAATTGAAGGTCCCCCCGGACCTCCAGAGCGCATGCGCCGCTCGCGCGAGTGGCTGCATGCACTGTAAATATCTCCTAAACCGGGGGCGTGGCCTGGAGCGGCATGTGAGAGGACGCATCTCACCGAGCTCCCGCTAGTATCCTGCATATTGATCCTTTCCCCGGTCTCCACAGTCGCTTACCGGGTCACCGCCGCATCCTCACACATCAGGGCGCACGCCGGGACTCTCCTTTCATTGTGTCCGGGTGATGCTCCGCCGTCAGACACGCGGGGACACGAAGATGCCTGGAACCCAAGATGGCGCCGTTCCCGGCCTCCCGCAGCGTCCTTCCAAGGGCTCTGAGAGGCCAGCCTCCTCCTCAAGCAAGCCGCCCAAGCACCCGAAGCACCCGCCGAAGGAGCCACAGCGCGACATGCGCTTCTATGCCCAAAAATCCCCTGGCCCTGCAGGGAAGGGGAAGGAGAAGGAGAAGGACTTGTGTGCTGCTGCCAGCTCGGCTGACCCTGGGCCGCCCATCCCTGCAGGGATTGAGCCTGGAGCTGAGGCCTCTGCAGATGAGCTCCCGGATGGCATTGAGGAGGGTGCTGGGGATGAGGATGTGCAGCCCACACTTGCGGACATACTGCGGGCCATAAACCGCTGCAATGCCTCGGTGGACCATCTTAAAAAGCAGTTTGGGGGCCTGACTGAAGCGGTGTCCCTTCTTCGGCAGGACCTCCAGAAGGTGAGAGAGCGCACCACTGCCGTGGAGGGGAGAGTCAGCGACATGGAGGATCAGCTTCCCCCCCTGTCCAGGGAGTCCAGACAGACGGCAGGTCTGGCCAGAGCCCTGGAGCAGAGGGCTGAGGATGTGGAGAACCGGCTCCGGCGAAACAATGTTAGAATTGTTGGTCTCCCGGAGAAGGTGGAAGGTAGAGACCCCATGGAGTTTGTGGAATCCTGGCTGAAAGATATTTTTGGCGGGGACGCCTTTTCCGCTCTGTATGCGGTGGAACGAGCCCATAGAGTTCCCCCCCGACCCCTGCAACCGGGACGCCCGCCGAGAACCATGCTGGCCCGCCTGCTTAACTACCGTGACAAGGAGACTATCCTGAGGCTGGCACGGGAGCGGCGAGATGTTCAATATAACGGGGTGCGTGTCTCGTTTTATCCGGACTTTTCCGCAGAGGTGCAGAGGAGCAGGGCGAAATTCTTCGCTGTCAAGCAACGATTGCAGAAACTAAAGGCCTCGTACGCCATGCTGTACCCGGCGAAACTTCGTGTCATTGCTGGAGGTCAACACCACTTTTTTGAGGATCCGTCCGAGGCATCGTCCTGGATCGACCGCAATGAGCACCTTCTACGCCCACGTCAACCACCTCCGAATGATGGTGCGGATTGAGCTTGGGGCCTGCGCCCTGTGTCACGGAACCATGAACCAGACGTACAACAACAGATAAGTGAAAATAAGAAAGCTTTATTGAAAAACAAGCTATAAAGCAAAAGTCCAAACGGATGGCGAAACCGATGCAGAGTCTTTGCGAAGCCAGGGGTAAGGAACCAGCAGGGTAGTCAGACGAAGCCAGGATCAGGAACCAGCAGGGTAGTCAGACGAAGCCAGGATCAGGAACCAGCAGGGTAGTCAGACGAAGCCAGGAACAGGAACCAGAAGTAGCAGCAGTCTTAGAAGCATGTGAACACAGGAGGACCAAGCAGGGAACTGAAGCCACAGACCTCCTATATATATGAGCTAGGTATCCAGCTCCTCCCAGTGGGAAGGAGGAGCCGCAGGGTGGGAGGCTACAAGAAACCCAGAAACCAAGATGGCCGCCAGCACATGTCAAACGAAGGAGAACAGCAAGAAGGTAAGACCATGACAGTACCTCCCCCTCAAGGGCCCCTCCTCCGCGGAGTAAAGAACGGTTTCTGAGGGAAGCGTGCGTGGAAGGCTCGGAGCAAGGCAGGAGCATGGACATCTGCGGAGGGAACCCAGGAACGCTCCTCTGGACCATAACCACGCCAATGAACCAAAAACTGCACCCGACCGCGGACCAGGCGTGAGTCCAGGATATTGCTCACCTCATACTCCTCACGATTGCCCACTCGGACCGGACGAGGCCGAGGAACCGAGGAAGTGAAACGATTACACACCAGAGGCTTCAACAGGGAGACATGAAACACGTTGGAGATCCGCATGCCAGGAGGAAGCGCAAGGGCATAGGCTACCGGGTTTACTCTGCGAAGCACTCGGAAGGGACCAACAAAGCGAGGCGCCAGCTTGGGAGTGGGCACTCGAAGGTTGAGGTTGCGGGTGGACAACCATACACGGTCTCCGGCCTGGTAGGAAGGAGCAGGCGCTCGTCTGCGATCAGCCTGGAGTCTCTGGCGCTGCGCAGAGACCTCAAGGGACTTCTGGATCTGTACCCAAGAAGCACGTAGGACGGAAAGGTGATCCTCCACAGCCGGAATATCCTGGGGAGAGAATACCTCCGGTAACACGGCAGGTTGGAACCCATAGTTGGCCATGAAGGGAGACGTCCCAGAGGAAGAGTTCACCGCCGTGTTCCTGGCAAACTCAGCCCAAGGCAGGAGGTCAACCCAATTGTCTTGGTGATCGGAGACATAGCAACGAAGGAATTGCTCCAAGGCCTGATTGGAACGTTCTGCGGCCCCATTGGACTGAGGGTGGTAGGCCGAGGAGAAGGAGAGATGAATCCCCAACTGGGAGCAAAAGGCGCGCCAGAACCTGGACACAAACTGACTCCCCCGATCCGACACAATCTCCTTGGGCAAACCGTGCAACCGGAAGACCTCCCTGGCAAAAATCGTGGCCAACTCCTGTGCAGAGGGTAACCTCTTGAGAGGAACACAGTGACACATTTTGGAAAACCGATCCACAATCATGAGAATGACCGTATGGCCTCGGGATGCAGGGAGGTCCACAATGAAATCCATCCCCAGGTGTGACCATGGGCGCTCTCCGGTGGCTAAGGGTTGCAGAAGACCCAACGGAAGGTGCCGAGGGGACTTACTCTGGGCACAAACGGAGCATGCCGCTACATATGCGGCGATGTCGGAACGTAGGGAAGGCCACCAGAACAGACGTGAAACAGCCCAGGACAGCTGATTCTTTCCAGGATGCCCCGCGGTCTTGGAGTTATGGTAGGTTCGCAACAACCGAGTGCGCAACTCCTCAGGCACAAAACATCTGCCGTTGGGTCTCCCAGAGGGAGCACCAGATTGAGCCGCCAAAATCTGCTCACCCAGGGGAGAGGTCAGGCTGGTGCGAATGGCAGCCAGGATCTGATTCGGATGTATGACCGAAGTCGGAATCGACTCCTCCCTGGACAGGTCGGAGTACTGCCGTGATAAGGCATCAGCCCTGATGTTCTTGGAACCGGGTAGGTAGGAGACCACGTAATTAAAACGTGACAAGAACAGAGCCCATCTGGCCTGACGTGGTGTCAATCTCTTGGCCTCAGAGAGGTAGGTCAGATTCTTGTGGTCCGTCAGGATGAGGACCGGAACCACCGAACCCTCGAGCAAGTGCCTCCATTCTTTAAGAGCCTGCACGATGGCCAATAACTCCCTGTCACCAATCTGGTAGTTGCACTCCGCGGAAGACAGTTTCCGGGAGTAAAACCCACAAGGAAGCAGAGGACCCTCTGGTGTTCTACGCTGAGACAGAAGGGCGCCTACTCCCGTCTCAGACGCGTCCACCTCGAGGACAAAGGGCAACCCAGGGTTGGGATGCGACAGAATCGGAGCCGACACAAAGGCGGACTTTAGAGCCTCAAAAGCTCGGATGGCCTCGGGCGGCCAGACCTGGGAATTACTGCCCTTCCTGGTCAGATCCGTGAGAGGCTTGGCTAGCATGGAAAAGTCCCTGATGAACTTCCGATAATAATTGGCGAAGCCCAAAAAGCGCTGCAGGGAGCGAAGACCACTGGGCTGGGGCCACTGTAAGACAGCCGAAACCTTCTCAGGATCCATGGAGAACCCCTCAGCGGAAATGATGTAACCTAAGAAGGTTACCTGGGATCGGTGAAATTCGCATTTCTCAAGCTTACCGAACAGCTTGTTCTCTCGTAACCGTTGCAACACTCGTTTGACATCCAGAATGTGGGTCTCCATGGACTCAGAATATACCAAGATGTCATCCAGGTAGACCACCACACACTGCTGCAACAGGTCACGGAAAACATCGTTGATGAATTCCTGAAAGACTGCGGGCGCATTGCACAGCCCAAAGGGCATAACCAAGGATTCATAATGACCGGTCCTGGTGTTAAACGCGGTCTTCCACTCATCGCCCGCCTTGATCCTTACGAGGTTATATGCCGCCCTCAGGTCGAGTTTGGTAAAGACCGTGGCCCCTTTAAGGCGATCGAACAGCTCGGAAATCAAGGGTATCGGGTAAGCGTTCTTGATCGTGATGCGATTGAGACCCCTGTAATCGATGCAAGGCCTCAACTCACCGCCCTTCTTTTTCACAAAGAAAAATCCAGCCCCTGCCGGGGACGAGGATTTGCGAATGTGTCCACGTGAAAGCGCCTCCCTCACGTACTCCTCCATGGCCTCATTCTCCGCTACCGACAGTGGATAGACTTTGCCACGAGGAGGAACGGCACCAGATTGTAACTCGATGGCACAATCGTATGGGCGGTGCGGAGGTAGGGCAACCGCGCGCACCTTATCGAATACATCCCGGTACTCCTCGTATTCAGGGGGCAACAGAGAGTCAGAGGAAGTACACAGCAACTTGACAGGCCCATGGATGCAACTAGCCCCACACTGCGGTGACCACGAGAGGATCTCGGCCGATCTCCAATCAAAAATCGGATTATGCTTCTGGAGCCAGGGGTACCCCAAGACCACCGAGTAGAGTGGAGACGAAATAACCTGGAAGCAGACCGACTCTCTGTGGACGGCACCAATGGCTAACCCCACTGGAAGGGTCTCATGAGTCACGTGTGGCGGCAGAAGGGGTCTGCCGTCTATCGCCTCAAGAGCCAGAGGAGAACCTCGGGCCTGCAGAGGAATGGAATTGGCGGCAGCGAACACACTATCAATGAACAAACCACCAGCACCAGAGTCCACCAACGCCTGGGTCGTCACCGAGCCCCCGACCCAGGAAAGGACAACAGTGATCAGTGGTTTGTCAACACGGGAAACCGGGGACGAGGAGACTCCACCCAAGATCTGCCCCCGACAGGATCTCAGGTGCGAGCGTTTCCCTGGACGGTTCGGACATGCCAACCGAAAATGCCCACCGAGACCACAGTACATGCATCTCCCCTCGCGTCTCCGGAGTACCCTCTCCCCCTCGGACAGGCGAGCAAACCCCAGCTGCATGGGTTCACCCCCAGACAAGTCATCCCCAGGAGGCGTGGGAGGAGAGGGAGGTGCGGGTGGGACAACAAAGGTAGACGCCAATCTGTTAGGAGGCCTCCGCAGACTCTCCTTAAAGGAAGGTCTCTCCCTGAGTCTGGTGTCAATCAAAATCAGGAAAGAAATAAGAGACTCGAGCTCCACTGGTAGGTCCTTAGCTGCAACCTCATCCTTCAAGGCATCCGAGAGACCATGAGAGAAAGCAGCGACCAGAGCCTCATTATTCCAGCCCACCTCTGCTGCCAGGGTACGAAACTCAATGGCGTATTCAGCTACGGATCGTGAACCCTGTCTGATGGACATAAGGAGCTTCGCAGCAGAGGCAGCACGAGCCGGCACATCGAATACCTTCCGAAGAGAAGCAACAAAACCGGAAAACTCGGCAACCACCGGATTGTTGTTCTCCCATAAAGGGCTGGCCCAGGCCAAGGCCTTGTCCGAGAGCAGCGAGATTAAGAAGCCCACCTTTGATCTCTCAGTAGGAAAGGCATGTGGCAGCAACTCGAAATAAATGCCCACCTGGTTAAGGAAACCTCGGCACTGAGTTGGCTCTCCCCCAAAGCGCTGTGGAAGGGGGGCAGAACCGGACATACCCCGAAACACCGCAGGCGCAACAACAGGTGTCGGGGTAGACTCTGGCGCAACAACCGGAGCGGCAGTAGGAGCGGACCCAGGAGCGACAACCGACCCATCGGCAACGGGAGCGAAATGAACCGTGCGTTCAAGCAGGGTTTGCAACGCCACGGCGAACTGACCCAACAGGTGATCCTGCTGATCAAGTCTGGCAACCAGCATGGGTAGTGAGGATGGCCCTGCACCGTCAGAATTCGTGGCCTGGGGTACCGTGCGTTCAAGCAGGGTTTGCAACACCACGGCAAACCGACCCAACAGGTGATCCTGCTGATCAAGTCTGGCAACCAGCGTGGGTAGCGAGGATGGCCCTGTACCGTCAGAATTCATGGCTTGGTCCTAATGTCACGGAACCATGAACCAGACGTACAACAACAGATAAGTGAAAATAAGAAAGCTTTATTGAAAAACAAGCTATAAAGCAAAAGTCCAAACGGATGGCGAAACCGATGCAGAGTCTTTGCGAAGCCAGGGGTAAGGAACCAGCAGGGTAGTCAGACGAAGCCAGGATCAGGAACCAGCAGGGTAGTCAGACGAAGCCAGGATCAGGAACCAGCAGGGTAGTCAGACGAAGCCAGGAACAGGAACCAGAAGTAGCAGCAGTCTTAGAAGCATGTGAACACAGGAGGACCAAGCAGGGAACTGAAGCCACAGACCTCCTATATATATGAGCTAGGTATCCAGCTCCTCCCAGTGGGAAGGAGGAGCCGCAGGGTGGGAGGCTACAAGAAACCCAGAAACCAAGATGGCCGCCAGCACATGTCAAACGAAGGAGAACAGCAAGAAGGTAAGACCATGACACCCTGGTTCCTGTTGTTTTGTGGGGCGGTGACCCCCTAATTCCTTATAGTACTTTTATCCTGGAGATCTGTTGGGATGCGTGATTCTTCCTATGGTCTGTTTTTGGAGCTTCAAGGATCTGTCCATACCGCAGAACTTTGGTTCCACTGCCTGATTGTTCTTGTCCCTTCCCCCGTTCCCCCTCCCCCCCCCTTTATGCTTTTTTTTTTCCTCTTCCCCTGTTTTTTCTTTTATATCTGCACAGCAGCGGAAGGTCTGCTTTTTTCTTGGTACTGCTGGGACCTGTTGTTCTGGACGAGGGTGGGGAGGAAGATGTGGAGGTCTCTTCGGGGACACTGACTACTGCTCTGGTGACTGTGAACCCAGTTCCTGGAAGCGTGTGTACTGGGTCGGGGTCCTCACGGCCCGGAGTACTGTTATCTTGTTTTTTTTTCTACCAGTTGGAGGGTCATGTTGGCCTTCCTGTTTTGGAGTCTGGAGCCGGCTTGCACATCCCGCTGTACTGCAGCGGCCGGGAGTGCCTCTGCCGCTGCCCCTTGTTTTGGATGCTGTGGCCCCTCGGGGCCTGCCCTGATATGTATCCTGCTATATTGATGTACTGCCACCCACCATGACTGCGGTTCCTATTGTCTCCTGGAATGTCCGGGGGTTGAGGGACCCTCTTAAGAGGTCTATGGTTTCCACGGTCCTGCGCGGGCATTTTCCAGCCATTTGCTGCTTACAGGAGACACACTTGGATGTGGACTCACGATCCTGGCTGCATTGTGTCTGGGCGGGCTGGGAATACCATTCTACCCACACCTCATACTCCCGAGGGGTGAGTGTGTTGGTCCATCGGTCCCTTGACTTTCAGGAGCTTCACAGCCTGATTGACAGTGAGGGGTGATTCGTATTTATTCATTGTAGACTGTATACTGTGCACTGTGTTTTGGCCTTTGTCTATATACCGCCACCGTTCCACTGCGAGGTTCTGAGAAAGCTGGTGGTATATTTGGTGAACCGCCCGGAAGTCCCGGTATATATTGTGGGTGACTTTAACTGTGTGTTTGATGCTCAGATGGATCGGCACTCTGCGGCGGTGGGGAGTGGAGGGATGGGGCGCTCGGCTCTGGCAAAATTTGCTGGTGAGCTGGGTTGGATTGACCTCTGGCGGCTCCGTAATCCAGGAGCCAGAGTCTTTTCATGTTTCTCGAAGACTCATACCTCCTTATCGCGCATTGACCTATGCCTCTGCTCTTCCCCCGCCATCAGATTTGTCGAGGATGTCCGCTACGCTCCTCGGGGCGTCTCGGACCACTCTCCACTGGTGGTGTGCCTTGTGGTGCGCCCCAGTGCCACGTTGCAAAGGGCTCCATGGAAGTTAAATGCTTTTTGGTTGCACCTGTTTCCTTCACATGACCGTCTCAGGGCGGCTATGCGTGAGTTTTGGGTGGTGCATGACGCTGTAGGGGAGCGGGGCATTCAGTGGGAAGCCTTTAAGGCCTATCTACGGGGCTTGTTCATCCGAGAGGTTCGGGCCATCAAGCAAAACACGGCTGCTCAGGGGACGTTGGCGGAGGGACTGGTGACTCAGCTGGAGGCCCGCTATGTGGCGGACCCCTCGGAGGCCAACAGGGAGGGATGGCTGGCGGCCCAGGAGGCTCTTCTCCGTATCAATACTTCTGGGGCTGAGCGGCGGAGATTTTTTCAAAGGCAGGCATACTATGAGGAGGGGGAATCCACCGGTCGCCTTCTGGCCAGGATTGCCCGCTCTCATCAAATGACGCCGCCAATAGGAGCTCTTAAAAACAGTGAGGGTAGGGTAGTTAATGCCCCTGATCAGGTCATGGATGTGCTGCTGGAATATTATGAATCCCTGTATAGATCCCGTTCGGGGCACTCGGCCGCGGAGCTTTTGGAGTATGTGGGAGCTATCCCCCTGCCTTCCTTGTCGGACCCGGAGAGGGCCTTACTCGGGGCTCCTCTTACCCTGGAGGAACTGCAGTGTGCGTCGGCGTCTTTTCCCAATTCCAAGGCGCCGGGGGAGGATGGGATACCGATGGAGGTGTATAAGGAATATGCAGATGAGACGTTACCCCATCTCCTGGAGGTCTTTGCGGAGGCTAAACGGAACATGCGGTTGCCTCTTTCCATGACCAAGGCTAATATTATCCTTTTGTTGAAGCCGGGGAAGGATGGTCTGGACCCTGGGTCCTACCGCCCTATTTCGCTTTTACAGAGTGATATTAAAATTTTGGCAAAGGCCTTGGCGTTACGGCTTAATCAGTTGGTTGCGTCTATTGTCCACTCCGATCAGTCGGGGTTTATGCCGCAAAAGTCGACATCCATTAATCTCCGTCGCTTGTTTCTGAATTTGCAGTCCCAGGCGGATAATGGGGGTAGTAGGGCTCTGCTTTCCCTCGACGCACAAAAAGCGTTTGATAGTGTAGAATGGGATTACCTGTGGGCAGTCATGTCCCGGTTTGGGTTTGGCGAGAATTTTATTTCCTGGGTGCAGCTCCTCTACCATGACCCGATGGCCGCTATTAGGGAGGGGGGCAGGGTATCTCGCCCCTTCTCCCTTTTCAGGGGTACACGTCAAGGGTGCCCCTTGTCGGCTTTAATTTTTGCCCTGGCCATAGAGCCCCTCGCTGCTCTTGTTAGATCTAATCGGTCAATAGTGGGTTTCCGCTATGGCACTGTGGAGGAAAAAATGATGTTGTACGCCGATGACACCATGCTGCTGCTGGGCGATACGTCGGGCTCCCTGGCGGAGGCTATGACAGTCATTACGACTTTTGGCTCCTACTCCGGCCTACTCATTAATTGGACCAAGTCCTCCTTGATGTTATTAGATGATGCCCAGGGCTCGCAGGCGGTCAGGGTGGCTGGGATCCCGCTGTCCTCTGAATTCCGCTATTTGGGGCTGAGGGTGACTCCACAGCCGTTAGATTATGCTCGCCTTAATATAGCCCCCCTTCTCGCTCGGTTCAGGGATAAAGTCAAGGTGTGGTCCAGGCTGCGCATGTCTTTGGCGGGCCGGGCCAATCTTATAAAAATGATACTTATGCCCCAGCTACTGTATGCTCTTCACAATTCGCCGGTGGTTGTCCCTCTGCGAGTGTTTAGAATTGTCAATACCATTTTTCGATCTCTCCTGTGGCTCTCTAAGAACCCCAGAATCAAGTTGGAACACCTTCAGCGTCCCAAGGAGTTGGGGGGTCTGGCGGTGCCCAATCCCTGGCTGTACTATTTAGCTTCGCAACTCCAACATATTGCCCGGGCCATGAGTGAGGGGGAGGAGGGGTCCGTGGCGGGTCTTTTGACCCATACAGTGGGCCGGGGGGAGTTGGCGTCTCATTTAGAATCGCTCAGACTGGGAAAATCTAGCAAACGGTTTCCGACGTATGTCCTCATGCAAAAAATCTGGAAGAAGGCTCGCCAGCTACAGCAGGTGGTGGGTTATACGGCCTTTAGCCCTATTTGGGCGAATGCCAGATACCCAGAGCTGGCTGCGTTGCCGTACGGCGCTAAATGGCTGGGGTTTGGCGTTTCCCATTTGAAACATGTGTTCCGCGATGGGGTGCTCCGTTCTTTTGATGCACTGAGGGAGGCTTTTCATCTGCCTCGGTCCATGCAGTTCTATTACTTCCAGTTATCTCATGCTGTCAGGGCCCAGGTGGGGGAGGATATATGGGTTCAGTCACCTGCACCGATATTTCACTTTATGACTACGGTCAGTGAATTTAAGGGATTTATCTCACACTGTTATTCCCTGTTGATGGGGTCCTTTATGGATCGTCATCCGCTCCGCATGGTTCCCCATTGGGAGAGGGACGTGGGAGTTTTTGAGGATGAGCAGTGGGAGGAGGCCCTGCAGGCTATACAGCTTAGCTCCCTTAACGTGGCTCAGCGACTGTCACAACTGTATATTGTTTACAGAACTCATTACACTCCGGTCAGGCTACATAGGATGGGTAGGAGGGATTCTCCTCTGTGTGGTAGGTGCATAAGAGATCATGGGGACTTGGTACATCTCCTGTGGCGGTGCCCCAAGCTTCACATGTATTGGAGGGAGGTGCTTGAGACAATATCGGGGGCCTTCGGGGTTCGGGTGCCGGAGGATCCCAAAGTGTGCTTGCTGGGCATCCTGAGTGGTGTCCAGGCCCCGCCGCTGGCTCTGCAGGCCATTGGCCGGGCGCTGTTTCAGGCGAGAAAGCTGATTTTGCGGCACTGGATTTCCCCGAGGGCACCTCTGGTTAAAGAGTGGATTGCCGCAATGGGTGACACACTACGTTTAGAAAAATATATATACCAACATAGGGGTAACCCTGGAAAATTTGAAGCACTATGGGCCCCGTGGTTGGCTATCCCGGGCCTGGCCCCGGTGGACCTGGTCCTTAATAATCTTATAGCTGGGGTGGTCTGAGTTTTGGAGGGCCGGTCATGCTGAATTCTGTTTCCATTCGAACCTCCGCATTTGTGCTCATTGTGGGGGGGTGGAGTGGTGTGGGCAGCTAAACGCCTGTTCCACTATTTTTGTGATGGGTAGGTTGCATTACTTGAGTTGTGGCTATGCTAATGCTGTATGTTGTCCATAAATGCTTGTGGGCATGGCGGGGTGTGCGGGGTGTGCTCTGGACTCTGTTGTTTTGTTTTGTATCTGTTTGAACTTTCTAATAAAGTTTTCTCTTGATTTAAAAAATATCTCCTAAACCATGCAACCTGGGAAGAAATATCTCAGCTTTCAGAACAAGAAGCAAGTAAATGGATAAAGGCTGCTGATGAAGAGATAAAGTCCATGCATGACACTAAAACATGGACACTTACAGAGCTACCACCCGGAAGGAAAGCCATAGGCTGTAAATGGACTTTTAAAGTGAAATACAATGCAGATGGCACAATTGAGCGATACAAAGCAAGGCTAGTAGTCAAGGGCTATTCTCAAAAATACGGAGAGGACTATGACGAGACATTTGCACCAGTACTAAAGCACACTACAATAAGGACTTTACTGATAGTAGCCGTCACAAGGAAAATGCAAGTGAAACATTTTGATGTGAAAACCGCGTTTCTACATGGCGAGCTAATAGAAGAAATTTACATGGAACAGCTGCCAGGGTTCAAAGATGAACAAAGGCCAGACCTAGTATGCAAACTTCGCAGGAGTATATATGGTCTAAAGCAAGCAGCCAGAGCGTGGAATATAAAAATAAATGAAGTGCTTACACATCAAAACTTTCTGAGGAGTAAAGCAGACCCCTGCTTATACACAAAGAAATTGTCAGACAGATGGGTCTATATGCTTATTTATGTGGATGATATCCTGATTTGCTTTGAGCAAGAAGGGGATGAAGCATAAATCCTAGAAAAACTAAATCAGAACTTCAACACCAAAGATCTTGGCAACATAAAGAATTACCTCGGCATCCAGATCGAGAGAGAGGAAGATGGCAGCTTTCTTCTGAACCAAAGACACAAAATACAAGAAATAATTGAAACATTTGGAATGGAAGACGCCAAACCAGTAAAGTCTCCTATGGAAACCAACTACCTAAAGGAGATGAATTGCCAAGATAACCCATTACCTACTAATACTCAATACAGGAAGGCAATAAGGAAATTGCTGTATCTTACCACTTCTACAAGGCCGGACATTGCAGCAACTGTTGGAATCCTATGCAGAAAGGTTTCAATGCCAAGTCAAAAGGACTGGAATGCTGTAAAGCGAATCATTCGCTATCTTAAAGGGACTTCGCACTACAAGTTAAAGTTACCAGCAAGCGATGAAAGCACCTTGACAGGATATGTGGATGCTGACTGGGCAGGAGACATCAGCGACAGGAAATCTACCAGTGGCTACTTATTTTTTCTGTCAGGAGGTGCCATCAGTTGGACTAGTAAAAAGCAACTCTCTGTTTCACTGTCGTCTACTGAAGCAGAATACGTTGCTGCAGCGCAGGCAAGCCAATAAGTTATATGACTGAGACAGCTATTAACAGATTTGGGTCAACCACAGTTGGGACCAACAGAAATCTATGAGGACAATCAAGGATGCCTCGCACTTGCGCACATGGAAGGAGTTAATTCAAGAACCAAGCACATTGATGTGAAGTTCCACTTTCTTAGGGATCTTCAAGAGCAAGGTCTTCTTGAGTTACTTTATTGCCCAACCGAGGATATGACAGCAGATATCCTTACAAAGCCTCTGACCGCTGAAAGACACTCAAGGCTTACGAAGAAGAGGGGTTTAATAGACTAAGCCTTAGCTGTTGAGAAGGGGTGTTGGAGATACAACAACTTTAAAGCTTAGCCTTTTATAGATTAACTGCAGTTCACAAATAGGACACTAGATGTCGCTAATGCTCAGTGATATGCTATGCATTTCTATGATGTGTTGTAATATCCTGTACACTGTACTGAACTTGTTGGTTATCTCTTCCTGTCTGTTGTTCTTATTACAATGAGAAGGTGATATCTTTGATTTCTGTGTTATGTTCCAATAAAGAAGCCAGTTCCTGTTTACTCCACAATGTCTGATCTGACTAGACTCCGCTGCACCCAGTGATCGCACTCTGCAACACTGCTGACTCGCTCTTGAGGTAACTAACAGTTTAATTTTTAGTTTAGCAAAGGCCCATTATAGGCAGGAACTTGCAGTCTCTTTGTGTGAAGTAGCACAATTGAAGTGAACAGCATGACATCTCTCCTTCTGCTTCCCTGTGGCCACTGTTCCCACTTCCACTTGCCTGCAGAATGCTAGCCCACCTGGCTGCCACCAGCCACACCTGGCTGCTCTTCCTTCCAGTCCTCCTGACTGACTCTCTGCACCAGTCTTGTCTGACTGGCACACACACATGAAGATTTTCTAGGGCAAGTTTTGATGAAGACTTGGCACACCGTGGTCTTCAAGAAAGACCTGCTACAGCTGGCAGTTTCTCTCCTTGTCTTGTCCCTGCACGGTGCTGATCTACTCACTGTCTCTGCTTGTTCCTCCCTGCTTCCTCTCTGACATGAATCCCTCCAACTGCCTCCTGTGGTGGGACCCTTCTAGGCTCCCATCCCGAGGCCCCTCCCCCTGTAAGGGGTCCCTTAGGGGTCACAGACAGCCTTCCTTAGCACTGCTCCTCCATCTTTCACCCAAACTCCTCTGCTGGCTTTGTCTATTTATGCGTTTTTCCAGTTCTCTACCAGGCCCATTCCTGGCGATTGGCTAAGGGTCGATAAATATTCATGGCAGCCCCTCCTAGCTTCCACCCACTAATTGTAGAACATTCCCCAGTGTCCTAGAAACAGGGGGAGGCACCAGAGAACTCCCAGGATGAGTCATGCAGCCCTGGCCTCTAGTAACCCTGACCCACTTTAATGACTCAGGTCTAACCTAGAGTCAGCATGTGTTTCCTGCACTGCCACTACCAGTAGCACACATTAGAGGGTGCTACATAGTCTTCAATGCATTTTTTAAATACGAAGGTAAAAAAAGACAGGTTCTATGTAAACCGTCCTAAAACTAAACTCTGTGCAAACATCTAAATGAATAGTTGTTTATATTGTATTATATGTAATAGAGTTGTTTTACCTGCAAAAGGATGCAGAGCAGAACCAAATTGGTGAACTTACTTCAGTTTACTGCAGTTAAGCAAAATAATCTGGCCACCTCCCAACCCGTAACCTGTGACTGGATAATAAATGAGGAGCAGAAGACTAATGAGCTCATCCCCCTTGCTCTTTGTCAGAGCATGTGCATATGTAGCAAACCTGATTGGCTCACCTTGCTGCTGTACAGGGGATTATAAGAGGTTGACACCAAGACAAATTCTGCTAGCAAAACTAGCTACATTTAAGAACTTATTGATTTTTTATTAAATGCATAACTACATATCTGACTGTGGTTCATTAGTTCACATTGCTCTTAGGTATGGGGTCTATTATTTTATATTATAATTGTTGGGTGTGTGAGATGACACCATTCAGATATCCTTTTTATCAATTCTTTTGACCCCATGATTGTTTGCTGAACACAAAATATACGGTGGTATACGGTATTTTATCAGGTGTGCACAGTTTTTAGACGGGAAGCAACACTTCTGATTGAATTGAGCAGAAAATTATTTTATTTATTCGTTTAGATTAATTGTATTGCACATATAGTTTTCTTTGATTTTCGTGTGTAGCCCTGCCCCCTTGGGGGGGGGGCTTGTTGCATGGGTGTCCTCTTCACTTCTTACACCCTGAGCCTGCTCCAACCCATCTGACACTATTAGTTCGGTCATTGTGAACAACTGAGACCACAAGTATTGCAGTGAATAAACAATTTACTGCTCTTTTGGCTTTTGAAGTAAAATCACAATATGCAAACAAAATAAGTAATAACACAGTTGTTGCAAGGAAGATGGATCCCGAATTCCCACCAAATATTTAGGCCTTTTAGTTCAGCACTCAGGATCCAGAACACAGGCCACACATACATACACAAATAAATGTGTATGTATGCCAGAGGATTGTGTTCAGCAACAATCAACAATACTTTAACTAATCATATGTAGTTCGAGTACCGCAGATAAGAATGACTACACTCATTGACTTAAATGCGAAATAGACAATATAATGATATTAGAACAACTAGCAGAGTGCACTCTATGTACTAACGGGAACCCCCTTTAGGATGAATTGCAAGAGTCTCCTGAAGAGCGAGGCCTCACTTGTCTTCACCGGCAATTAATTCCCAACAATCCGAGGAAAGTATTTGTAATCCAACAAAGGAAGGGATGATGAATTATATTCCCCAAGGCAATCAGTATTTGTAATCCACAAAGAAACAAAAGTAGTAACTCCTATGCGTCACGACAGGTTAACAGCCTAGGACTGGATTTAGGGCTTAAGGCCTAGTTCACCCACCTCGCACTATATTTGTATCTGCAGTGTCCAGTGGTTCAACTAAATGTCGATATGGCCTTTATAAAGTACACAGTCTATTGGCCCTTCACTGGAATCAATCTAGGTCTGTATTTAATAGAGATGTAGATACTGCAACCTTCCGCTCGGTCATGCCACCGAGACTCCTCCGCACACTCACACCGCTGGCTTCACTCCGGTGTCCGCCACTAGGCCTCGGCCTAAGTTCCTGTGATCCGCAGCAGCTCTTCCCCTTCTGTCCAGTACGCTGTCCTCGAGGCAAGAGAGCGAAGCAAAGTCCCGCCTCCCTTTATATAACCACTCCCAGCAAGCTCCGCGCGTCCTGTTTCTCCCTGGGAAAAGGGTCTCTCTGTCTCAGCAGTCTATGATCCTGACTCCTCCCGGACTACATCTCCCATAATGCCGAAGTCACTATCTTGTAGAACTTTAATAACAATAACAATATAAACAATACCAGCCGTGTGACCCGGCTACGCATGTTTTTTTCTTTTAATGATGTATGCATTCATTATTTTATCCTGTAAGGAAACCCAGAGAATAATTTAGCCAAGTGCATTTTATTATTGTAATGTTCATATTATATTTGATGTGGCTTTCTTCCTGCATGCTGTCCTTCATTTACATTACTGCATTTAAAATATACATTCTGTATTTCAGTGCAATTCCTCTGTCTTCCTGCTGAAAGCGTAACTCCAATTTTGTTGAGAAAAAAACATTCCCCTCTGGGTGATCTATGTACAGTACATTGCAAGGATTATACCAACCTTTGTTGCAGATTCATACCTTTTGTTATTCTAAAGAAATCCCTCTGTGATTCTCTGTGCCTCTGTGGGAAAATGAATCTAATGGGAGTGGTTTTATAAATATTAATCAGCTGTGGCACCTGCAGAGAACTAATGATGAAATCTGCTGGGCCTGCATCCCTTTGAAATCTGACTTGTATCTCAGTGCAGATTTCTAGAAAAATTGGTGAGCGAATCACACAAGCAGAAAATTATGTTTCTGGCAGATGTTCTGTACACATTCTGTGTACAGAACACCTCCAGGTAGCCATATTGCATTGTATTTTGAGAAAATTACAGCAGGTGCAGATTGAAAAGGAAAGGTAATTTATGATAACATTCAATCACAATATGACTTCTTTAGTTGCTTTTTTTTTCTCCACGAAAGTTGAGTTACCCTTTAGGGGTTGAAGTCTAGACAGATATTAATAAATATATATTGCTAGGATCGCTTGAATCTTTAAAGAATTTATACTGTATGTACTATATATATATTGTGGGGTTGATTGGCTCGGTGGCGGGCGTGGATGACCCCTTTGGGGGGTGCGTTTACACAGGGAGATAGCCGAGAAGTGGTTGCAAACAACAGTTTGGTTTATTCTTGCAGTTTACTTCACACAAGTGCAAGCCTCAAAACAGCAAAATAAAAATAAAACACAAAATAAATCCTTGCCACTGTGGGCGGCTACCTTCTCACACACAGGAACCTACCTAAGGAAGTCTGCCTCCAACCTACTGTTGGGCAGACTTGGCTGATCATACAGCAGACTCTCAATAGTCCATGTTTTATCTCTATTCACACACCAAATGTCCATTGAACCTGTCCCTTTGTTTGTCTCTTCACATAGCAACCATTCCTTTGCTTGGCTCTTCACATAGCAAACAGTTCATTTATTTTCTCACCTTGAGAAGTCTTCACACTTTTTTACCCTCCTCAGCGCCCATCACTTCAGGAGGTCTTCCCCATGCTCACACAGCTTTCAGGGGGCATTCCTTCTCCCCTGCCCACATGGCGTCGGGAGGTACACATCTGACTGTCCTCCTCTCCCCAGTTTCACACAGCGTCAGGAGGCAGCAATCAATCGACTTCCTCTGGACCAATTATAGAGGCCTTCATTTCCTCATTCTGAACAGCTGAAGTCTGTTCAACGTCCTTAGACAGTTCTGGCTACCTTTGCAGCTGAAACCCTATAGTAATTGGTGAATTTTCTAAACAGGTGGAAATGTATCTCCTGTCTGTGACTACATCCACAGATTTACCTGACTTCCTGTCACAATATATGTATATGTATATATATATATATATATATATATATATATATATATATATATTTACAGTATATTCATACATAATATAGATTTTATGTTTTTAATTTTAGTCAGCCCTTGTATAGAAAATTATGCTCAACTGAATATGGTTCCCCTTTTATCTAAAAAAACAAGAGTAGAAATTACCACTCCCGATGATAGGGAGGGTCAGTTTAATAAAAAACTACTTTGGTGCCCCAAATCCTATACCTTTTACACAAATTCCCGTATATGACTAGGTTCAGAAGGGTGGATATTTTTTTAGGGAGTTCATTTGGGAGGACCACCCCCCTCCATATTAAACTCTGGTTATTACAGTTACCTAAGGACAGGGGAGCGTTAGCAGTTCCTAATGTCAAACTTTATTTTTTAGCTGCTCAATTGTGGGATAGGGGCTCCTAATTTAAATGATCCCCATCTCTCAGATGGAGGCAGGCATCATGGGTCATTTAAGTGAATCCCTGACCATAAAGTTATTACATAAGGTATAGACTGAAATAAAACAGATTGGGCATCACTCTGGTTATAAGTCATATATTCTGATTTACCACTTGTTCCATTGCAGGAATTAGGTGAATTGAAGGTTTTGTTGCCTGGTCTCAAATGGGGCTAAAAGATCTCCCTTAATTATATACTAATGGCACACCTAAAACCTTTCAAGCTCTACAAATGGAATTTCAAATATCTAAGCAGAAATTCTATCAATACCTGCAATTGCGGCATGCCCTTAACATGCAATTTAAAACCAACTCTTTGGTCACTGTCACCAAAGCTTGACGCAGTAATTTATTCTCCATAGGGCCTTATGTACACCCAATTGGCTGTATTCCATTGGCAGCATAGAGATTCACCAAACTGCCCAACATGTCAGGGTGCCCCAGCGGATCTTCTGCACAAGCTGTGGAAATGTCCAAAACGTTTCCGTTATTGGCAAACGGTGTTAGAAATGAAAACCAAAACTTATTCTTAGACACCTACGGTATCCTTAAATATCATGAATGTTGGTTACAACTTTTATTCTTAAAGGTTGAGTGTTAAAGCTTATATTTTCTCCGTGTTGTTACATTTATATCAACATTACAAAATGTAAAATCCCCCAAAAAAATTTTGAAGATTGTATTTTTTCATATTTGTGATACATAGAAAAAAAGAAAGGCCTGGAAAAAATGGAAATATTGGGGAAAAAACTGTTTGTTTTTTTTCCGGAAAAATTAGAAAAAAAAAGCGTAGAATATGTTCTTTTAAAATAGTAAAAAATAATATATCGATGACATTGTATTCAAACTATATAACATGAAGACTTTAATGAAAGATTTCTGAGACTTTATGTAAAGTCTTTAATTATGGAAAGTTGTCTCAGCTGAAGACAAGCAAATCCTGGAATACAATTCAAGTCACACTGTACTTCTCATTGCAGTTCGCAAACAAGAGAAATATGCACTTCTGCCACTAGGGGGCACTGCAGGGGAAATACTTCAGTTTAATTTGCTTGTGGGCTCCATCTCATACCTCCTGCAGTTGGGTGCTTTTTGGCAGAGAGTAGATGATACATAGTTTGTGTCCTCTCAGGCCTTAATTGACAGATAAGAGGGTAAATTTGTTTCACAAATTAGTTTATCTTTTTTCATCATTCAATGATTCCTATTAATGTTCTCCAACATCACAGCATAATATTTCCCTATAGTCTGGTCAGTAAGTTGTTTTCCTTTTCCTCCTCTCAGGAAAATGGTGAGACCAACATCAAGAGTTTTCCACAGTGCAATTTCTCCTGAAAGCAAAGCTGAAATTTGCCAATATTGTGAGAAGAAATATTCTTTTCCAAATGCTACAAGGATGACAAAACACAACCTGGCATGCCAGAGGTGCCCTAAAGACATAATTAATACTTGGAATGATGAGGACCAAAATGATAGTGATAGGAGCTTTTCCCTTCAGAGTTCTCATTCCAGAAACTCTTTCTGCTGCTTCTGGATCATCACAAAGTGTTTCTTCACCAGCAGCTTCTTCAAGTAAGGAAGTGTTACAAACAACGACCTCCCAAACATACACAATCCCTTAATTTGTAGATAAAATGACACCTGAAAAATCAGGAGAACATTCATCAAGCTCTTTTCCTAGAACAATATATGCTTCTGGATCAGCATTGTCAATAACTGAGAATGCATATTGGCAGGAAGCTTTTACATTATTATGAGGGAAAAGGGGGAAGGTGTTACCTGTTCTCATGTATAGTTGAAATGTTCTTAAAGCGGAGTTCCACTGGCTTTTGTGTTTATTAAAAGTCAGCAGCTACAAAAAGTGAAGCTGGTGACTTTTAATAAACACACACTGACCTGTCCCACGACCCAGCGATGCGGCAGGGGGCAGCCTCGGTTCTCTCCGTCTTTTCCCCACGGCACCGACATCTCCAGTGTGGGCACCCGGCTGTGACAGCTTGCGGCTTCACAGCCAGGTGTGCACTGCGCATGCTCGAGTCGTGACTGGCCAGGCAATCTTCTGGCACCTGTGACGTGTCCCAAAAGATTGCAGGGAGGGAGGGGGAGAGGAGAAATTAAATTAAACTTGCTTTTTAAAATTGTATTTTTTATTACAAATGAAATAATAAGGAATATATATGTTAAAGCGGTGTTCCACAAAAAAGTGGAACTTCCGCTTTAAGTGGTCCAGACCCCTGACATGCCACATTTGGCATGTCATTTTTTTGTGGGGTGGGGGGGGGAAGGGGCAGGTACCTAGTTTTGACAGGTACTAGGCGGACCGAGCAGAAGTGGGAGTGGGTACCTGTCAAAACTAGGTACCTGCCCCCTCCCCCCCCCCCCAAAAAAATGACATGCCATATGTGGCATGTCAGGGGGTCGGAACCACTTAAAGTGGGAGTGGGTACCTGTCAAAACTAGGTACCTGCCCCCTCCCCCCCCCCCCAAAAAAATTACATGCCATATGTGGCATGTCAGGGGGTCGGAACCACTTAAAGCAGAAGTTCCACTTTTTTGTGGAACTCTGCTTTAAAATATACATTCCTTATTATTTCATTTGTAATAAAAAATAAAATGTTAAAAGGCAAGTTTAATTTATTTACTGAAAAGGCTGTACTTTTATTTCAAACGTAATACTTTCAAACTGTAAAAAAATACTCCACACTGATTTTTTTTTTACATCTTTTCTGAAAAAAAAAACAGGTAAAAAACTTGTTTCCCAAAATTTCTTCAAGATTTCTAGAAATTTTAGGCTACATTCACACCTAAACGTAGCGTTTTCACGCGTTTTTACAGCGATTTTACAGCCATTTTTTACCGCGTTTTACAGGCGTTTTTACAGGCGTTTTTTGTGCAGGCGTTTTTAGATTGAAAAACAACTGTAATCTGCCCAAAAAGAAGCTCATGTACTTTTTTGAGCGTTGGGCGTTTTGCTCACAGCGTCAAAACGCTCAGACGTGAACAGGGGCCATTGAAATGAATAGGATTTGTCTTGTTGGGCGTTTTGAGAGCTGATCCTAGAGCAGAAAAACTCCCCAAAAACGCCTACATGTGAACGGAGCCTTACATCATCTCTACAATAAGCTTTTTTATTTATTTATTTATTTATTCTCTATAATAAAATATGTCACTTAGATGGACTGTGATTGCAGCCAGCCCTGTACAGGCAGCTCATCATTTTGTGCTTCCTATCTGAGTTACGTTCCACGTTCTATCCTCAGAATTCATTCCAGCCCAGTTGACATTTATTTGCAGAACCTTCTGATAATAGATCCAATATTTTTTGCTGGTCGGCTGAAAAGCCCTTTATTGATATTGTTGACAGTTCAGTGTCATCTATAATTAGTTCCTCCAAGTTTGCAGGCAGGCTATGTATAAATAGATGGTGTAGCCATGGCTAGACGATAGAATTACCCAAAGTCAGTCTTGTCAGTGTCTTAGCGTTCAACACAGAGCGGACGTCATGCCTGTGCATTAATTTCTGGCTGTGATAGTATACATCGGCAGGAAGAAGATATGGATCCAGATGGCGGGAAGATGTACCCTTGCTACCTCTCCAACAAGAGACTGAAAGAAAGTTTCCTGAAGGCTCTGCAATCTAATGACTACGTCGCTGTGGAAAATATGCTCAATGATGGCAACACAGATGTGGACACGGTCTTTGAAGTGGAGGATGAGAAACTAATTTTGGCTTCTTACAAAGCAGGTATAAACTGACACAGTAATGTTATCTTGCAGCACCAAGTTCAATCCCAAGGTCTTGGATTCAATCCCAAGGGCTCATAAAAAGACACCGCCAACTTGGCCCTGCGGGGCAAAGTGACTGCATCTCCTCTTAGAGGTCACCCTGACCCCGTTACGCTTACCTTGCCTGTTCTCACCCCTTTTCTTTATTATGCTACAGATTGTACTAAAATCAGTGCTTTTTGTGACCCTGGGGGGCGGTAACATCACACCCTAGGTCATGTGCCAGAGTTGGAGCATAGTGAATGGCTGCAAGGCCTGTCACAGGGTTGCAGGTTCCATATCTGGAAATGCTTGGGAGGGTCAGGGGTGCCCATTGCAAATATACTGCATAAGCAAGGTGTCTCTTTAACTACTTGCCTACTGGGTACTTTTACCCTCTTCCTGCCCAGGCCAATTTTCAGCTTTCAGTGCTGTCACAACTTGAATGACAATTGTGCGGTCATGCAACACTGCACCCAAACTAAATTTTTATTATTTCCTTCACACAAATAGAGCTTTCTTTAGGTGGAATTAAATCACCACTGGGTTTTTTAATTTTTGCTAAAAAAACAAATAAATACCGAAAATTTTGAAAAATAAAACAGGTAATTTTTTTCCTTTACTGATGTGCTCTGAAGAGGCTGCACTGATAGGCTGCAGTGATGGGCATTGATGAGCACTGATAGGCTGCACTGGTGGGCACTGATGAGGAGGCACTGATGGGGCTGAACTGATAGGTGGCACTGATGGGCAATGACAGGTAGCATTGATGGGCACTGACAGGCATCACTGATGGACACTGATAGGTGGCACTGATGGGCACTGCTAGGCGGTACTGAGGAGCACTAATAGTACCGCCTTATCTTCCAGTATTTGCAATTCTGTCTGGCAACTTTGTTTACCTCTACCAAACAACACAGCCAGGAGTGTGACACCACATTCTCTGCTAGGCCCCATTCACACTTCAGCATTTTGTAACTTGAAGCTCAAAGCTCTAAAACGCTGGAGGAAAAAAAATCAATTATTCTGTATGGAGAGGATTCAGCATCTCTTCTCCAAGTTGCCTGCAGCCAAACGCCTAAAGCTCAAAAAAAGTTCTGGAGCTTTTTTTGTAGCTCAGATCAGGCAGATTGGTGAGTTTTTGAAGCATTTTTTGTTCCATAGAAATGCATGGAAATGCTTGATTTGCACGTTTCTGAGTGTTTTAGTGTGTTTTGTTGTGCGTTTCTGAGCATTTTTCTGCTCAAATGAAAAACGTATGAGAATGAGAAAGTAATAATAATTATTAAATAAATACTGTAATAAAAAATACATAAATAAATAATAATAATAATAAATAAAATAATAATAAAAATAAATAAATAACAAAAACCTAACCCCAACCCCAAACCCTAATAATAATCCCTAACCCCGACACCAAATATTAACCCCTAATCCTAACCCTAACCTAACAAAATCAGTAAATAAATGAACCCCTAACCAAAACCTTTAACGCTTAATGCCTTACAAAAAAAAAGTTAATAAATAATAATAAATAAATTATAAGTAAAAGTGGATGAAAAGCTGAAAAACATAACAACCAATGATAAAACAGATGATATTTTTCTCTATTATTGGCCAATAAAAAAATGCCAAAGCTCAGAAATGCTTTAATCATGCTGTACAAAAATGCCCATACAAATGCCTGAAAAAACACCCAAAAAACTCGACGCTCAGATGTGAATTCAACCTTATAGTTAAAGGATAAGTCCACCCTAACACTAAAATCCCTGCATCTACAGACATCCATGATCTAACACTAACCTATCTAGCCCTGTAAAGAAAAAATCAGTATACTTACTTTTTTTGAAGCTGATCCGACCCGATCCCACGCTGAGCTGTCAACCGTGGCTTCGCTGTGTAGGCGGGTGCACAGGACACAGCCGACAACGGAATCCCCATAGTAAGTCTATGGGTGACGTCACTTCCCATTCATTTCACAGCTGTTGTTGGCCGTGTCCTCTGCAGAGCTTCCACTGCTGGATACCGGATTCGGATCAGCTTCAAAAAAGGTATGTATACTGATACAGGGATTTTAGATTTAGGGTGGACTTACACTTTAAGGAATACAGTGGTACCACTGCTCCACCCACACAGCCTGCTGTCTGGACAATGAAGGGGAAGCAACACAAAGTAATCAATTGTGCTCACTCTGCTCCCTCCTCCAATCAGTATTTTCCCTTCCCGCACATATACACTATATTGTCAAAAGTTTTGGGACACCTGCCTTTACACGCACATGAACTTTAATAACTATAACAGCTAATCTGTAGGGTTCAATAATCAGCTGGCCCACCCTTTGCAGCTATAACGGATTCAACTCTTCTGGGAAGGCTGTCCACAAGGTTTAGGAGTGTGTCTATGGGAATGTTTATAGAAGCGCATTCATGAGGTCAGGCACTGATGTGGATGAGAAGGTCTGGCTCGCAGTCTCCATTTTAATTCATCCCAAAGGTGTTCTATCAGGTTGAGGTCAGGACTGTGCAGGCCAGTCAAGTTCCTCCACCCCAAACTGTCTTTATGGACCTTGCTTCAGGTACTTACAGTATAGTAGCTGTATGTAGAATACATGCAATTTTTTTTTTTTACAAATTCTGTGTTCATTTTGTTTTTATATCTGCCTGGAGTTCAGTTTTAAAAAGGCCCAGCCTAGAGAACAGCGCTGGAATGCTTGCTTCAATGGCCAGCATGACATTATTTGATCTGCATATTTAGGCTGTCCCCTTTTTTACTTGGGTTTTCTCTTATATTTTAGAAGCATATTTACTAGTTGATCTGTGGTCTATACATAGTATTAGCTGCACTGGGATGGGAAGGATTTAATATAGTCTGTAAACTGCTGCTGAATAGGTTCGGGTCATATAAGACCACTGTTGCATTCTGGGCAATGACAGATTGGCAATGCCTTTGCCATGGGTAGAGTTGTACTAGTGGCATGCCAAGGCTAATTGTCAGAGATTTATTATGGTAAGATGACTAGGCACTTACACAGTGTACTATATAATGCAGCCCATTGTTTAATTGTACGGCTCCATGAAACTTTGCCAGCTATTGCATCAGCTGCTAACACTGAAAAAATAATCAACAGTCACATGAACACACGACACACACAAATTGAATAATATAATGATGCTAATTTTTATACTGTATATGCATACAATGTTGTATATAGTATTGTGCTGCACTTTATAGAATAATCCTTAGAGATTTGGGGTGAGGTGAATACGCCTAAAGGTGTCACAGCTTGCAACACAGGACATTGGTTGATTTGATTTCATAGTTAAGCCTCGTACACACGCACCGATTGTTGGCCGACCGATCGGCCGTCTTTTGTCCAGTGTTGTTGTGTTGGTTGAAATGTACTCTAGACTGCACATGAATTTTGTCGGCCAACAACAACCAACTTCAGAAGTGATGTCATGTTCTGGTCTACTTTTCGTGTGTTTTTTCTTCTCTGAGCATGCCCAGTCTTGATCATCACATTTTTGTCTGCCGAAATCTGTACTGACTGAGGAACAATCGGCCGTTCTGCTGTCGGCCAACAAAAATTTTATAGCATGCACACCAGATTTTGTTCGGCCGAAAAGTCGGAGTCGGTTGTCGGAAGCATCATACTAACAAGCCGAAAATCGGCCGATCGGACGTTGGCCGAAAATTTACGGCCAACAATCGGTGCGTGTGTACGAGGCTTTAGGGTAAAAAAAGATACAAGTCCATCTACTTCGACCAATTAAAAAAAAAAAAAAATCATGCAATCCTATATACACAATCTTATACCCACAGTTAATCCATGGAAGGCGAAAAACCCCAGAAAAGCATGATCCAATTTGCTCCAGCAGAGGACAAAATTCCTTCTTGATCCCCCGAGAAGCAATCAGATATTCCCTCGATAAACTTTACCTATAAATGTTAGTATCCAGTTATATTATGTATGTTTAGGGAAGAATCCAGGCCTTTTTTAACACCCCTGGCGGTATTCCCGAGTGCGGCTCGGGGTTCATTTTCAGTGCCAAAAGCGGTAACCCCGAGCCCCACTCGGGATTACCCCAGAATGATACTCACCTTCCCTGCGATCCCCCGCCGTCTTCCCCAGCCTTCCTGCAGCCATCCTCCTGCTATCCTCTCGCTGTTTGCTCGGCCGATGCCGGCACCTTCATCCGGTTCCCTTCCCTGTGAGTGCCACGTCGCAGGGGGGGTGGAACCGGCGGGAGATAAAAAAAAAAAAAAAAAAAAAAAATGACATGATACAGTGTAATCTGTTAGAATTACAACTTTGTATCATGCCATTTCACCTAGAGGCTTTTCCAGTGCCCTGCTTGTACTTTTTGCGGTACTTTGTGCCTGGAAAATTGATAACGTCCATGGCGTCCAAAAAGCGTTCTTTTAGCTCAAAAAAGCTTTTGGACGAACTGGAATACAGCGACGGTGTATCGGAATTATTTGAAGAACTGAGTTATAGCGATTCTTGGGAAAATTCGTCATCAGGTACTAAAAGTGACAACAGCGACGATTCTGCGACTGAACTCAGCGATGTGCGGACTTGGTGCTCTATTGACTTCGGTACAGATCAGGCAGCCCCCCGAGTACAGATTCTCATAATGAAATATCTCCACTTCGAAAACAATGAAGAATTTGATGAAATTTTATTATTATTACATTATAATTTATGATTTCGTGTTTCAAACTTTATCATACCCGGGATGTCTACTAGACTCTTGTTTGGACAGATTTAAGCGAGTTATTCCTAAGAATTACAGGCCTAAAATATAAAACAGATTTCCATGCAAAACAATGTACTGCTTTTATCACAAAAATTCTGACATAATCAGACCGCCAGGGAGGTTAAAGCAATCCAGTGAGAACCACCTCTGGAGGGAGTCTATTCCACATTTTCGCAGCTCTTACTGTGCAGAAACCTTTCTGTATTTGAAGAAAAAATCTCTTTTCCTCCAGACGTAAAGAGTGTCCCCTTATCCTCTGTGATGACCTTAAAGTGAAAAAATCAACACCAAATTTACTATATGAACCCCTTATGTCTTTATACATGGTGATCATATCACCCCTAATCTCCTCTTCTCAGGAGAGAATAAATTCAGTTCCTCTAATCTTTCCTCATAGCTGAGCTCCTCCATGCCTCTTATTAGCTTGGTTGCCCTTCTCTGCACTTTCTCCAGTTCCCCGATATCCTTTTTATGAACTGGTGCCCAAAACTGAACTGCATATTCCAGATGAGGTCTTCCTAATGATTTGTACAGGGGCAAAATGATATTTCTCTCTCTGGAGTCCATGCCTCTCTTAGGCCCTGTTCACATCTGAGCGTTTTGTCCCCTGAAGCAAAACACCTGTAGCTCAAAAAAGTACAGAAGCTTCTTTTTGGGCTGATCAAGAGCTGTTCTGGTTCCATAGGAATGCATTAAAACTTGGTTATCAGCAGTTCATCTGTGTTTTTCAAATACACAGGTGGTCTCCACCCCTTTTAACACCACCCAGACCCAAACGCCTGCTAAAAACGCTCCAAAAAACGCTCATAAAACGCCCTAAAAACGCCCCAAAAAACGCCCCAAAAAACGCTAAAAAAACCACCCAAAAAACGCCTGAAAACTATACGCTTAGGCTCCGTTCACATGTAAGCGTATGGATCACGGGCAGAACCGGCTCGGTTCCGCCCGCGATCCGGAGATTATTGCAAATCGCGGGACGCCTGTGCGTTGCCCGTTGATTTGCAATAGCCCCCCAAACGCTGAGCGATGTTGCGGCGATTTCCGCCTACCGAATCGCGGTAACATCGCGCAAAACAAATCGCGGGACGCAATACGCTCCAAAGAAGCTCTTGTACTTTTTTGGGCGTAATGCGTCCCGCAATTTTTTTTGCGCTTTTGCGCGATGTTACCGTGATTCGGCAGGTGGAAATCGCGGCAACATCGCTCAGCGTTTGGGGGGCTTGCGGTTCTGCCCGCGATCCATACGCTGACATGTGAACGGAGCCTTAGGTGTGAATCCAGCCTAAATACAAATTTCACAATATTTACTTTAATAGTGGTAGGGTTTTGCAGCGCTGATTGTATTAATATACTAATGTTGTATTTACATTATTCATGTACATGCATTCATTTATTCTTGGAGAATTATCCATTTATATTTTCACATTACCAAAAAGTTTGGCATGCCTTTTGAGGGCCCGTTCAAACCTATCCAGTCTGATATGTTTCATAAATGCAGGCGCTTTAACCTGCATATGTTCATTTAGATGGGCAGCCAATGAACCACAACGTTCCTGGAATCAGACGGACACTTTTTTGTCGAGGCAATGCACTACAACACACAGCAGTGTGTTACTGTTCATCATAATGTTCTGTAAGCCTGGTGCATTGGTTTAGCACACTGAGGTGTAATTATTTTTAATTTTTTTAATTTAGCTTTTTTTCCCCCACTTTTGGTGGGAAAAAAAAAGCATTCCCCTCTGGGTGATCTCTGTACATTGCAGGGATTTTAACAAACTTTGTTGCAGATTCCTACATTCGTTATTCTGAAGAAATAGCTATTTGTTGGTCTGTGTCTATGTGCAGAGTATATCTAATGGGAGTGATTTTATAATTATCAATCAACTGCTGCACTTGCAGGATTCTAATGAGGAAAGTGCCAGGGACTGCATCCATTTAGACATCCCTTTGGGTGTATTTCACCAATGTTGCAGGGGATGCCCAAAACCTGACTTAGTGCAGAATCGGTAAGTCAATCACATAGGAGATTATATTTCTGGCAGGCATTCTGTATACCATCTGTGTACAGAACGCCTTAAGGTTGCCATATTGCATTTTATAGAAAATTACAACACTGCAGACTGAAAAGGAAGGTCATTTTGAATAACATTCAATTACAATATGACTCGAATAGCAAGTGTATATATTGTATTATTTTTTTTATTTAATGATTTTTTTTCCAACAAAAGTGGAGTTACCCTTTATTTATTTTTTAATAAATGGCACACCAATGCACCATGGTACCTGGTATTGTGTTTCTACCATGCATTTCTTCAATGTTTAGGTCTAAATGGGCCTTAATGTACATACTGTTCTTGTTTTCAGATTATAAACCATTATGAATTCTATACAAGCAATTTTGTAGAGTAGACTAAAGGGAATGTTTTGGGTTTTAAAATTACTTTTCTGATTTTCAAAAAGAAAAAAAAAAACATAACATTTTTAAAATGTATACATTTTATATTTTTTTAACCAGATAAGTATGAAATATTGCATATGATCATTTCGTATTTACAACTTGCAGCCAGCAGGTGTGTTAGAACCTCTGTCATGTTTTATTGCGTGGCTGTTCTGGATTAAATGATGATCAGTATCATTCAGCCCTCTTCCTGTTAGCCCAGGTTCACACCGTGTTGGTGCTGTTCTGCATTTAAATATTCATATGCATGCTATTATTTATTTATTACCTGTTTTAAAAAAAAAAGATAACAAATTTTATTGAAATATTATATTTTAATAATATTATTTTGGTTACTGGGTGTAGAAAAACATATACACATAAACACTACCCATTGTTCTAAAGTACTAAAATAGATTTCTTTAATTTTTCATGCCTGCTCTATTGCTGTGATCCCCAGTCACATGGTGTAACTTTGATATCACTAGGTTATTGGCTGCCCAGTTTTAAACTGGCATCCTCATGGGCGACAGGTCTGCACATCACAGTGATGCTGGGGCACTTGGAGAGTCTGTTGGTTCTGCTGGAACACAACGCTTCTATCAACAGTAAACCCAACGGGAAGACGCCATTACACGTGGCCTGTGAGGTTGCTAACCTAGAATGTGTCAAAGTCCTGATCAGCCACGGAGCAAAACTGAATTCCTTCTCTATGAGTGGACATGCTCCTCTACATTACTGCAGGACCAAGGAGTCGGTGAGGTGCGCCAAAGAGCTGGTGTGGGCTGGTAAGAGAGTCTGAATTTCCTAAACTAATGACTGCAAATGCTTAGGCAACACAAAGGGCAACAAAAATTTGCAAAGTGCACATCAACTACTCTACGAAGTTCTTCAGTGGTGGGATGGAAATTATGAAAGAGGACATATACTATCATGGGCGTCCGCAGAACTTTTTTCAGGGGGGGGCAACATTTTAAGGTCACCAATGCTCTGCCCCTTTTTCAACAATGTCATGAAGGGGAGGGGCTTATTCCGTATACTTATTTTGAGTATTTATTTTTAAAGAGCAAACAGGAGCATTTATTTTTAAAGCATTTGTTAACCTAAAAAAAAAAAAAAAAAAATATCCTGTTCCCTTAAAGCATGTTATACAACACAGTGCTTGTGCTGTGTAATTTTGCCCCTTCTACCACCTAAAATACCTGGCGGATCCTGCCTGGCTATGTCCTCCTCTCTGTAAACTGACCACGGTATACCATGGTAAGTGGCGACTAAGCCCTGACACTGTGGTCAGTTTACATGCCTCCGTCATCCATAGTTCTCCTGTCCTCCTCTGTCCTCTCCACTGCAGGCAGCTGTCAGATGGAGAGAGGAGAGAGACAACGGGTCACGTGAGCGGCCTCAGCCCTCTGAAAACTGGTAAAGAATGGCTTATTTTTTTAAAACACAGACTCTGGGGCAAACAGGATTATTAAAAAGACCAGACAGGATGGTAAAAAGTGGCTTAACAATCACTTTAAAGGGGGAAGTTGAGATTCCAGGGGGGGGGGGCATTTGCCCCCCCTTGCCCCTACCTGCGGATGCCCATGTATACTATATAGCCAAAGGTGTAGATATCTGGCCATCACACCTATATTAGATTGTTGGGCATCCCATTCCAAAACCATGACCAATAAAAGGGATACATGCTATTATCTCCACTAGCCTCCATTCTTCTGGGAAGGAGTTCCATGAGATTTTGGAATGGTAGATTTTGGAAATTTGTGCCCATTCCCAGAAGAATATTTGGAAGGTCAGGTACTAATGTTGGTTGAAGACCTGGCTAACAGTTGGTTTTCCAATTCATCCCAAAGGTGTCCAGTTGGGTTGAGGTCAGAGCTCTGTGCAGGACACTCAAGTTCTTCCACAACAAACTCATCAAACCATGTCTTTAAAGCGGAGTTCCGGGCACAAAAACAATTTTTTTTTTTGTGCCCCTTCGCTAGGTAGACCTCACCTGAAAAGGAATTGGATAGTTATTTTTATTTTTTTTGTTTACTCACCTTTTTATTGAAGATCGTAAATACTCACCTCTGACTGCTTCCTCCCTCGGAGCCGCGGCTCACCCCGTCACTTCCTGCCTCGCGATGATTCCTGGGAGCTAAACGTCATAGCTCCCAGGAATCAATGCGACGGCACCGGCCCCGCTCGTCATTTCCGGGCGACGCCGCATTCCCCAGCTAAACAGCTTCTGGGCATGCCCAGAAGCTGTTTAGGAATGCGGCGCCGCGCCGGAAGTGACGAGAGGGGCCGGTGCAGTGCATTCTGGGACAAGAAGACGCGGAAGAAGACAGAGAAGAGGACCGCGCCGGCTTCAGCTGCCCACAACAGAGATGGAAACGCTGTGGAAGAAATTTTATAAGTAAGTATTTCTTCTAAAAGGTAAGTGCGAACCGGGACAGATCAGAGGCTAGCCATTGTGGAATGTGCTAGCCCTGACTGTCCCGGGGGTATGTTCAGTAAAAAATCATTTCTGTGCCCGGAACTCCGCTTTAAGGAGCTGGATTTGTGCACCTAAACTCAATAATTTGTTGGGGTGTCCACATTACATTGGCCATATAATATGGCATTAAAATCACATTTGGTAAGGTAATGGAACTTTATAAAAATGGAAAACTAAATAAAAAGATATCCAAACCCTTGAATATGCCAGTCAGTAATGTTCAATCACTTATTAATAAATGGTAAGTTCGGGGATCTTTTGATACCATGCCAAGGTCAGGAACACCAAGAAAAATTGCAGCCACAACTGCCAGACGAATTGTTCAGGATACAAAGAAAACCCCACAGGTAACCTTAGGAGAAATACAGGCTACTCTGGAAAAAGACAGTGTGGTTGTTTTTAAGGAGCACAATACGAAGCTACTTGAACAAAAATAGGCTGTATGTTCGAGTTGCCAGAAAGAAGCCTTTCCTCCAATGCCACAAAAAAGCCCGGTTACAATATGCCTAACAACACCTTGACATGCCTCACCCAGACTTTTTTGTGGCATTGGCACAGTAAAGGCTTCTTTGTGGCAACTCAAACATACAGCTCATTTTTGTTTAAGTAGCGTCGCATTGTGCTCCTTAAAAACAACCACGCTGTCTTTTTCCAGAGTAGCTTGTATTTCTCCTGAGATTACCTGTGGGGTTTTCTTTGTATTCTGAACAATTCTTCTGGCAGGTGTGGCTGCAATCTTTCTTGGCTTGGTATCAAGAGATCCCCAAATTTTCCATTTCCTAATAAGTGACTTAACAGTACTGACTGGCATATTCAAGGCTTTGGATAGCTGTTTATATCCTTTTCTATCTTTATAAAGTTCCATTACTTTGTTAATCAGGTCAGTTATTTTCTGCTCCCCATGGGCCAGTGTCTAGCCTGCTCAGTGCATCCACGTGAGAGCTAACAAGCTCATTGACTATTTATACACAGACATTAATTGCAATTTAAAAAGCCACAGATGTGGGAAATTAAGCTTTATTTGCTGTTTGAACCTGCGTGAGTTTCCTTGTTTGTCTGTACCAAGGCCAAACATTCCAAGGGATAGAAACTTTTGATCAGGGCCATTTGGGTGATTTCCAAACAACTATGTGATAATAAATGGCTTTATATGATTAAAATCCTTAAATAAAAGACATTTTTTTGGCAAGATTGATGATATTTTCAATATCAATGCCAAAATTTCACATTTTTTGCCAGGGTATGCAAACTTTTGAGCACAACACTTGTCACTTTTTGATGAAGATGTTTATGTGTGTGATTCCCACTGAAGGTTGATCTACAAATTAAGGACTTTGGTATATATACTTTGGGCTTTTTTACTGCATATATTTTTACTGCAAGTATGTACAAATATAATTTTTTTTTGTTTGTTTTTTAGCACTTTTCAAATATTTTTTGTGTTGGTTGTATTTCCCTGGATCACAGGAGTGTCTTTTTAGGATACTACATATTTGATTATTTCACAGGGTTTGCATGATGTTTATGTGTTGTAATCACTTTATTTGATTGTCTTTTAAAAGGATTGTACACTTACATTTATATTATTAATATTAATATATTTTTTGGGGGCTTTTTACCTCCCCTTTTTTACTTTTGAGCACAACAATTTGTAATGGTGATAATGCCCTTCATTGTATGTCCCCCCCCCCCCCCCCATTGTACACAACGACAGTAGTAAAATTCTCGCTTAAAATTTTTTAATATCAATGCCAAAATTTCACAATCTGCCAGGATATGCAAACTTTTGAGCACAACTGTAGACTGATTACCTAGCCAAACTAGGCAAACATGGCAAGAAAAACTGCTATGCATCTACTGTACATGCCTGAAAATGTGCAAAGCAGTCTGTCAAGACCACTTCAAATTTTGGAAGTATTTTACTGAATTTGTCTGCCAGTCTATGAGGACATTATATTGTTGAGGATTCCTGTAACAGTGCAGACTAGGGACATGAAGAGCTGTAGCACAACTGTGTTACCGTTTGCAGGAAACAAAGGCAGAATGGGCTCCTAGGCAAGGTGGCATATCCCCCCCTCCACCCCTGCATTGCAGTGGGCACGAGAAGCTGCCCCATCTGCATTGTTTCTACTGGCATGGGCTCAAAAAAAAAAAAAAAAATCAACTGCCTACAAGTGCATCCTCAAAAAGTAACATGAGGGTGCACAGCTCCGACCAATTGCACTATCCCAACTCTTTTACGGCAGAAGCATAAAAAATTAAAAACTGCCCTCCATGGACATCCACCAGATCCCAACCTGCCTAGGTTGCCCTGTGGATGATTAGGCTCTACCAACTGCTTTACCCCCATTAAAAAAATAAGCTATATACAAAAAACCTTTTTGTTGTCCTCAGGAGCCAATGTAAACTTGGAAAGTAATGACCATGCTGAAGAAACACCACTACACACTGCAGCCCGATTCGGAATTCCGGAATTGATAGCTTTCTATGTCAACCATGGTGCCATGGTGGACAGTCCCAACTCCAACCTAGAGACCCCTCTGGCCACTGCCGCTTACTGGGCTCTGAACATCAAAGAGCAGAAATACAGCGACAAACATCACTTGATCTGCAGGATGCTACTGGATTATGATGCCGAGGTCAATACCAGAGATATCGATTTAAAAACACCGCTACATAAAGCAGCATGGAACTGCGACCATATTTTAATGCATATGATGCTGGAGGCCGGAGCACAGGCCAATGCCATGGACTGCAATGGATGCGCGCCTCAGCAGTATGTGCTAAAAGTGACGTCTGTGCGGGCAGCTGGCCAGCCAGAGATCTGCTACCAGCTTCTGCTGAACCATGGGGCCGCCAGAATATACCCACCACAGTTTCATAAGGTAATTTTTTTGCCTAAAATTCTAATTATTTTTAATATTCATTATGAAGGCAGAACCACTGGAACTGCAGGCTAAAATTCTGGACAGGTTTCAGGCCTGGCTGGCCTCTGTGCTAACCTGGCTGTCTGGTCTAAGTTCTAGCCATTGTCAGTAGTATGTAGACCGGTGTCCAGGGGTCAGTAGTAGGTAGGACCATGTAACAGAAGTCAATAGTATGTAGGGCAGTGTAAAGAGGTTAGTAGTTGGTAGAGCATTTTACAGAGGTCAGTAGTATGAAGAGCAGTGTACAAGGATCAGTAAGGCAAGGCAAAGGGCAGGGCATCAGCAAGGTAGTGTGCCGGGGGAGGGGGGGTAGGAAAGCACAGTATGGGGGTCGAAAGGGCACAATACTGGGGGGGGGGGTCAGGAGGGCATGATGGTGGGGGGGTCATAAGGACACAATACTGGGGATCAGAAGGGCTGGAGGGTTTGGAGGGCACGGTACAGGGAGGTCAGGAGGGCATACTACAGGAGGGATTTGAAGGGCTTGGTACTGGGGGGTCAGGAGGGCATAGTTCTGGGAGGTCAGGAGGACATGATACTGGGGAAAGGGGGGGAAGGAGAGAACGGTACTTGGACGGTAAGGAGGGCAGGGTATTGGGGAGGCAGGAGGGCATGGTACCAGGGAGGTTAGTTGGGCACAGTACCCGTGGGGGGGGACGGGACAAAAGGCCACGTTACTGGAGGTTCAGGAGGGCATGATACAGGGAGGTCTGGAGGGCACACAACAGGGAGGTCAGGAGAGCACAGTACTGGAGGTCAGGAGGGAAAATGAAAGTGGGATTAGGAGGGAACAGAAGCGGTTTCCTCATATAGAGTGGCGCAGGGAAGCTGCTGTGGCAGATCTACTTGTTGTGATGTATTGATCCCCGCCGCCCCTCCTCTTTGGTCCATCACACATGATGTCAACCACAAGTGCCTTTGATGGACTGGAAAGAAGGGCCAGTGGGGATCAGCGCACTAAACTCAGAAGGGCAAGAGCCAAAAATTGCCTGAGCACTGTCAAAGCTGACAGTGAATCATAAGCAGCAGAGGCATTTCCCACCCTGCGGCCTCACTTATTCAAGGGAAATGCTGAGGGGCAAGGATTGCCTCCACCGTGTAGAATTGGATTTGACAGCTTCCCAGCTGGAGAGTTTATTGCTTCCCTACGCTGCTCTGACGCTTGTGGGAGAAGCACTTGGGGGTAGGAAAGGGAGGGACACAAGCTGTCTAAAACTGATTGTATTAGGAAAGACAGGATTCTTTCCTAAATGCATAAAATATAACTGGATACTAATATTTATAGGTAAAGTTGCCTCCTGCAGGATCAGGAAGGAATTTTTTCCGCCGATCAAGACATTTGGATAATGCTTTATTGGGTTTTCTTTTTTTTTTTTTTGCCTCCTCTGGATCAACTGTGGGTATTGTATAGATGTTTTATAGATTCATATATATTTTCTATTTCAGTGTGTTGATTTTCTTTGTTTTCCTTTGTTGGTTGAACTAGATGGACTAGATGCTCAATACACAAAACAAATACAGATAGGTGGGACAGAACAATCCCTGCCTCCTTTGGACCTGGAGGACACAAAAAAAGAAAATAAAAGCATACAAACATATACTGTATGCATAAATTAAAAAGTAAAATAAATCTGGGATTATTGTTGATGTTTCATACTGCAAATAATGCTTGAAGACATCAAGTCACTCCTCTATGGGAGGGGGGGGGGGGCAAAGCATTTATAACCACTTAGAGTTCACTTAGAGTGGATCATGTTGATCCGAAGGAACTTCAGATGATTCCATCCTCAAGAGGCGCCGTGCTTATAATCTGTGAATTGGAGAACATTTTTGTTTAAAGACCAGGGTAGAAGACTTGGATGAATAGGTTGGACAGAACACCAACACTAAATATAATCAATAAAACTATATATTTTTAAAATATTTCTAAAAATAAAAAAGTGCAACTGGGCAATTTACAATTTTTTCCTTTAACCATGTATCCTCAATTACTACTAACCAACTAACCAACATTATATTTGGTAATCAATGTATATGTACTGTATATGCTTAGAGGATAAAACTGTAAATGACCTATTCACATCACAACATGTTTTTAATGATAATTTTTATTATACCTATTTGATAAAATATATTGTTTTAATGATTACATTTGGTGTTGGGCATCTCTAAAGTTCATCTTGGTACATATCTTTCAATCCTATCCAAAACTAAATAAAAATTATGTGTAAACAATAGTACAGCGCAGTCATAAAACTCTCTGATAGATAACCCACAGAGACAAAATCAACATAAGGATGCACAATGATATTAATATTAATATTGCGAGAGGCAGTCCATAGTTTGAAGATATGCAAGAAAGGAAAGATAGTCCACTTGTGGTTTGGTGAAAAAATACACAGTTAAATGTGATTTCCGTGCTTGCAGCTTCCCTCCACCAAGCAATCTCTGCCTCTCACTTTAATAACAGGACCCTACAGGGTCAAAACACATATATCTCTCAATTGAATCAGGGAACACAGCTCCAAGGTCTCATACATCAGATGCCGCCAGGGGAGGACTGGGCCAGGGGGCAGGGGGGCAATTGCCCCCTTGGCCACTCTGTTGTCCTATAAATAGGCTGCCCTGCTTCTGCCACAGACATGCCTAAAGGATTCCTGGTGAAGAGAAGTAAAAAGTCTGTGCCACTGACCCACTGAGTGCGGGATGAAGACAAGGATAGAGTGCAGCCCCCCCAGCATGGATGGTGTAAACTGTGTCTGAGCAGAGGCCAGTTCCATGCCCCACTGGAGACTCTCCCCCCCCCCCCCCCAGCCAGCCCCAACCGAGCTGTCCCAGCTCCCTCCAACTGCCCCATGCTGGCCTAGTTGGGAACCCGGATTCGGCCAGCGGGTAGAGAATACCTGGAGCAGGGCTTCAACCTGGAATGGGGGTCAGGAGGAGGCCGGGAAGAGGGAGAGGGGGAGGGGGGCCGAGTCACTGCACCATGGGCCTCTGGTTAGTACTTGCCCCCTGGGCCAAAAGTTGCCAGTCTGCCCCTGGATGCCGCAGAAGCAATCCTTTACCACAGTATAATGTCAAGGATAAGCACCATTCCAGGATGCATCCCCCAAGCCATGAAATAAAAGAAAAGGGGATCTAGTGCTCTCTGTATGTAATGTCACATTTATTAGCTCATAAGCAAGGAATCGCACTTACATGATTTTAGACACATTAAAAGCGAGTAACAGTATGTAGAGCCTGCAGCGTGCTGGGACCGTGCTGTATTACTTCCAGGTTGGGGGAGGAGCTTATCATTATATAGAGCCGGAACAGAGACACGTCGTCATCCCCGCTGAGGAAGTCCATGCCCATCTCGGACGTAACGCGTACGGGGATTGGTCCATCTGATTCATGGCCACAACCAGGAAGTAATACAGCACGGTCCCAGCACGCTGCAGGCTCTGCATACTGTTACTCGCTTTTAATGTGTCGGATATCATGTAACTGCAATTCCTTTGCTTATAAGCTAATAAATGTGACATTACATACAGAGAGCACTAGATCCCCTTTTCTTTTATTTCATGGCTTGGGGGATGCATCCTGGAATGGTGCTTATCCTTGACATTATACCGCGGTAAAGGGTTGCTTGTGCGGCATCTGATGTATGAGACCTTGGAGCTGTGTTCCCTGATTCAATTGAGAGATATATGTGTTTTGACCCTGTAGGGTCACGTTATTAAGGTGAGAGGCAGAGATTGCTTGGTGGAGGGAAGCTGCAAGCACGGAAGTCACATTTAACTGTGTATTTTTTCACCAAACCACAAGTGGACTATCCTTCCTTTCTTGCATATCTTCAAACTATGGACTGCCTCTCACAATATTAATATTAATATCATTGTGCATCCTTATGTTGATTTTGTCTCTGTTGGTTATCTATCAGAGAGTTTTATGACTGCGCTGCACTATTGTTTACACATTGTTTTAAAGGTGTTTTTGAGTGCACTTGAAGTGTTAGCTGCTGGTCTACATATTGTTTCTCAAAATTCAGCGCTGAATCTTTACCACAAAAAATTAAATAAAAATTATGGCTGAAGCTTGGTTTTAAAAGAGAAGTTTGGGAATGCAAAAAAACAAACATACATACTCACCTAGATGGATGCAGCATTAGTATGATGCTGCATCTGTCCCCCGCTGCCTCTAAGACCAAGAACTAAGCTATCAAAGACTACTGATTGCTCAGTTCTTGGTCTTCAGTTAGCAGGGAGTGGTGACTGTCAGTCACCAACTCTCTGTTCTGCCCCTCCAGCATTCATGGAGAGGAGAGCTGTGGAGAGGGTGGCTTTAAAGTCAGGATCTCTCCAGAGCTCAGTGGCGTCAGCCAGCAGCGGACTTTAGACTGAAACTGGTTCACAGAAGTGCAGAACGAAGTGCACGCTTGTGACCAGGGCCACCATCAGTGAGGGACAGCCCATACACAAGTAGAGGGCTGGGTGTCCCAAAGTGCACGGTCGTCCTGAGGAGCCCCTGCCCAGGCCCTGGCTGTCCCCTGAGGGGTCCGCTGACCCAGGCCCTGGCCATCCCAGCTGTGTTTTAAGTAACAAGGGGGAGAACTTAGCTCAGGCTCCTCGTGACCTACAGATTACAGAGCCTGCAGTCACTCAGATAAGACATGGGGCGGAGCAGAGGCAGGACTGTGGTCCAGACCTCCGGATTCCCATGTTATTCAAATAACATAGGAGGTGGCACCACAGCATCCTCGGTGGGATGGCCAATGGATGAACCCTGGGGAATGCTGATGGAAAACTGTGTAGGGGGCCCACAACATTTCTGATGGTTGCCTACAGGAGAAGTAGGGTCAACAGAGCTGATTCTCTTGTTGCCATGCAGCTAAAATAAACCTGCCAAAATCTGATTTACTGTAGCGATTATATTGATTTTTTTACTGATACCTAATTGGCTGTTTTTTGTTATTTTTTTTAAATATTTTGTATATATTATTGTATAAATCCAATGGTTGATATCCAGGTCTTGGAAGAATGTCATTCGTACCCAAAAGCGGTAGAAGTGATGGCCAATGCCTATGAACACATCACAGCCTCATACAAATGGATAAAAGCAATTCCTGAAGATGCCCTAGAGGTAAGAAAGGAAGGAAATCTTAAAAAATGTATTTATATATATATATATATATATATATATATATATATATATGTGTATATTATATATATATATATATACACTCTCAAAAGTGAGTAAACCCTTCACATTTTTGTAAATGTTTTATTATATCTTTCCATGTAACAACACTGAAGAAATGACACTTTGCTACAATGTAAAGTAGTGAGTGTACAGCTTGTATAACAGTGCAAATTTGCCATCCCCTCAAAATAACTCAACACACAGCCATTAATGTCTTAACCGCTGGCAACAAAAATGAGTACACCCCTAAGTGAAAATGTCCAATTTAGGCCCAAAGTGTCAATATTTTGTGTGGCCACCATTATTTCCCAACACTGCCTTAACCCTCTTGGGCATGGAGTTCACCAGAGGTTCACAGGTTGCCAATGGAGTCCTCTTCCACTCCTCCATGACGACATCACAGAGCTGGTGAATGTTAGAGGCCTTGCGCTCCTTCACCTTCCATTTGAAGATGCCCCACAGATGCTCAATAAGGATTAGGTCTGGAGGCATGCTTGGCCAGTCCATCACCTTTACCCTCAGCATCTTTAACAAGGCAGTGGTCATCTTGGAGATGTGTTTGGGGTCATTATCATGTTGGAATACTGCTCTTCAGCTCAGTCTCCGAAGGGAGGGGATCATACTCTGCTTCAGTATGTCACAGTACATGTTGGCATTCATGGTTCCCTCAATGAACTGTAGCTCCCTAGTGCCGGAAGGACTCATGCAGCCCCAGACCATGACACTCCCACCACCATGCTTGACTGTAGGCAAGACACACTTGTCTTTGTACTCCTCACCTGGTTGCTGCCACACACGCTTGACACCATCTGAACCAAATAAGTTTATCTTGGTCTCATCAGACCACAGGACATGGCTCCAGTAATCCATGTCCTTAGTCTGCTTGTCTTCAGCAAACTGTTTGCGGGCTTTCTTTTGCATCATCTTTAGTAGAGGCTTCCTTCTGGAACGACAGCCATGCAGACCAATTTGATGCAGTGTGCAATCTTCTTATACCTAGGCCCTCTTTATGTAGTGCAACCAGTGGCGGCTGGTGCGTTAGGGGCACAGGGGCGCCGCCACCCCTATCCATGCGTCCAGCCCCCTAATCTACAAGTGGGGTGCCGGACGCATGGAGTTCAATGGGGTTTTTTTTTCTGAATCACCTGATTAGAGCCAGAGGCTCTAATAGGCTTCAGAAAAGGGTGGACCCTGGGTGCAGAGCACTGCGCCCTAGCCCACCCATTTGTGTGACAATAGCGAATGAAAATTTGCTATTGTCACACGGATCCTCCTCCTGGCCAATCGGGAAGCGGGTCCAAGACCCGCTTCCCGATTGGCCGAAAGGCAAACCCATGCCATTGGCTGAGGAAGCGGCGGGAGGTTTCGAGGAGACGCATGGGAATGAGGAGAAGCCGCCACTGCAGGTAAGTGCACTGGTCTATCTGCATTGAAAGGGGGCACGGCACGTTGGTCACTCTGCATTGAAAGGGGACATGCTGGTCACTCTGCATTGAAAGGGGGCACGGCATGCTGGTCACTCTGCATTGAAAGGGGGCATGGCACGCTGGTCACTCTGCATTGAAGGGGGCATGCTGGTCACTCTGCATTGAAAGGGGCACACTGGTCACTCTGCATTTAAAGGGGGCACGTTGGTCACTCTACAGTGAAGGGGGCACGATGGTCACTCTGCATTGAAAGGGGGCACGGTGGTCACTCTGCATTGAAAGGGGGCACGGTGGTCACTGTGCATTGAAGGGGGCACGATGGTCACTCTGCATTGAAGGGGGCACGATGGTCACTCTGCATTGAAGGGGCACACTATACCTTGATTACTGAAGGCCCCTTTCACACTTTTGTGACCTCAAAGTCACGCAATTTTTTTACTGCATTTTTTGCCGCAAAGCCTATTACATTTTTCTGTTTGTGCCCCCCCAAAAATTTTGAGAACCAGCCGCCACTGAGAGCAACAATTCTTTTTTTCAGATCCTCAGAGAGTTCTTTGCCATGAGGTGCCATGTTGAACTTCCAGTGACCAGTATGAGAGAGTGAGAGCGGTAACACCAAATTTAACACACCTGCTCCCCATTCACACATGAAACCTTGAAACACTAATGAGTCACATGACACCGGGGAGGGAAAATGGCTAATTTAGACATTTTCACTTAGGGGTGTACTCACTTTTGTTGCCAGCGGATTAGACCTGAATGGCTGTGTGTTGAGTTATTTTGAGGGGACAGCAAATTTACACTGTTATACAAGCTATACACTCACTACTTTATATTGTAGCAAAGTGTAATTTCTTCAGTGTTGTCACATGAAAAGATATAATACAAAAATGTGAGGGGTGTACTCACTTTTGTGAGATACTGTATATGTTTTTTACAGTATATCCATGCAGCTGCCATAGCTGATAGATAATTATGAAACCACTCCAATTTGACCCACTCAGCACAGAGGAACAAACAATGATTTCTTTAGAATAACAAAAGATAACAACAACAAAGTTTGGTAAAATCCTTGTAATGTACAGAGATCACCCAGAGGCGAATGTTTTTTTCTCAACAAAAGTGAAGTTACGCTTTACCATTGGCCAGTATAGAAAACATCAAAACAAAAGGAAATTTGTAATATTATAAAAGTCCCTGTAACGCTGAGCGCTCCGGTCCCTGCTTCTGGACCGGAGCACTCGCAGCGTTCGTTCCAGATCCACTCACCTGTGCCCGCTCCGGCTCCCTCCTCCGCTCCCCGCTCACGTGGTTCCCAGCGCGTGCGCCCCTGCACCATAGGGCGCGCGCGCGCCGGTTGTTTGAGATTTAAGGGGCCTGTGCACCAGTAATTGGTGCCTGGTCCAAACCTCCCTTCCTGTTTCCTGTGACCTGTTTCCTGTTTCCTGTGACCTGTTTCCTGTTTCTTATATAAACCCACTCCCCCTTCCTGTCCTTGCCGGATCTTGTTGCCTTAGTGCCCTGAGAAAGCGTTTTGTGTATTTTCCCTGCCTGTGTATCTGACCTTCTGCCGTTGCCCCTGACTTCGAATCTTTGCCGCCTGCCCTGACCTTCTGCTACGTCTGACCTTGCCTTTGCCTTGTCCTACTGTACCACGCCTGTATCAGCTATCCGTGAGGTTGAGCCGCTACCGGAGGACACAACCTGGTTGCTACCGCCGCAGCAAGTCCATCCCGCCTTGCGGCGGGCTCTGGTGAAAACCAGTAGCAACTTAGAACCGGTCCCCTGGTACGGTCCATGCCATTCCCTCACTGACACAGAGGATCCACCCCTAGTGTCTTCATCGGCCGCCAGTCCGGACCCTGACAGTCCCGAAATGAAGTTCATTCACACCAATAATTCAACACCAGTGCAAAAATAGATATGAATAAAGAAAATAATTTCCAACACAATATTCAAAATAAATCCTCAACGTGACGGTAAATTCCTCCACCACCATGTGTGATATCCTCCACCAAAGATTGCCTGATTACCAGAAAGATTGACCTTTTGCGCTTTTGGCTTAAACCCAGCCATGGCCTTGTGACTCAAGAGAAGTTAACAGACTGGTTGAATCTCCTTTGCAAATATCCGGCAAGTAGTCCAACTTCAAAACACACAGTTTTTTGCTCCCTGCTGTTTCCTCCCTGAGCTTGCAAAGCCAACATTCCGATAACATGTCCCTTTTCTGGCTTCTTCTCTGCTTGTCACCCGGACAGCAAAAATCTATTTCAGAAATTCAGACATCCATTGACAAACCAAGTGCTGAGCCAAGGACCTCCTCTCTTCTCCTCTTCTCTCCTCTCCTCTCCTGTGTGCAGAAATCTTCTCCTCCTCCTCCCCATCAGACCCCCCTATACATCTACCGATCTCCCCGATAGTAGAGATCCCGGCTCGGAGCACACAAAGAGAAGACAACTTCCATACACAACTTCTCCTCTGTTTATGCACAGTGCAACCTCACTTTTATATAACGTCATAAACATTGCTTGTGATTACAGTGCATTTGACATGTGTTTAGAAAGCATTACTAGCAGAGATAATACAAAAATCCATAAAATAATAAAAAACCAACACAGAGGGGGCATCTGGCAAGCGTTTGTTAACTTGGGGCAAATGCATCAAAAATGCATTAGGTGTATTAATGGGCGCTCAGATATTTTTGCATGTCTAAATGAACAGTAAGTGCCGGTTCACATTGGTGCAATGCGGGATACCTGCGAATCCACTGCGGGTTTCCGCATTGCACCCGACTCGCAGGCAGTTCACACTGCCATATGCGAACTGCTGGGAGTGTCAATACAAAGTTACCGACACCCCCAGATTAGTTTGCATATTGCAGTGCGAACTGTCAGTTCGGACAGGAATCGGATCACATAGATGTGAACATCCATGCGATCTGATTTTGGTGCGGACCAAAAAAGGGTCTTGCACGACTTTGATTCGAATGCAATGCAAATTCAGCCATGCAATCTGTATGACTGAATTTGCATCGCACAGACATAGCATGTGATTTGCAGACCAGTGCGCTCCGAATCACGTGATTTCTCACATCGCATATGTGTAAGCCGGCACTAAGAGTTTTATTTATATACGCACCGTTACACAAAGGTTGAAGTTTTATTTCATGTATTGATCTTACACAGTGTACAAAGCTTTGGTAATGTTTGATCGAATTACCTGATTATAAGCATTATTTATATATTTATGCGTTTGAAATTACTATTGCCCTTTATGTGCTTTATTGATATACGAGCTCACTAGAATGTTGTTTTTTTTTTTTTTTTATCGGGGGGAATTCAGGGTCAATGATAAAAGGTGGAGAATTATTTTTTTAAATGACACAGTTGCGGAGAAATGTGACATGTCAGGAATGTATTCATCTGACTTGTAGCGACATGTGAAGAAGCACCAATCCTTTAACCATCTTAGAGGAAATCCCAGGATCATAGAATCTGATGTCTAGAGACTAGGGTTGAGCGAACACCTAGATGTCCGTGTTCGACGGGTTCGGCCGAACTTTAAAAAAAAGTCCGGGTCCGTGTCCCGGACTTTTACCGAACTTTTCCCGGACACCGAACCCCATTGAAGTCAATGGGGACCCGAACTTTAAGGCACTAAAATGGCTCTAAAACACCAAAGGAAAGGGCTAGAGTGCTGCAAATGGCAGCAAAACGTAATTAAGAGCATGGCAAGTGCTCTGCAAACAAATGTGGATAGGGAAATAACTTAAAACAACAAAAAAAAAACAGAAAAATAAAACAATGTTCTTCTTCATCTCTGAAGGACGAGGCCCATATGGAGTAGGAGGGAGGTTGAGGTGGTGGTGGATGTGGCGGTGACATAGGCGTGCGCACAGGGTGTGCTGGGTGTGCCTGGGCACACCCTAATCACCTAGGGCACATAGCATTGCCAGTGAGGAGATGGGAAAGATCTCCCTGGGACCTGCTCTGCTCTATTTCTCCTTGCCTACAGGTACATGGCCCCGATACATTACTCTCCCTGCTGGCAAACACATGCATGTGTATTTCAACTTTGGGGTGCACACCTTAATGCAATAGGCTGCGCACACCTATGGGCGGTGTAGGTGGAAGCGGCGGTGGAGGAGGACCAGGGCCGGATTAACAGCATCATGGGCTTGGTGCTGAGGATTTTGAAGGGCCTTAAGGGCCGTGCCTTGCCATGCACCCAGAGGAGGAAGGGTGCAGCCATGCATGCCTAATTCAACATGGGATGCTGTCTCTGAAGCCCATAAACACATCCATGCATCGCCAACTGTCCCTCCTTGTCCGGCCTTCACGCTGTGTGGGGAGGTTCTGAGGGTGCTGCCTGGGGAAGCGAGCATAGAAGCCAGACTTCTGTGTTTACAAGTGACAGAAGAGCGGTAACAGTGAATATGGCCAACCCGGGGCCTATATAAAAGGTAGGGGCCTGGAGCTGCAGCTCCAATAGCCCCTACATTAATCTGGCCCTGAGGAGGAGGACGAGGTAGCCAACACTGCTTCTTTTCAAAAATTTTAAATGAGGGTACACCCCAAAAGAGTGAGAAAGAGCAAAAATGGAACAATGGGTGGGTAAGGTCGGTATCCATTGCTATTCTGCATAAGGTACGGAAAAGTCCCGTGGGATCCATGCCTGGTTCATTTTAATGAACGTGAGCTTGTCCACATTGTCTCTGGACAGGCGGCTGCGCTTGTCTGTTATAACGCCCCCAGCCGTGCTAAATACCCGTTCAGATAATACACTGGCTGCAGGGCACGCCAGCACCTCCAAGGCGTAAAGGGCAAGCTCAGGCCATGTGCCCAATTTGGAGACCCAGAAGTTGAAGGGGGCAGACCCGTCATTCACTACATGTAGGCGTGTGCACACATACTGCTCCACCATGTTGGTAAAATGCTGCCTCCTGCTAAGACGTTCCATCTGAGCTGCTGGTGCTGCTGTTTGTTGTGGCGTGCTGACAAAGCTTTTCCACATTTCGGCCATGCTAACCCTGCCTTCTGAGGTGCTGGCGGTGCCCTGGTTGCGTTGGCGACCTCCTCCTCCTCTGCCTTGTGCTTCCACTGTGGCCCCGCTGTCAGATGGGAATGCCAGCAGCATGGCGTCTACCAGCGTGCGCTTGTACTCGCGCATCTTGCGATCGCGCTCCAGTGAGTGAATTAAGGACGGTACGTTGTCCTTGTAACGGGGATCCAGCAGCGTGGCCACCCAGTAATCAGCACAAGTTAGAATGTGGGCAACTCGGCGGTCGTTGTGGAGACACTGCAGCATGTAATCGCTCATGTGTGCCAGGCTGCCCAGAGGCGACGAAAGGCTGTCCTCTGTGGGAGGTGTATCGTCCGTGTCCTCTGTATCCCCCCAGCCACGCACCAGTGATGGCCATGAGCTGGCCTGGGTGCCACCCTGCTGTGAACATGGTTCCATCTCCTCCTCCAGCTCCTCCTCCTCCTCATCCTCCTCATCCTCCAGAACTGTGCCCCTGCTGGACAATTGCGTCCCTGGCGTTTGCGTGTGCAGGAACCCACCCTCGGAGCCCCTTGCGAATGACTGCCCTGAAAGCCTTGGAAATGTTACCTCTTCATCCTCCTCCTCCTCCTCATCCTGTGCCACATCCTCTTCCATCATCGCCCGAATTGTTTTTTCAAGGAGGCATAGAAGTGGGATAGTTAAGCTGAGAACGGCGTCATTGCCACTGGCCATGTTGGTGGAGTACTCAAAACAGCGCAACAAGGCACACAGGTCTCGCATGGAGGCCCAGTTATTGGTGGTGAAGTGGTGCTGTTCCGCAGAGCGACTCACGCGTGCGTGCTGCAGCTGAAACTCCACTATGGCCTGCTGCTGCTCGCACAGTCTTTCCAGCATGTGCAAGGTGGAGTTCCACCTTGTGGGCACGTCACATATGAGGCGGTGAGCGGGAAGGCCGAAGTTACGCTGCAGCGCTGCCAGGCGAGCAGCAGCAGGGTGAGAACGCCGAAAGTGCGCACAAACGGCCCGCACTTTCTGCAGCAGCTCTGACATATCGGGGTAGTTTTTAAGGAACCTCTGCACCACCAAATTCAGCACATGCGCCAGGCAAGGGATGTGCGTCAAACCGGCTAGGCCCAGAGCTGCTATGAGATTTCGCCCGTTATCACACACCACCAGGCCGGGCTTGAGGCTCGCTGGCAGCAACCACTCATTTGTCTGCTGTTCCATGCTCCTCCACAACTCCTGCGCGGTGTGTGGTTTGTCCCCCAAACAGGCAAGTTGTAAAACTGCCTGCTGTCGTTTACCCCTGGCCGTGCTGAAGTTGGTGGTGAAGGTGTTACGCTGTCCGGGTGAGGAGGCGGTAGAGGATGAGGAAGCGGAGTAGGAGGAGTTACGAACAGGAGGCAAACTGAAGCGCCCTGCAATCCTCGGTGGTGGAAGGACATGCGCCAAATTGCTATCCGCCTCAGGCCCATCCGCCACTGCATTTACCCAGTGTGCCGTTAGGGAGATATAACGCCCCTGACCGTGCTTACTGGTCCACGTATCCGTAGTTAGGTGGACCTTGGCACAGATGGCGTTGCGCAGTGCACACCTGATATTTTCCCCTACTTGGTTGTGCAGGGAAGGGATGGCTTGCCTGGAAAAGTAGTGGCGGCTGGGCACGACGTACTGTGGGACAGCCACCGACATAAGGTTTTTAAAACTGTGCGTCTCCACCAGACGGAATGACAGCATTTCAAAGGCCAATAATTTTGAAATGCTGGCATTCAGGGCCAGGGATCGCGGGTGGGTAGGGGGGTACTTCCTCTTCCTCTCAAGTGTTTGGGAGATGGAAAGCTGAACGCTTCCACGGGACATTGTGGAGATGGTTGTTGGTGACCCAGGTGGTGGTGTTGCTGACAGATCGTCTGTTTGCGGGGTGGCAGGTGCCGGTATCACTACAGATGTGGCTGGAGCGGCCGAGACTGCAGCAGAAGAGGAAGCAGGATGAGCCAGAGACGTTTCTTGGTTTTGAAGGTGTGTACTCCACTGCAGCTCGTGCTTTGCACTTAGATGCCTGATCATGCAGGTTGTGCTCAGGTTGAGAAGGTTCATGCCTCGCTTCAAGCTCTGATTGCACAGGGTGCAAACCACTCGTGTCCTGTCATCAGCACATTTTCTAAAGAACTTCCACGCTAGAGAACTCCTTTGAGCTGACTTTGGTGCGCTCGTTCCCTTGCTGCGTTGGGCAGTAGCGGGCGTAGTGTCTAGGGCACGGCCGCTCCGCTTCTGCACCCTGCTCCCTCTTCTGCTGTGCTGGTGGCTCTGTGCGACCACCGCCTCTTCCTCCAAACTACTCAGGTCACCTGCATGACGTTCATTCCATGTGGGGTCGAGGACCTCATCGTCCTCCACATCATCTTCCACCCAGTCTTCACCCCTGCCCTCCTTGTCGGTCTCCACAATGCTGAACGCCGCAGCAGTTGGCACCTGCGTTTCGTCATCATCGGAGACGTGCTGCGATGATCCTTGCATGTACTCATCTTGAGAAATAAGTGGTTGGGCATCGCTGCACTCAATCTCTTCCACTTCTGGGGCAGGGCTAGGTGGATGGCCCTGGGAAACCCTGCTGACAGAGTCCTCAAAAAGAATAAGAGACTGCTGTATGGCTTGGGGCTCAGACTGCTGGCCTGATTTGCAAGGGGGTGAGGTGAAAGACGGTTGGACATTGGCTGCAGGTGCCAACTCTGACCTTTCTGCAGTAGACTGGGTGGGAGACAATGTGAAGGAACTGGAGGCACTGTCAGCAGCAAACCAATCTACTATCGCCTCAACTTGTTCTGGCCTCATCACTTCTAGGGGCGTTTGATGCCCTACCAAATACTGATGCAGGTTCTGTCGCCTACTCACACTTGAGGAAGGTGTTTCACTTGTGCGTGTAGCTGGCACAGATCGACCATGTCCTCTCCTTGCAACAGGAGCTCTACCAGCAGCACCACGACCCAGGCCACGGCCCTTATTTGACGGTCTCCTCATATTTCTGTAATTTAAGATCTTGCCCTAGAAAGGTTTTTATTGAATAGCGGAATAGAAAATATGATCCAAAAAAAGTGTATGTATATCACACGTACACAACCACACTAGGCCCCAATTACTATTGTTTGTACCCCTAAAAGGCTAGATGAGGAGTAGGGGGAGTATGGAACAGGCAGCACCCTCAAACCTTCAGAAGTATGAGATGAACCCCAACAACTTGGAAAGGTGGATCTCTCTCACACGTACCGACACAGACTATCCCGCAATTCAATTGATCCTCAAAGGTTTTTATTGAATAGCGGAATAGGAAATATGATCAAAAAAAGTGTATGTATCTCGCACGTACACAACCACACTAGGCCCCAATTACTATTGTTTGTACCCCTAAAAGGCTAGATGAGGAGTAGGGGGAGTATGGAACAGGCAGCACCCTCAAACCTTCAGAAGTATGAGATGAACCCCAACAACTTGGAAAGGTGGATCTCTCTCACACGTACCAACACAGACTATCCCCCAATTTAACTGATCCCCAAAGGTTTTTGATTAAATAGCGGAATAGAAAATATGATCCCAAAAAAGTGTATGTATATCACACGTACACAACCACACTAGGCCCCAATTACTATTGTTTGTACCCCTAAAAGGCTAGATGAGGAGTAGGGGGAGTATGGAACAGGCAGCACCCTCAAACCTTCAGAAGTATGAGATGAACCCCAACAACTTGGAAAGGTGGATCTCTCTCACACGTACCAACACAGACTATCCCCCAATTTAACTGATCCCCAAAGGTTTTTGATTAAATAGCGGAATAGAAAATATGATCCCAAAAAAGTGTATGTATATCACACGTACACAACCACACTAGGCCCCAATTACTATTGTTTGTACCCCTAAAAGGCTAGGAGTAGGGGGAGTATGGAACAGGCAGCACCCTCAAACCTTCAGAAGTATGAGATGAACCCCAACAACTTGGAAAGGTGGATCTCTCTCACACGTACCAACACAGACTATCCCCCAATTTAACTGATCCCCAAAGGTTTTTGATTAAATAGCGGAATAGAAAATATGATCCCAAAAAAGTGTATGTATATCACACGTACACAACCACACTAGGCCCCAATTACTATTGTTTGTACCCCTAAAAGGCTAGGAGTAGGGGGAGTATGGAACAGGCAGCACCCTCAAACCTTCAGAAGTATGAGATGAACCCCAACAACTTGGAAAGGTGGATCTCTCTCACACGTACCAACACAGACTATCCCCCAATTTAACTGATCCCCAAAGGTTTTTGATTAAATAGCGGAATAGAAAATATGATCCCAAAAAAGTGTATGTATATCACACGTACACAACCACACTAGGCCCCAATTACTATTGTTTGTACCCCTAAAAGGCTAGGAGTAGGGGGAGTATGGAACAGGCAGCACCCTCAAACCTTCAGAAGTATGAGATGAACCCCAACAACTTGGAAAGGTGGATCTCTCTCACACGTACCAACACAGACTATCCCCCAATTTAACTGATCCCCAAAGGTTTTTGATTAAATAGCGGAATAGAAAATATGATCCCAAAAAAGTGTATGTATATCACACGTACACAACCACACTAGGCCCCAATTACTATTGTTTGTACCCCTAAAAGGCTAGGAGTAGGGGGAGTATGGAACAGGCAGCACCCTCAAACCTTCAGAAGTATGAGATGAACCCCAACAACTTGGAAAGGTGGATCTCTCTCACACGTACCAACACAGACTATCCCCCAATTTAACTGATCCCCAAAGGTTTTTGATTAAATAGCGGAATAGAAAATATGATCCCAAAAAAGTGTATGTATATCACACGTACACAACCACACTAGGCCCCAATTACTATTGTTTGTACCCCTAAAAGGCTAGGAGTAGGGGGAGTATGGAACAGGCAGCACCCTCAAACCTTCAGAAGTATGAGATGAACCCCAACAACTTGGAAAGGTGGATCTCTCTCACACGTACCAACACAGACTATCCCCCAATTTAACTGATCCCCAAAGGTTTTTGATTAAATAGCGGAATAGAAAATATGATCCCAAAAAAGTGTATGTATATCACACGTACACAACCACACTAGGCCCCAATTACTATTGTTTGTACCCCTAAAAGGCTAGGAGTAGGGGGAGTATGGAACAGGCAGCACCCTCAAACCTTCAGAAGTATGAGATGAACCCCAACAACTTGGAAAGGTGGATCTCTCTCACACGTACCAACACAGACTATCCCCCAATTTAACTGATCCCCAAAGGTTTTTGATTAAATAGCGGAATAGAAAATATGATCCCAAAAAAGTGTATGTATATCACACGTACACAACCACACTAGGCCCCAATTACTATTGTTTGTACCCCTAAAAGGCTAGGAGTAGGGGGAGTATGGAACAGGCAGCACCCTCAAACCTTCAGAAGTATGAGATGAACCCCAACAACTTGGAAAGGTGGATCTCTCTCACACGTACCAACACAGACTATCCCCCAATTTAACTGATCCCCAAAGGTTTTTGATTAAATAGCGGAATAGAAAATATGATCCCAAAAAAGTGTATGTATATCACACGTACACAACCACACTAGGCCCCAATTACTATTGTTTGTACCCCTAAAAGGCTAGGAGTAGGGGGAGTATGGAACAGGCAGCACCCTCAAACCTTCAGAAGTATGAGATGAACCCCAACAACTTGGAAAGGTGGATCTCTCTCACACGTACCAACACAGACTATCCCCCAATTTAACTGATCCCCAAAGGTTTTTGATTAAATAGCGGAATAGAAAATATGATCCCAAAAAAGTGTATGTATATCACACGTACACAACCACACTAGGCCCCAATTACTATTGTTTGTACCCCTAAAAGGCTAGGAGTAGGGGGAGTATGGAACAGGCAGCACCCTCAAACCTTCAGAAGTATGAGATGAACTCCAACAACTTGGAAAGGTGGATCTCTCTCACACGTACCAACACAGACTATCCCCCAATTTAACTGATCCCCAAAGGTTTTTGATTAAATAGCGGAATAGAAAATATGATCCCAAAAAAGTGTATGTATATCACACGTACACAACCACACTAGGCCCCAATTACTATTGTTTGTACCCCTAAAAGGCTAGGAGTAGGGGGAGTATGGAACAGGCAGCACCCTCAAACCTTCAGAAGTATGAGATGAACCCCAACAACTTGGAAAGGTGGATCTCTCTCACACGTACCAACACAGACTATCCCCCAATTTAACTGATCCCCAAAGGTTTTTGATTAAATAGCGGAATAGAAAATATGATCCCAAAAAAGTGTATGTATATCACACGTACACAACCACACTAGGCCCCAATTACTATTGTTTGTACCCCTAAAAGGCTAGGAGTAGGGGGAGTATGGAACAGGCAGCACCCTCAAACCTTCAGAAGTATGAGATGAACCCCAACAACTTGGAAAGGTGGATCTCTCTCACACGTACCAACACAGACTATCCCCCAATTTAACTGATCCCCAAAGGTTTTTGATTAAATAGCGGAATAGAAAATATGATCCCAAAAAAGTGTATGTATATCACACGTACACAACCACACTAGGCCCCAATTACTATTGTTTGTACCCCTAAAAGGCTAGGAGTAGGGGGAGTATGGAACAGGCAGCACCCTCAAACCTTCAGAAGTATGAGATGAACCCCAACAACTTGGAAAGGTGGATCTCTCTCACACGTACCAACACAGACTATCCCCCAATTTAACTGATCCCCAAAGGTTTTTGATTAAATAGCGGAATAGAAAATATGATCCCAAAAAAGTGTATGTATATCACACGTACACAACCACACTAGGCCCCAATTACTATTGTTTGTACCCCTAAAAGGCTAGGAGTAGGGGGAGTATGGAACAGGCAGCACCCTCAAACCTTCAGAAGTATGAGATGAACCCCAACAACTTGGAAAGGTGGATCTCTCTCACACGTACCAACACAGACTATCCCCCAATTTAACTGATCCCCAAAGGTTTTTGATTAAATAGCGGAATAGAAAATATGATCCCAAAAAAGTGTATGTATATCACACGTACACAACCACACTAGGCCCCAATTACTATTGTTTGTACCCCTAAAAGGCTAGGAGTAGGGGGAGTATGGAACAGGCAGCACCCTCAAACCTTCAGAAGTATGAGATGAACCCCAACAACTTGGAAAGGTGGATCTCTCTCACACGTACCAACACAGACTATCCCCCAATTTAACTGATCCCCAAAGGTTTTTGATTAAATAGCGGAATAGAAAATATGATCCCAAAAAAGTGTATGTATATCACACGTACACAACCACACTAGGCCCCAATTACTATTGTTTGTACCCCTAAAAGGCTAGGAGTAGGGGGAGTATGGAACAGGCAGCACCCTCAAACCTTCAGAAGTATGAGATGAACCCCAACAACTTGGAAAGGTGGATCTCTCTCACACGTACCAACACAGACTATCCCCCAATTTAACTGATCCCCAAAGGTTTTTGATTAAATAGCGGAATAGAAAATATGATCCCAAAAAAGTGTATGTATATCACACGTACACAACCACACTAGGCCCCAATTACTATTGTTTGTACCCCTAAAAGGCTAGGAGTAGGGGGAGTATGGAACAGGCAGCACCCTCAAACCTTCAGAAGTATGAGATGAACCCCAACAACTTGGAAAGGTGGATCTCTCTCACACGTACCAACACAGACTATCCCCCAATTTAACTGATCCCCAAAGGTTTTTGATTAAATAGCGGAATAGAAAATATGATCCCAAAAAAGTGTATGTATATCACACGTACACAACCACACTAGGCCCCAATTACTATTGTTTGTACCCCTAAAAGGCTAGGAGTAGGGGGAGTATGGAACAGGCAGCACCCTCAAACCTTCAGAAGTATGAGATGAACTCCAACAACTTGGAAAGGTGGATCTCTCTCACACGTACCAACACAGACTATCCCCCAATTTAACTGATCCCCAAAGGTTTTTGATTAAATAGCGGAATAGAAAATATGATCCCAAAAAAGTGTATGTATATCACACGTACACAACCACACTAGGCCCCAATTACTATTGTTTGTACCCCTAAAAGGCTAGGAGTAGGGGGAGTATGGAACAGGCAGCACCCTCAAACCTTCAGAAGTATGAGATGAACCCCAACAACTTGGAAAGGTGGATCTCTCTCACACGTACCAACACAGACTATCCCCCAATTTAACTGATCCCCAAAGGTTTTTGATTAAATAGCGGAATAGAAAATATGATCCCAAAAAAGTGTATGTATATCACACGTACACAACCACACTAGGCCCCAATTACTATTGTTTGTACCCCTAAAAGGCTAGGAGTAGGGGGAGTATGGAACAGGCAGCACCCTCAAACCTTCAGAAGTATGAGATGAACCCCAACAACTTGGAAAGGTGGATCTCTCTCACACGTACCAACACAGACTATCCCCCAATTTAACTGATCCCCAAAGGTTTTTGATTAAATAGCGGAATAGAAAATATGATCCCAAAAAAGTGTATGTATATCACACGTACACAACCACACTAGGCCCCAATTACTATTGTTTGTACCCCTAAAAGGCTAGGAGTAGGGGGAGTATGGAACAGGCAGCACCCTCAAACCTTCAGAAGTATGAGATGAACCCCAACAACTTGGAAAGGTGGATCTCTCTCACACGTACCAACACAGACTATCCCCCAATTTAACTGATCCCCAAAGGTTTTTGATTAAATAGCGGAATAGAAAATATGATCCCAAAAAAGTGTATGTATATCACACGTACACAACCACACTAGGCCCCAATTACTATTGTTTGTACCCCTAAAAGGCTAGGAGTAGGGGGAGTATGGAACAGGCAGCACCCTCAAACCTTCAGAAGTATGAGATGAACCCCAACAACTTGGAAAGGTGGATCTCTCTCACACGTACCAACACAGACTATCCCCCAATTTAACTGATCCCCAAAGGTTTTTGATTAAATAGCGGAATAGAAAATATGATCCCAAAAAAGTGTATGTATATCACACGTACACAACCACACTAGGCCCCAATTACTATTGTTTGTACCCCTAAAAGGCTAGGAGTAGGGGGAGTATGGAACAGGCAGCACCCTCAAACCTTCAGAAGTATGAGATGAACCCCAACAACTTGGAAAGGTGGATCTCTCTCACACGTACCAACACAGACTATCCCCCAATTTAACTGATCCCCAAAGGTTTTTGATTAAATAGCGGAATAGAAAATATGATCCCAAAAAAGTGTATGTATATCACACGTACACAACCACACTAGGCCCCAATTACTATTGTTTGTACCCCTAAAAGGCTAGATGAGGAGTAGGGGGAGTATGGAACAGGCAGCACCCTCAAACCTTCAGAAGTATGAGATTGTGTTCACTGTACCCCACAAAGATTGAGTTCACTGCACCCCACAATGATTGTGTTCACTGCACCCCACAAAGATTGTGTTCACTGCACCTCACAAAGATTGTGTTCACTGTACCCCCCAAAGATTGTGTTCACTGCACCCCACAAAGATTCTGTTCACTGTACCCCACAAAGATTGTGTTCACTGCACCCCAAAAAGATTGTGTTCACTGCACCCCAAAAAGGATGTTGTTCACTGCACCCCAAAAAGGATGTTGTTCACTCCACCCCAAAAAGATTGTGTTCACTGCACCCCACAAAGATTGTGTTCACTGCACCCCAAAAAGATTGTGTTCACTGCACCCCAAAAATGATTTTGTTCACTGCACCCCAAAAAGGATTTTGTTCACTGCACCCCAAAAAGGATGTTGTTCACTCCACCCCAAAAAGATTGTGTTCACTGCACCCCACAAAGGATTTTGTTCACTGCACCCCAAAAAGATTGTGTTCACTGCACCCCAAAAAGGATGTTGTTCACTGCACCCCAAAAAGGATTTTGTTCACTGCACCCCAAAAAGATTGTGTTCACTGCACCCCACAAAGGATTTTGTTCACTGCACCCCACAAAGATTGTGTTCACTGCACACCAAAAAGGATTGTGTTCACTGCACCCCAAAAAGATTTTGTTCACTGCACCCCAAAAAGATTGTGTTCACTGCAGCCCAAAAAGATTGTGTTCACTGCAGCCCAAAAAGATTGTGTTCACTGCAGCCCAAAAAGATTGTGTTCACTGCAGCCCAAAAAGATTGTGTTCACTGCAGCCCAAAAAGATTGTGTTCACTGCAGCTCACACACAGAAAAATGGATGTGGATCACTGACACCTGCCTATCTCCAATCCCACACCACACAGCAATATCGATTGTAGTTTGTAGAACACAGTTTCCCTAAAATTCAGCAGACTCTGTCCCTAACAGGATTGAGAAGAGATCGTAGATCAGGATTGAGTGCAGACCCCACCCCCCACACAGCAATATCGATTGTAGTTTGTAGAAGACACTGACCCTATAATTCAGCAGACTCTATCCCTAAAATGCCTACAACTCGCCCTGCCTAAACACTCCGACCTGTCCCTCAATTCTATCCGGACACAAATGGTTTTTTCCTGCCTATCTTTCCCTAATCAGCAGCCAGCACGTTGATGTGTGCTCTGTCCCTGAATCTAAGCAGCATAATGACGCCGCTGCGGCTGCCTCGAACTTATAAAGACTTGGTCACATGCTTCAGACGGCCAATCACAGCTACTGAGACATTTGCAGGCATGGCTGGGATGGCTTAAGGCACACCAGTTAAACGATTGTTGATTGGCTGTTGAAAGCCCGCCATGAAAAGAGCGCCAAAGCATGCAAAACCCGGAAATAAAACGACCGAACACGGATTTTTACCCGAACATACAGTAAAGTGTCCGTGTCCGTGTTCGGGTACAAAAAATCCAATTATTCGGTACGAACACGAATAATACAGTCCGTGTTCGCTCAACACTACTAGAGACTTATGATTTATTCATACACGATACCCGGGGATAAACATGAAAAATAATACTGCACATGTTACCAGTCCTTATTAATTAAAGACCATTGCTGCTGATCTGCATCCCACAGTACCCATCCCATATCATACATCCAAATATATAGTCTCCTATATATATATCCAAGGTGACCCAGTGACTCTCCCATAGCTAGAATGTACAATCACTATTAATATGATTATTACTTCCAGGAAAACATAAAAGTAACTCTACTCATCCTGTATATGTAATAAAATATTTAACTTGATCTCCAGCCTTCCCTTCAGTCTTGCACAGTTGTACAGGCTCAATTCTGGACTGAAGTTGCTTAGTCTGACTTCACTGCACACTGTGAGTTTCTCACAATGTGCATTAGAAGCTGCAGAAACTCAGATAGAGCCCACCTTATTTCCTTGCTGGAGAACATCCAGCATTATCTAGGTCAGGTATCTCTAAATGGGGTCCGCGGTCCGGATCCCGTCAATATCCTATCCAGACCACTGCGGCCCCACCATTTAGGAGACATTCTGCCTAACAGCCATCACTGCTACTGCTGTAATTCCCACAGAGCCAATAGTGGGAGGCAGGACAGCTCTGGAGGGGGGAGGGGGGCTGTCAAGTTAAAAAGCAGGTGATTGGTTGCTAGGAGGCAGGGCATCTATAGCAACCAATCACCAGCTTGTATCTCCCACCCTCAGTCCAGACATGCTGTGCTTTCTGCCCTCTGCCCTGTCTGTGTAAGATAGGACAGGAGGGGGGGGGGGTGATGTGAAGGGGGCTGATGACAGTAATTTTGGGGTTGAGGACAGTAATGGAGGGGGGCTGAGAACAGTAATTGGGAAGGCTAAGGACAGTAATGGGGGAGGCTGAGGACAGTAATGGGGGAGGCTGAGGACAGTAATGGGGGAGGCTGAGGACAGAATGCATGGGACTAACAACAATAACGGGGGGCTGAGGACATTAATGAGGTCGCTGAGGACAGTAATGTGATTGGGGGGCTGGGGACAATAATGGGGGGTGAGGATCGTGGGGGGGCAGAGGATAGTAATGTGAGAGGGGGGGGGGCTGAAGACAGTAAAAGAGCCACTGATTACATTCATGAGAAGACTGAAGACAGTAATGGGGGGGACTGAGAATAGGGGGGACTAAGGACATTGGGGGGGCTGAGGATAGTAATGTGAGGGGGGCTGGTTACAGTAATGGGGGGCTGAGGACAGTAATGTGAGGGGGTGCTAAGTACAGCAATGGGGGGCTGAGGAAAGTAATGTGAAGGGGGCTGGGGACCGTAATGGGGGGCTGAGGACAGTAATGTGAGGGGGTGCTAAGTACAGCAATGGGGGGCTGAGGAAAGTAATGTGAAGGGGGCTGGGGACCGTAATGGGGGGCTGAGGACAGTAATGTGAGGGGTGGTTTTTTTATGTGAAGGGGAGTAACTGTGATGTGAAGGGGGGACTGAGGATGCTGATGTAAGAACGGGATTGTGATATGAGGCTCATATAAGATCTGTGCATATGCGTTTGCACGTTGCAGATAGGGCAGCCCATTCATTGTAGTGGGCTTACCTACCCATGAGAAACGCAGGGAAAGAAGTCCTGACCCTTTTTTTTTTTCTATAACTCCTTTCTGCCTATGCTGTAGTCGAAAGACGGTTACAGCATGGGCTTGGACATCCTACCATGATCGCACTGCCCGTACGCCTGCTGCGGCGCACAGACAGCGCGCTCTGTGATCGCTGAGTCCTTCAGCTGATCACAGATCGGGGTAAAGTGCCAATCACAGTGGCCCTTTACCACTTGATCAGCTGTGTCCAATGACAGCTAACCACAGAAGTAAACACAAGCCGGTTATCGGCTCTCTTTTTCTCTCCTCCTGCTGTCAGTGTGAGGAGAGAATAAGAGAGCTGATAACCGGCTTGTGTTAAAGGGACACTTAAAGGACACTGATTATGCAGTCCCAACAGTGCCCAACAGTGCCACCTATCAGTGCCGCCTATCCAAGCCGCCTATCAGTGCAGCCTCATCAGTGCTCACCAGAACTGCATCATCAGTGCCACATTTTAGTGCCCATCAGTGCCACCTATAAGTGCCCTTCAGTGCAGCCTCATCAGCGGACATCAGTGAAGGAGAAAAATTACCTGTTTGTAAAATGTTATAACCAGAGATGTATAGTAACGAAGTAGAACTACTTAAGTACTGTACTTAAGTACCGAAATGCGGTATCTGTACTTTCCTAGAGTAGAATTTTTTTCTCCTACTTCTACTTTTACTTCACTACATTTTTTCAATGATTTCGATACTTCTACTCCGATATTTTTTTTTTTGTGCTGCATAGTTACTCGTTACTTTAAAAAAAATTACCACTGCCAGAACAGTAGGCAGGTTGCATAAAGCTCAAAAAAATGTGTATAATGTCATTTGTAAATCAGCGCATACGAAAATAAAGGCTGTGTATAATAAAAGCTGCTATACCAAATCTTTCCAATAAAAAGAAACTATGAAACAAACAAATAAATGGTGCTACAGCGCTTAAAGTGCATCAAGAAACTACTAACAAACACAGGTTAATCATTTGAATAAATCATTTGAAATAATAAAAAACAATACGATGTTCAAACTTTTGACTTCTTTGTTTAATAACTACATAACACAGTACTTGCACTTCTACTTTCAGTACTTGAGTAGAATTTTTTTTTCAAAACTACTGGTACTTTTTACTTTTAGTACTTAAGTAGCAAATTTTTTGAAAAAACTACTTGCAATACTTAAGTAAAAAAAATGTTGAATACTTTAGTACTTCTACTTAAGTAACTTTTTCTGCGAGCACTTCCACTTCTACTCAAGTAATTTTTTGATCGAGCACTTGTACTTTTACTCAAGTAGAAATTTCGAGTACTTTATACAAGTCTGGTTATAACAAACTATGAAAAAATGTTTTTTTCTCTTTCGTTCATTGACAGACACAGCTCCTGATCTTCTTAAAGCGGAGTTCCGGCCACAAAATAGTCGATTTTGGGCCATCCGCTTGCTCTCGCTCACCTGAAAAAGAAATGGGTAGTTAGTATTTTTTTTTTTTTTTTTTACTTACCTTGTAATTGCAGAAAGAAAATACTCACCTCTCTTCCACTTCCTCCCTCGGCCACACGGCCCGCGCCGTCACTTCCGCTTTGCAATGATTCCTGGGAGCTGAACGTCATCGCTCCCAGGAATCAGTGCGCCTCCGCTGCAGGTGCGTCATACCTTGCTAGACAGCTTCTGGGCATGCCCAGAAGCTGTGCAGGGATGACGCTGCAAACCCGGAAGTGACGGCGGGGCCGGCGCAGTGCATCGTGGGACCGAAGAGGACGCGGAAGAGGATCGCGCTGGCTTCAAGCTGCCCACACCTGAGATGGCAGCGCTGGAGAAGAAATTTTAAAAGTAAGTATTTCTTCTAAAAGGTAAGTACGAACCGGGACAGATTAGAGACTAGCCATTGTGGAATGCACTAGCCCTGACTGTCCCGGGGGTATGTTCATTGAAAATTTTTTTTTTGTGGCCGGAACTCTGCTTGCTAGTGGACACTGATAGCACTAGCTATCACTAGCAAGAAGATATTGGAGGAGTCCCTTATAGTGCAGTTGCACATCTCTCCCGGTAAGGAGTAAGTATCTCCAATGGTTTAGAGAGGCTGAATTCATCCTTCTTTTTATGGATAGTGTAGGACCCACTGACAATGGGGTACTTTGATTGTAGTGGTGGGCTTGAGCACGATATGGCCATATGGTGGGACTAAATCCCCATTTTTATTTATTGATTGCCTTTATATTTGATAGCCATTTCTTTTGCATGTGTGCGCTATTCTCTGTAAATATGCATGTTGCTTGGTTCATAGCTGCACCAGCTTTAGAAATGCATGTTCAGGGTGTGCCCCCTCAGCTCTTTGTTAGATTGTCATGTTTAACACTGCTTTGGGATGTCTCAATAGTTAAGAGAATCAGGAGCTGTGTCCTTCAATGACTGAAAGAGAAAATGGGATTTTTGACTTACGGTAAAATCCATTTCTCTGATGTTCATTAACAGACACAGCACCCACCCCTCTGTGGAGTTGTAATTCTTCTGACACTGCTTGTAACAAAACTGAGTACCTATAGCAGAGATAGGGAGTATACCCCCTGGGACTGCCCATAGGCATAGTCCGATTTTTTTTTTCTGCCTAGCGTCCTACTCCTGATGTGAACATCAGAGAAATGGATTTTACGGTAAGTCAAAATCCCATTTTTTTCTGAATTTTCTGTCTTTTTTTGTTTGTTTAGCAAAAAATAAAAACCCCAGTGGTGATTAAATACCACCAAAAGAAAGCTATATGTTTGTGGAAAAAAATATAAAAGTTCATATGGGTACAGTGTTGCATGACCACGCAATTGTCATTCAAAGTGCAACAGCTGAAAATTGGCCTGGGCAGGAAGGGGGTAAAAGTGCCCAGTAGGCAAGCAGTTAAATCCCACCGCACCAAAAATGATGGTGCGATGATCGCAGCGATACCACATACTGTATGTGTATGTTATTTGTTGTTTGTGTCCCTAGTAAGGCACAGAAACAATGGTGCTTTTTTTTTTTTTTTTTTTTTTTTTGCTTCTTTTTATCCTTTCTAAAACATACTAACACTAACTGACACTGATATTATTTTTAAAATGCTTAATTTATTTATTTTTATTTCTACTTAGAATACACTGACCTTTTTCTTCAAGCCTTGACCCTGACCTTTGACCCCGACATTGACCCTAACCAAGATCAAACCCTACCTATTTATTTCTTTTTTTTTTTTTACACACATTTGTTTCTGTTTACATTTTTCTCCTCTAGCATGGAGAAAAGGATACAATGTATATAATGTATCTTGTATGTATACAATGTTATATATAATGTGTCTTGTATGTATACAATGTTATATATAATGTGTCTTGTATGTATACAATGTTATATATATTGTACCCTGTATGTATACAATGTAATATATAATATGTCTTGTATGTATACGATGTTATAAATAATGTGTCTTGTATGTATACAATGGAATATATACTGTGTCTTGTATGTATACAATGTTATATATAATTTTTATCCTATCTAAAACATACTAACACTAACTGACACTGATATTATTTTTAAAATGCTTAATTTATATTTATTTATTTTTTATTTCTACTTAGAATACACTGACCTTTTTCTCCAAGCTTTGACCCTGACATTTGACCCCGACATTGACCTTAACCAAGATCATGGTACATAATGGTACAAAGCCCATGTCCCATCCATGTGACCACATGGATGGGACATGGGCTTTGTACCATTATTTAAACCTGAGAGTAGATCATGACACAGTGGCTCTGAAGAAGAGGCGTATGCCTTGAAACGCATCAGCCATCATCCTAATAGGACAAGGGACATTCGCATGGACTACTCTCGATACTCAAGATTTTGAGTCCGATGTGATTGATTTATACCTTTGCTTGTGAGTAGCCATTTCTATGTTTTAACAATAAAGCCTATATTGAGGATAATGTGCTAGGTCGGTGCGCCTTTCTTTGTGTTGCTTGTTTGAGATATTTCCAAGGGCCTTCTTCTCCCATAATGACAGAGCGTAAAGAGCTCGTTGATGAAGGATGGCAGAAACCTCATCAGAAGACCACTTTACAGTAACAGGTTCTCTAATGGCGCTTTTCCACTGCATGGAACCGTACCGGTTCGGCCCGCTTTTGTGCTTTTCCACTGCGGTACCGCATGGTATAGGGTCGGAACGGTTCGGTACAGTACGGTATAGGTTTGCTTTTCCACTGCATGGAACCGAACGGTACGGTACGGTACGGCTCTGAAAAAACAGTACCTACTCGATTGTGGTTCCAACAGGTACCAAACTGGCACCATATCCCACAATCCTTTGCATGCAGTCACTACTAGCCACTGATTGGTCAGAGAATCACACCCACCCCGTTGTTATCCCACCCACTTAACTTTAGTACTACTTTAGTGGAAAAGCAAACCTATACCGTACCGTACCGAACCGTTCCGACCCTATACCATGCGGTACCGCAGTGGAAAAGCAAACCGGGCCAAGCAGGGCCGAGTAGAGCCGAGCCGGTACTTGCAGTGGAAAAGTGCCATTAGCCTTATCCAAATAAGATGGCTGATGCATTTTTATGCATTGCACTTCCAGGGGTGGATGTTGCCCTCTAGCGTCTGGTGTATCAAGTGTCTTTGCCTTTTTATAACTCAGTTGCCTTTAGAGAATACTTTAATAATCCCAAAGAAAAATTGGGAAATTGTTGAAGATCCTATGGAAGGGAAAGTGGACTTGTTCATACCAGATGCAGTCAAGTACGTTTTTATTCTGCATCAAGAACGCATGGACAGTGTTTAATTTGGATTCCACTGACCTAGTTCACACCAGTGCATTCTAGTGCAGGCAACAAAGTAGAATGTTACATTGTTTCTGTATGGAACACATCTGGCAAAACGCATTGGAATGCATGAAAAACACTCATGCAGAAACAAATCTGGAACTCAGAAATTGTGGTGATCTGGCCATCAGGCTTGTAGAGAATCTATACAGTGACAGGTTTTGCCTGTCAACCAGCAACAGCTTTAACTTCGATATATAAATGGTTTAGAAATGGCATTGAATTCAAGACTGGAAATTGCAAGATTTGGCAGTTTCTGAAGGAGTTGAACCTGGCAGCTGACTTTTGGTGGAGGCTTTGATAGACCTAGTACCAGAGCTGGCACACTCATTCACAGCCATGAGAGCGTTGTGGCTTCCAGACAAGCCTTCAACATTTCCTATAATGGGAGGTTATTGTTTGGTCAAACGCTGAACAACGCCATTAGATAAATGACAGGAGGAAAAGTCTGGACTGTGGCCACAGACTAGTAAGAGGAGGTAACCAGTGGTGGGATTCAAAAATTTTAGTAACCAGTTCCGACTTTCAGTAAAGGGGTCCGATCTGTTCGCCGAAAATGTCGCAGTCCCGCTAAAAAAAAAAAATCGCAGATCGCCGCCATTACTAGTAAAGAAAAAAAAAAAGACATAAATCTTTCCCGTAGTTAGTAGACATGATAATTTTGCGCAAACCAATCAAAATACGCTTATTGCGATTTTTTTTTAACCAAAAAGATTTAACAGAAAACAAATTGGCCTAAAATTATAAAAAAAATTGATTTGTGTGAGTTTCACCTCAGGGGTCTCATCATCCCCGTTGGGCAGCAGTAGGTCCCCCAGAACCCCCTGTAGGGAAGGAGCTCCTGGTGGGAGATGGCCACGGAGAAGCCTTAAGGCGAGAAGGGGTCCCTGTCCAGCGCCCTGTCTCCAGGTCTCCAGGGAGAGAAGGGGTCCCTGTCTCCAGGGGGAGAAGGGGTCCCTGTCTCCAGGGGGAGAAGGGGTCCCTGTCTCCAGGGGAGAAGGGGTCCCTGACTCTAGGGGAGAAGGGGTCCCTGTCTCCAGGGGAGAAGGGGTCCCTGACTCCAGGGGAGAAGGGGTCTCTGCCTCCAAGGGGAGAAGGGGTCCCTGACTCCAAGGGGAGAAGGGGTCCCTGACTCCAAGGGGAGAAGGGGTCCCTGACTCCAGGGGTGAAGGGGTCCCTGTCTCCAGGGGAGAAGGGGTCCCTGACTCCAGGGGAGAAGGGGTCACTGTCTCCAGGGGAGAAGGGGTCCCTGACTCCAGGGGAGAAGGGGTCACTGTCTCCAGGGGAGAAGGGGTCACTGTCTCCAGGGGAGAAGGGGTCACTGTCTCCAAGGGGAGAAGGGGTCCCTGACTCCAGGGGAGAAGGGGTCCCTGCCTCCAAGGGGAGAAGGGGTCCCTGACTCTAGGGGAAAAGGGGTCCCTGCCTCCAGGGGAGAAGGGGTCCCTGCCTCCAGGGGAGAAGGGGTCCCTGCCTCCAAGGGGAGAAGGGGTCCCTGTCTCCAGGGGAGAAGGGGTCCCTGTCTCCAGGGGAAAAGGGGTCCCTGACTCCAGGGGAGAAGGGGTCCCTGACTCCAAGGGGAGAAGGGGTCCCTGACTCCAGGGGAGAAGGGGTCCCTGACTCCAGGGGAGAAGGGGTCACTGTCTCCAGGGGAGAAGGGGTCCCTGACTCTAGGGGAGAAGGGGTCCCTGACTCTAGGGGAGAAGGGGTCCCTGACTCCAGGGGAGAAGGGGTCACTGTCTCCAGGGGAGAAGGGGTCCCTGACTCTAGGGGAGAAGGGGTCCCTGACTCCAGGGGAGAAGGGGTCCCTGACTCTAGGGGAGAAGGGGTCCCTGACTCCAGGGGAGAAGGGGTCCCTGACTCTAGGGGAGAAGGGGTCACTGTCTCCAGGGGAGAAGGGGTCCCTGACTCCAGGGGAGAAGGGGTCACTGCCTCCAAGGGAGAAGGGGTCCCTGACTCCAGGGGAGAAGGGGTCCCTGACTCCAGGGGAGACGGGGGCCCTGTCTCCAGGGGAGAAGGGGTCCCTGTCCCCAGGGGAGATAGTGTGGGGTATGGGATGTGTGTGGGGGATGGGGTCATCTCACTCACCTTTACAAAGCTGCAGGACACTCATCCACAGTCACCGACCTGGGCTTCTTCCAGCAGCAGCATGGATGGGCAATCAGCTCCGAGGGCGACCTGTGTTACTGTGTATGACAGGGTGGAGGAGGGGGGCTAGCCTTGCAGACATCCCTGCTGTGTCCTCCGGCTCTCTTAGTGCACCTGGCTGTGTGCTTCGGTTCATTCACTTGAATTGCGCGGGAGCCGACTGGGGGGGAGGGAGAGGGGGAGTGAGGTCGGGACTCTGGCTGGGGAGGAGAGGAGACTGTGCTGCTTAGTGGAGCAGGAAGGGGGGGGCGACTCAAGACAAGGAGCAGCCAGCGCAGAGGTGAGCAGGAAGCTTTGCTGTCCACCCCCAGAGACGGCTCTTTAATTAGCAACTGCCTATTTAAAGAGCCGTCTCTGCCGCTGCTCTCGGCTTCCACCGGTTCCACGAACTTGTAAAATGTTAGTAACAGGTTCGGTGGAACCGGTGAGAACCGGCTGAATCCCACCACTGGAGGTAACCATCTTTCACTCAAGCCTATTGAACTTCAGAAGGGTGCAGGAGGCCAAATCTTCAAGGACAGGCTGCAGATTTAACAGATCACAGTGGAGGTGCCTCAAAGTTACTACTTACATGAAATCAAGTCCTGAGCAAGTTGCTAAGGTGGCTTGAAAGTCTTTTGAAGGTGCGCCCAAATAGTGTCTTTCAGTTGGGGCCAGGAGGCCTGAGTGAAGTTTTTATGATTGTAGACTCCTTCTGGAGGGTTTAGACGACAATCCTAAAAGACCAGTGGGTCCAGAAGACAGGTGGGAGTACAATGGAGAATTCTAAAGTTGACCACTGAATCCATTACATTCATGATCAACAGATCTCAGAAGATAAAATTTTTGCAAGATTACATTTAAGGATTTACTGTATACTGCTACAAGGCCATAATGCCAGTAATACCAGAAACATAGAATCATCTCCCCTCATCTTTTCTCCCCAGTTTTTCTAGTTCCTAAGGCAGGAGCCTTCTGGCCTGTTTCAGTTTGAAGGTATCGAATTTGTACATTCCAAGAGGTTCAAGATGAAGTCCGTGCAGACAGTCACAGGGATAGTTCAGCTGGAGGACCAGTTAGTGCAAATCAACCTGCCGACTCATACTTCTATGTACCAATCAATTCTGAGCACCAGAGGCATGTGGGATTTGTGGTGGCCGGATGTCACTTCCCGTTTAGATGTCTGCCTTTTACAGAATTGGCACAGCCCCAGGAATCTTTTAAAGATCTTGTTGGCAGTGGTGGTACCTTGGGCCAGGTGGCACATGAGGTCATTTCAATTTGCCTTCTTTAGTCTGAGCTGGGCTGTCTATGGATCAGAAAATCTTTGTGTTTATACAAATTCAGCAAGAACTTTAGTTTTTGGGCATCGCCACTATGCTTCTTTTGGGGCGTGCCTCTCAGCCCAGGAGATAGGATGATTCTGATGGCAGATCCCAATCTCCTGGGCTGGGGAGTCCACAATCTAAAGAAACAGGAGATGAAGTTGGGACTTTAAATAAGGTGCATCCTCTACAGTCAGTGTTTGGTAGATATACATAGGTACAATGTTAGTACATATGTTTACATGATTTAACGTAATACAATAATAAACAGTGATGTTAAAAACACATTAATGTTCGAGTCTCATCAGCAAATGTGTGTCCATGATTACACAAATCCATTCAAGTAACAGACGTTCATCATAATTCAACTAGATCATAACACACTAAAATAATAAAAAGAGAATTAGGAGCTTTTCATGTTAGAAAGTTTCAGTTCCACATACAGTATGTAGCATATATTTATAATAGACAACCTTTATTGTAAAAGATCAAATGTTGGAAATGCATGATTCTACTAAAGGGATTGCATCCATATGGCTTGACGCATTTCGTGGAGTATATTCCACTTCCTCAGGAGCAGATGCAAATCTATAAAAAGTATATAGACCATGTTAAGGTCTAATGACAGCAATGCGGTAGAATGAAAGAGATAATTGGTACCGACATCCGAAATAGCATGAACTGTAAAAATGGGAAGCAGAGACCGTTTGTCCCTATATAAACAGTCTCAAAGGGAGGGGAAACGAAAGGGAAATGGGAAAATGGGGGGAAAGGATTCGGACTTTAAGGGTACCTTGGTTGAGTAGTGATGACAGATATTTTAAAAAGGATACATTAATTAATATAACACATCATAGTTAAAAAACTGGACAAATCGTCCAACAACAATTCATTGACACCAACAACAATAAATACTTGCTCATTGAGACAAAATGCTGAAATTTAAAGTTGGGCATATATTCCTCAACATGTTTTGCGGTTTTGTCCCCTGTATTCAATTCTTTTGTAAGTTGGTGGTATACTATCTGTATAAATTGTTACAGTTATATATTTACATTCTTTGGCAATACTTATTTACTGTATATGCTGTCATCACTTTTAGAGAGTGCGTATATTTATATCCTCCTGAAGAAGCGGATCGTCACTGCGAAGCATGTTGAGGAATATACACCCAACTTTGAATTTCGGCATTTTTGTCTCAATGAACAAGTATTTATTGTTGTTGGTGTCAATGAATTGTTGTTGGATGATTTGTCCAGTTTTTTAATTATGATGTGTTATATTAAATAAATTATGTATTCTTTTTAAAATATCTGTCATCACTACTCAACCAAGGTACCCTTAAAGTCAGACTCCTTGCCCGTTTTCCCATTTCCCTTTCATTTTCCCTCCCTTTGAAACTGTTTATTTGGGGATAACGGTCTCTGCTTCCCACTGTTTGCACTTCATATTAAGGTCTAATGGTTTACCCAAATGCAGGAAAAAGAGAAGGTGAAGGGAGGGATAGGCCCACCGAAAAGGGTGGGAACCCTACCTTTTAGTATGCTCACAAATCAGCTCAAGGTTTAGTATATAGTCATATAGACTGATAGTCGTCAGGGGGCGTCTGCATCGGGAGCTGAGAAAGTACTGCTCGTGACCACAGAAACACACATAGCAGGGCCTAGGGAAAGTAGCGGATCTCCATTTAGTATTCAGAGGTGGGGTGGCAGTCCCAAGGAATTCTGAAGAAAAATATGTATCGTTTATACTCGAGTATAAGCCGAGTTTTTCAGCATTTCTTTTCCATGCTGAAAAAGCCCCCCTCGGCTTATACTCGAGTCACTGGCTCACTTACTTTTTAAACATGGTGCCGCGCGGCGCCGACATGTCACTGTGCATGCGCCGCATGCCCGGGAATAGCCGAACGTGTATGAGCTTTCCCCGAGCATCAGCGGTGCATGCGCGGTGACGTGTTGGCGCCGGGCGGCGCCATTTTTAAATCTAAGGCGCCTCACCGACAGGTAAGTGAGACTCCTCCGCAGCCCCTGCATTTCCTCATGCAGTGCCGCGGGCATGGTACCATGCCCGCAGCACTGCATCTCCTGTGCCATGCCTGTACCTACTGTGCCATGCCTGTACCTACTGTGCCATGCCTATACCATCTCCTGTACCATCACCTGTGAAATGCCTGTACCATCACCTGTGCCATGCCTGTACCATCTCCTGTGCCATGCCTATACCATGATCTGTGCCATGCCTGTACCATGACCTGTGCCATGCCTATACCATCTCCTGTACCATGACCTGTGCCATGCCTGTACCATGACCTGTGCCATGCCTGTACCATCTCCTGTGCCATGACCTGTGCCATGCCTGTACCATCACCTGTGCCATGCCTGTACCATCACCTGTGCCATGCCTGTATCATTACCTGTGCCGTGCCTGTACCATCTCCTGTACCATGACCTGTGCCATGCCTGTACCATGACCTGTGCCATCTCCTGTACCATGCCTGAACCATCTCAAGCACCATGCCCGCAGCCCCTGTTTTGTGTCTCGTGGTGGTCCAGTTAGGTCCAGTAGCTGCTGCATTTCCCACCCTAGGCTTATACTCACTTTTTTGTGGTGAAATTAGGGGCCTTGGCTTATATTCGGGTCGGCATATACTCAAGTATATACGGTAAATGTATTAACATTGGAGTAAGTATAAATATTGCCAAAAAATGTATATAGAGAGACAGCCAGGGAATCATAAAAAAAAAAAAGGAAAGCGGAAAAAAAAAAAAATAGATGGAGTCCAACTATCCAACTATGAAAAAAGTGCTTATGTGTCTAGCTCCAGATGTGAAACATGAAATATCTGAAGAAACAGGTGCAAGGCCATTTAAGCGCGGTGGAATGCAGACTCCCCAATTATCTTGAATGTAAGGAAGCCTTTTCTAGCATTGCAAGCCTTTCAGGATCTTCTTCAAGGGAGCCTGAGTGAAGTTGATTGACAGCAAGACAGCAGTAGCCTGCATTGTTTGCCAAAGAGACACCAGATGCCTTTTCCTGTTACATCTTGCAGCAGAAAGTTGTCACTGGCCACTTACAGCCAGTTAACGGTCTTCTTGCCAGGAAAGCAAAATCCACTATTGGTTCGGTTAGGCAGAATATTTTTCAACAAGTGCCTCAAACAAATATTGGCCTAATAAGACTTTCCAACAGTGGTTCTCAGGGAGACTCCACTGAACACGCAGCTTCTGAGATCTACAACAGGATAGCAACGCAAAGACTCCATCATACAAGATAGGTTCACAGTGCCATGGAAATCTCCGTTTGATCTTTGTCTCTCTTTGGTGTCCTTGAATATAAAGCTGCTTCTGAAAAACAAGTCCGTGCCATAGAGGTCCTTTCCACCTACCGAGAAAGCCTTGGCTTTCACTGCTCTCCCAGATGTCATCAGCACCACCAAACCTGTTTCTGGTCAAATGAAATCTTTTTTGGCAAGGTCTGTGATAGCACCCCAATCCAATGAGACTACTTTAATAGCCTGGCTATGGAATAGGCCAGACTAGAGGTGCAGGAATTCTCATCCGAGGTTGTTCATACCTTGGTGAAGACCAGAAGATCAACCATGAACACTACATATGAGAGGATATGAAAGAAGTTTTGTTTTGTTTGTTCAGTTTGCTCTAGCCAATATCCTGGACATTTTACAGTCAGCGCTAGAGTTTGGTCTGGCATACAACTCCATTTAAGGTACAGATCTCTACCTTCTCTTTCACAGCAGATGGGTGGAAAAGCCAGTGACCAGATGCTTCTTGCAGGCGACAATCCACATATGACCTCAAAGGAAATCCTTGTTTCTTGTTCCCTCTGTAGGACTTAAGCCCCGTACACACGTACCGATCGTCGGCCAAACGATCGGCCGTCTTTTGTCCAGGGCTGTCGTGTCTGTTGAAAACTGCAAAAGACTGCACACAAATTTTGTCGGCCAACAACAGCCGACTGCAGAAGTGATGTCATGTGATGGTTAACTTTCCTTGTCTTTTTTCTTTTCTGAGCATGCCCAGTCTTGCTAATCTGCTGTCTGTCGGCCGAAATCTGTACTGACTGGCGAACAATCGGCCGTTCTGGTGTTGGCCAACAAAAATTTTAATGCCTGCATGACAGATTCTGTTCGGCCGAAAATGCGCTGTCGGCAGCATCATACTAACAAGCCTACAATCGGCCGATCGGTCGTCGGCCGAATATTTACGGCCGACAATCGGTACGTGTGTACGGGGCTTTAGACTTGAATCTAAAAGCACTGGTGCAGACACCCTTGGCTCCAATGGTTTCATTTCCATTTAACCTAACGGTAAAGCTAGTTCTTCTGACAGCAACTACTTCAGACAGGATGTTGAAGACTGCAACACTTTCCTGCAAGAGCCCTTTGGTATCTGTCTTTTTTTTTTTTTAACAGAAATGGTGATACAACGTCTTTCTCCAAAGTTCAATTTTAAAGTGGTATCCAGTTTCCAGCAAAACTGGGAAGTAGTCCCTCCGAGTTTTCACACAAGAGTCACTAGGTGCACAGCAGGAAGACTTCAGTTCCTTACACATGGTCAAGTTACTAACAGTGTACTTGGTCAAAGAGGAAAGTGGACAATCTTTTCATTTAGCCATCAGGTCCTCAAGAGTCACCCACTATTGGATTTCCAGGGTGATTAGATTGGCATGCAGGAAGTAGGCCTTTCTGCTCTGAAACAATTGCAAGTTTATTTGACTAGATGGGGGCAGCCTTTGGGGCAATTATGCAATTGCTTGAAAGATCTAGTTAAGACAGCTAGCTTGAAGTTCTTGTGTGGCCTTCATTCAACCTTAAAAACCTAGATGTGCGGTCAGCAAGTTTGGGACAAGAGAGATCAATTATTTTTGGCTTTAGCAGCTTTTTCTTTGATGGTCAATGTCTCTTTTCATGTGTCTTCTCCTACCCTATATTCAGCTATGGTATATCCCGTTGTGTGATGACATGAGGTGGGCCAGGAAAACGGAAAATTGTTATCAAATAATTACCAAAATTTTCCTTTCCTGACCTATCCTCACGTCAGCACAGGACTCCCTCCCTAGTGGCCTGTCACAGGCTAGGTTATCGAACGCTTCAGTGGGGGAAGGGCTGTCTTTTATTTAGCTAGGATGAGGTGGCCCTGTGGGCTCCAGAGGAGGTTGTGTGCTGATGTGAGGATAGGCCAGGAAAGAAAAATTACGGAAATATTTGATAACAATTTTCTGTTGTCCTGTATGTATACAATGTTATATACAGTGGGTACGGAAAGTATTCAGACCCCCTTAAATTTTTCACTCTTTGTTATATTGCAGCCATTTGCTAAAATCATTTAGGTTCATTCTTCTTCCTCATGAATGTACACATAGCACCCCATACTGACAGAAAAACACAGAATTGTTGACATTGTTGCAGATTTATTAAAAAAGAAAAACTGAAATATCACATGGTCCAAAGTATTCAGACCCTTTGCTGTGACACTCATATATTTAACTCAGGTGCTTTCCATTTCTTTTGATCATCCTTGAGATGGTTCTACACCTTCATTTGAGTCCAGCTGTCTTTGATTATACTGATTGGACTTGATTAGGAAAGCCACACACCTGTCTATATAAGACCTTCCAGATCACAATGCATGTCAGAGCAAATGAGAATCAAGAGGTCAAAGGAGACAGAATTGTGGCAAGGCACAGATCTGGCCAAGGTTACAAAAAGATTTCTGCTGCACTTAAGGTTCCTAGGAGCACAGTGGCTTCCATAATCCTCAAATGGAAGACGTTTGGGACGACCAGAACCCTTCCTAGAGCTGGCCGTCCGGCCAAACTGAGCTATCGGGGGAGAAGAGCCTTGGTGAGAGAGGTAAAGAAGAACCCAAAGATCACTGTGGCTGAGCTGCTGAGATGCAGTCAGGAGATGGGAGAAAGTTGTAGAAAGTCAACCATCACTGCAGCCCTTCACCAGTCGGGGCTTTATGGCAGAGTGGCCCGACGGAAGCCTCTCCTCAGTGTAAGACACATGAAAGCCCGCATGGAGTTTGCTAAAAAACACCTGAAGGACTCCAAGATGGTGAGAAATAAGATTCTCTGGTCTGATGAGACCAAAATAGAACTTTTTGGCCTTAATTCTAAGCGGTATGTGTGGAGAAAACCAGGCACTGCTCATCACCTGTCCAATACAGTCCCAACAGTGAAGCATGGTGGTGGCAGCATCATTCTGTGGGGGTGTTTTTCAGCTGCAGGGACAGGATGACTGGTTGCAATCGAGGGAAAGATGAATGCGGCCAAGTACAGGGATATCCTGGACAAAAACCTTCTCCAGAGTGCTCTGGACCTCAGACTGGGCCGAAGGTTTACCTTCCAACAAGACAATGACCCTAAGCACACAGCTAAAATAACGAAGGAGTGGCTTCACAACAACTCCGTGACTGTTCTTGAATGGCCCAGCCAGAGCCCTGACTTAAACCCAATTGAGCATCTCTGGAGAGACCTAAAAATGTCTGTCCACCAACGTTTACCATCCACCCTGACAGAACTGGAGAGGATCTGCAAGGAGGAATGGCAGAGGATCCCCAAATCCAGGTGTGAAAGACTTGTTGCATCTTTCCCAAAAAGACTCCTGGCTGTATTAGATCAAAAGGGGGCTTCTACTAAATACTGAGCAAAGGGTCTGAATACTTAGGACCATGTGATATTTCAGTTTTTCTTTTTTAATAAATCTGCAACAATGTCAACAATTCTGTGTTTTTCTGTCAGTATGGGGTGCTATGTGTACATTCATGAGGAAGAAGAATGAACTTGAATGAAGAAGAATGATTTTAGCAAATGGCTGCAATATAACAAAGAGTGAAAAATTTAAGGGGGTCTGAATACTTTCCGTACCCACTGTATAATGTGTCTTGTATGTGTAGCACAATTCACAGCCACAGTGCTGGATGTGGGTTCCCCTGGGTCACCGCTAGCAACACAAATACTTTTAAGCATGTTTCTCCAAGTGTGAGCACTGAGACAAGGACCAGTCCGATATATCTTTGGGTTTTTTAGGTTTTTTTTAGGAACTTGGATGGGAGAAGGGATAAGTGGGATACTCCTATAACTGAGCTATGCACAAATAAACGGGGACTCTGATGAATGCTGCTTGAAGCTGGTTAACTCTGGTTAAATGCCTGTTAACGCTGACTTGATGCTGGTTAACGCTGGCTGAATGCCTGTTAACGCTGACTTGACACTGTAACTTTTCCTTTGACTATTGAAGTCCATTTTAGCTCCCTGAGGTACTCCTTCCTGAGGTAGCTAACTGCACTCTTTTACTGCACTGCCGAACGCTTCAGGGCCCACACTGGCGCCCCCTTTCAGGGTTTTAACACTTGCCCCCCCCCCCCCCCCTTTACTGCCGCAAATACAGGTTTTTTTTTTTTAAAGGTATTTTATTGAACAAACAAAACAATACATAACAGAGAAATAACCGGAATCATGTCAATTGAGGAGCCAAAAGAGACACACACAAGACTCCATTTCACAACAAAAGCCATGACAAAAATAACATACATAACTGTCAGCCGTACCATTAGTATAGAACCCTCCCAGCCGAAATAAAAAAAAAATCTTCCAGAGGCTGTAAGACCATTGTCTATGCAGAGTCAGAAACTGAAGAAGTAGTCCGGTCAGAGTCCACCCAAAAAGACCAAATTTTCCGGAACTTCTTGGGGCAGCCTCTGGCCTCATACGTCATTTTATACAGAGGCAATGCCTGATTAATGAGAGCAATCCATAATGGAACGTCAGGGGGAGCAGTAGACTTCCATCTAGTAGCTATAGTCTTCCTAGCATAAAAGAATGTCAAGCGGAGAAACAATTTAGTACGAGCAGGGACGTCCTCGTCATCCACATAACCCAGCAGACAACGAAGGGGGCTACAAATATTGGATAACTGAGAGATATCTGCAATAAAAGCTGTGACTTCCGACCAAAAGGCCCGGACAGGTGGACATTCCCAGAACATATGAAAAAATGAACCATCAGCAGCATTACACTTGGAGCATAGCGGAGAAGGCAATGTACCCATTTTGTGCAGGAGTACTGGGGTATAGTACGCCCTGTAAAGAAGCTTCAATTGGATAACCCTATCCCTAGAGGAGATAACAACAGGTATTTGTTCCGGAAGGACGTCTTGCCACACCTCATCCGACAATTCCGGGATATCCTCCCGCCACTGAGACTCAACCACCGCGAGCCGTTTGGAGTGAGAATGTAAAAGTCGAGTATAATATGTAGAGACCAGCTTCTCATGTGAAGAGTCAGAAAGAAGGTTTTCCAAGGGGGTCGGTTCAAGCGAGACATCACGGAGGCCAAACTGTGCGGCCGCCGTGTGTCTCAATTGCAAGTATCGGTAGTAAGCCGTGGGGGGCAGACCAAAGGTAGATTGCATGTCCGCAAAGGACCTGAAGGTTCCCCGGACATACAAATGAGAAATAGATTTCACCCCTAGGCGGGACCAGAAAAGGCCATCATCCCGACTAAAGAACTCCTTCAGCCGCGGATTGCTCCAAAGGGGGGCATTGGGGGAATGCAGCTCTGGAGGGTCGGAACCATCCAAGGCCGCAGCCGCGAAAATCCGCAGGGTGACAGAAACAAGAGCAGTGTTCGGTCTGCCCATAACGGACCTTCGATGTACCAAGTTTTGCAGTGATTCATAGGAGGTGAAAATAGCCGCTTCCAATGAAGCCGCAGCATTAGCATCCTCCGGGTGGAACCACCAATGAGCATGGGCCAATTGAGACGCGAAGTAGTATAGACGCAAGTTAGGCGCAGCCAGCCCGCCCGCGAGAACCGGCAGCTGCAGAGCATCCCTGGCCACACGCGCCGCCCGACCCCCCCAAATAAAGGAGGTCAGGAGCGAGTCAATGGCCTGAAAGCGGCGCTTAGGGACATATACCGGGGAATGGCTGAGCACATACAAAAAACGGGGGAGAAAAATCATTTTAAAAATATTAATCCGGCCTAGCACCGTGAGGGGAAGCGTAGACCAAAGCCGCAGCGAGGACCTAAGACGGGCAACCAGGGGATCCAGGTTGTTGGAAAAGAATCGAGACAAGGGGAGCTGAATCTCAATCCCCAAATATCAAAACCGATCCACAACCTGGAGGGGACAAGAGGCAAGGGAAGGGGGCAGAGCCTGGGGATCCAGGGGGAACAGCGTGGACTTACTCCAATTCCCCCTGAAACCAGAGAAGTGACCAAAGCGTTCGATAACATTCAACAGAATAGGGAGGGATTGATAGGGATCCGCCAGATATATCAACATATCGTCCGCGTACAGGGAGACCTTTTCTTCCAAGCCATTGATCACAAAGCCCGCAATACCCTCACAAAGGCGGATCTGCGCAGCCAAGGGCTCAATGGCCAGGGCAAACAACAGCGGAGATAGCGGACACCCCTGCCTGGTGCCCCGAAAAATGGGAAAGGGGTCCGACACAAAACCGTTCACCCGAAGACGAGCACGAGGTAGATAATACAGAAGGCGGACCCAATTTATAAATCCGGGCCCAAAGCCAAATTTCGCCAACACTTCCAATAAATAAGGCCATTCCACGGAGTCGAAAGCCTTATGAGTGTCCAGGGTCACAACAACCCTGGACCCCACAGAGGCATGAGTCGTCTGAAGGTTAGTAAAAAGTCTACGCAGGTTGATCGATGTAGAACGGCCAGGAATAAATCCCGACTGATCCGCACCCACCAAGTCCGTGACAACCGTATTCAGACGCCTCGCGAGGACTTTGGCGAGAATCTTGACATCAGTATTACTAAGCGAGATCGGGCGGTATGACTCACAGAGAAGGGGGTCTTTACGTGGCTTGGGGATGAGCACAATGAGAGCTTCTGTCATAGAGGGTGGCAGACGTCCCTCCTTCAGAGCACAATTGAACACAGTCAGTAAATGGGGGACCAGCAATTCCCTATAGTGCAAGTACCATTCGATAGGAAAACCATCCAGGCCAGGTGTCTTATTGTGTGCGAAAGTGGCTAGGGCCTTGTTTATCTCATCCGCAGTCAGGGGCGAATCCAGAAAACTAGATTGGCCGGCCGACAACTTAGGCAAAGTAATATCATATAAGAAATCATCAAGTTCAACAATGGTATAATGAGCTCTAGATTGGTACAAGGAGGAATAAAAAGCAACAAAACTGGCCAGAACATCGGGGGTTTGTTCCACAATGACACCGGCGTGGCTGGTAATCCGAGGGATGACACAGGGCTGGTATTCCGGCCTAGCTAAATAAGCCAAGAGGCGACTGTTCCTATCGCCCAGTTCAAAAATGCGCTGATTTTGATAAAGGAGTTTCTTCTGTGTACGCTCCACAACCACCAGATCCAAGTCCCGAGCCCTGGCCCGCCAAGAAGCATGGTGCTGGGGAGTAGGGTCATCAGTATATTGTCGTTCAGCCGCATGCAGCGCCAGTTCGGCGTCAACCAACTTAGTCTGGCGAGCCTTCCTGGCACCGCCCACGGCAGACGAAAAGGTACCTCTCATGGTCGCCTTAAAGGCCTCCCAGGTCAACAATTCAGATCCAGCTTGTTTATTGAGTGCCCAATATGAGTTCATCTCCGCCGACCCCTGGTCAGTCACTGCCTGGTCCGCCAGCCACAGGGGGCTGAGCCTCCAAAGTTTATAATTAGGGGGGGACCCCAATGCGAGATCCACCAGTAAAGGGGAGTGATCCGATACTGCGCGGGGCAGATACCTGACACCCGAAAGAAGACTTAGCAGTTCCCGAGGGAGCAGGCAGAGATCAATGCGGGATAATGTATTATGGGAGCTGGAATAACAGGAATACTCAGTAATCCCCCCATGTTTCCATCTCCAGGCGTCCAGGAGATCCAATTTGTCCAAGTAGGAGCATAAAGGAGTTGGTGCGGAGGAGACAGCTCCAGACCTGTCCAGAGCAGCATCGAGGACCGTATTAAAGTCACCCGCCATAATAAGGGGACCCTCAGCCATTTCCAAGACCAGACCCAGCACACGGTCAAAAAACTGTCTAGTAAACGGCGGAGGGACATAAACGTTAACCAGGGTATAGGGCTTACCCAGAAATTCGAAGACAAGAATAATAAAACACCCAGAAGGGTCAGTCTTCAAATGCTTGATGGTGACAGGGGCTGATTTTGCAATTAGAATCGAAGTACCGCGAGCATACGAGGAATATGTAGAGTGTAGCGCGTACGCCACATGCGCCCTCTTTAGGGCCATCACCCTGGACCCCTGGAGATGGGTTTCCTGTAATAAAACAATGTGTGGGTTATGACGTTTTAAATATTCGAAAACCAGGGAACGCTTGACTTTAGAATTTAGCCCCCTGACGTTCCAAGAGACTAAACGGAGATTAGACATAGTGATATGTTAAAAATCAGCGTTGGTGACCGGGGGGGTCCAAAAAAAGGGGGAGGCCCCCCCCCGAGCACCAAGACCTCACAATATGGCAGGCAAAACCATTGGCAGGCAATATGCATAGGAGGAAAAGGCACAGACAAGAACCAAAATATTATCAAGTACAGCAAGGCAGAAATGAAAATCGTAGCACCTAGGCGTAAAAAAAATCCCTGATAAGAGTCCAAGAAGACATGACGGAGTAAACGCAAATCAAAAAAAGGGGGGAGAGACCCCCACAATCCCAGATAAACACAAAAACAATAGTAACCCAACACCCATCCCACCCTAACCCACCCGGCCCTCAGTCCCCAACAGTTGAGAGCTTGAAATCCCATAACCAAAAAACAGTGTAGTTCAGGGAAACGTGGATCTGCTCGTCCTGAAGCAGACAGGAATGGTAGCAAAAAAAAGGAAAAAAGGGGAAGGGGAGCAACCATCCCCAAAAATGCCCTTCCAGAGGAACAAGGAGGGTCCCCCCATTCAGGAGGACACCCGACAATCACAAAAAAGAGTTGCAAGGAGGATCATAGAATATAAAGGTGTATCCCAACGACATCCAGGAGGAAGAAAGGGAAACCCAGCAGCAGTTGCAAGACACAGGCCAGCGATCACCGACGAGGAGACCTATGATCCTGGGAGGGAGGGGAGCGGCGTCCCAAGGAATCCACCCACTGCGCAGCGTCCTGAGGATCCTGAAAAAAGTGGGCTTTACCTTGATAGATGACTCTCAAACGAGCCGGGTACAGGATACTATACGGCAATTGTAAATCCCGCAGTCTCCTCTTAACTGCCATGAAGGAGGCCCGCTGTTTCTGGGTCGCAGCAGAGAAGTCCGGGAAGATAGATACAGCGTGGTTATTATACAGGATTCGGCCCTTGTCCCTAGAGGCCCGGAGCACAGCCTCCCTATCACGGAAGTGCAGGAGCTTGATGAGAAGAGGACGGGGTGGGGCCCCGGGCGGCAAGGGGCGCAATGGCACTCTGTGCGCCCTTTCAATGGCAAACAAGGGGGAGAAAACTTCCTTCCCAAAAGTATCGATAAGCCAATGTTCCATGAATGATTCAGGATTTTTACCCTCCGATCCCTCCGGAAAGCCCAAAAAACGCAAATTATTGCGCCTGAGGCGGTCCTCCATGTCCGTTAGCTTGTCTGTAGTAGCGACATGACCCCTCTGTAACTCTGACACAGTGGACTGCATGGGGCGGTGGGCATCTTCCATGTCACTAATACGCTGCTCCGCGTTGCCCACCCTGTGGCGAAGGTTGTGCACATCCTGTTTGAGAAACGACATGTCCATCTGGACAGACTCAATCTGTGTGGCAAGCGAGGTCTGACAGTGCTGGATAGCATCCATTATGGCAGACAGGGTAGGTTCGGGCCTATCCACAGACAGAGCAGGCTCCGAGGGTACGGGGGAGCCCAGGGGAGGAGAGAGGGCACCACTTACAGTCACCGCCAGCTGAGACGATCCAGGAGGGACTGCTTCCCCATCCACAGAGGCCGATGCCGTCCGTACAGCCGAGGAGCGAGCGACCTGGGAGGAAGGGCCCGCAGCGCGCGCAGGGCCGGCGCCATCTTGGGATCGTGGCAGCGTGAGGTCCGGCGGGCGGATACCGAGTGCCTCTGGACCGGGAGGACCTATTTTGACCATCGCCGTGGGTGCACCGGGATATCAGGAGACAGGAGACGTCGGAATCAGGTGAGTAGGATGTCGGGTTCCAGCAGGATCACGGAAGGATCAGGGCAGATAGGACAGAGCTCCAGAGCCGCGCTGCTTTCACATCCGAGTTCCGGCCACGCCCCCGACTATTATCGCAAATACAGGTTAGCTGGCTCCTGGATCCCCTTGACCTTCTGGATTGGTCCCCTCTCTTAGGCAGACCCCTGGGCAGATCCTAAGTATTCACAATACTGTTTTTCCTGAAGGTCTCCGCCCAGCAGCTCCACTCGGTCAGCAACACTCTGGATCCTTTTCTGCAACCTAGCTCAACCTCCGGTCCCTAGGTCGACCGCCTGGAGCACCTTCTTTCTCTGACAGGAGGAGAGACAGCCGTCAGCTCCTGCTGGGACTGATGCTTCCACCAAAAGACCCTCTGTCACATGCTCCCTCCAGATTTATATCCAATCCCAGGGTGCATTGCGGCAATCACCGCCCACTGAGACCAACATAAACCCTGGTGTGCTATTGGCCAGGTTTCCTCCACTGTCCAACAAGGTCCCACATTGGATAAAGCGGGGAGACTTCCCAGACTCAACAGACACACCTAGAAACATGTGACAGACTAGCTAATAATTCAGGCCCCCCTGATAAGCAGACAGAGCCATATATGTGTTTGCCTAGCACCTACCTGGGAGGATGCTACACCTGTATACAATGGAATATATAATGTGTCTTGTATGTATACAATGTTATATATAATGTACCCTGTATGTATACAATGGAATATATAATGTGTCTTTTATGTATATGATGTTATACATAATGTACCCTGTATGTATATAATGTGTCTTGTAAATACAATGCATCTTTTTCTCCGTTCAGAGTAGAAAAAACACAGGGGCGGGCTTCACAGTAAATAAGCACTGTGATAGCCAATCAGAGGTTATCGCAGTAATCAGGTGATTAGTAACCGGACCTCCTAGTTCCTAAACAATACTATGAGACCCAGGGCAGCTGTGCAGCACATTCCCAGCAAAAACCCATGTACACATACTGTATATGGGGCCTTACGGAAGAAGACCCACATCAGAGAGGATGCATATATGTGTACAGGCTACGGGAGGGGTAAACTTCAGCATTAGTGTTAATAGTTAAAGCCCAACTCCGGCCTTTGTGTACCCCCCCTTCCAAATCCCCGCCCCCCCCCTTTAGGTTTCCCTTACCCCAGTTGTATTTTATGCTTTCTTTTTTTTAACCACTTCTCTTTAGGTGGATGCAGTGGCATCGGGAGGGGAGGAAGGGCTAACCGGGGCTATAGCCCGAAGTGGGCCACCAAAAATCCCCGGTTCTCCTATCGCTTTTTTAAAAAGGCCTGGGGTTGGCTAGGAACTTAGGTCTACATACCTCAGCAGTGTAACATTTATACAGCACATCCTGTTATTGGTGGGCAATCCGGGGGAACCGCAATGAGAGTCATTGGAGCTGGCAAGTTGAAGCACTGATGTCGGGGGTGGGCAGGGCTCCGCCCCTTTGTCTTGTGCATAGACAAACAGCAGCTGGCCAGGGAGCGGGACCAATTGTAACTGCTGTATGTACATCCACAGCGGTGTATAATTCGGTTTTATTATACACCGCTGTCGGCGCTGTGGGTGTACATACAGCAGTTATAATTGGTCCCGCCCCCCTGCCACCTTACTCCCTGACCAGTGGCTGTTTGTCTATGCACTGGACAAAGGGGCCCACCCCCGACATCAGTGCTTCAACTTGACAGTTCCACTCACTCTTTTTGTGGCTGCCCCGGATTGCCCACCAATCACTAGATGTGCTGTATAAATGTTACACTGCTGCATGTCCTGCTGTAGGCTGCACTCATTTATGTTACATCCAATGCCGCCGTTCTTCCCTCGGCTCCTGTGTGCTGCTAATCAAGATTTTAAGATAAGTGTGCTATATTTAACTATTCGGTGTCTTTGCAGTTTAACTAATTCCCAAACCTTGCACACTGTACAATGCATTCCTGAACCTTGCAGTCTGTACAACGCACTCCTGAACCTTGCACCCTGTATGAAACACACTCCAGAACCTTGCACCCTGTACGAAATGCACCCCTGAACCTTGCACCCTGTGGAAAGCATTCCTGAACCTTGCTGAACTCTGTACAACGCACTCCTGAACCTTGCACTCTGTACAACGCACTCCTGAACCTTGCACCCTGTACAACGCTCTCCTGAACCTTGCACCCTGTACAACGCACTCCTGAACCTTGCACCCTGTACAACGCACTCCTGAACCTTGCACCCTGTACAAAGCATTCCTGAACCTTGCACCCTGTACAACGCATTCCTGAACCTTGCACCCTGTAGAACAGATTCCTGAGCCTTGCTGGCAGAACAGCTCCGATTGGCTACAGGGGGAGCCAATCAGCAGGGCCGGTGGCCGCGATTGCTGCCAGGCACCCGCAATCACTCCGTGTGGAGACAGAACCACCGTTCTGTCTCCACAGGGAGCAATCGCGGGTGCCTGGCAGCAATTGCAGCCGCCATACCCGCTGATTGTCTCCCCCTGCAACCAAACGGCGCATGCCCCCACTAGCGGTCCCGTGAAACGACGTACAGTTAAGTCGCTTTGCGGGATAGAGCCAACTTGCCGCAGTATATGTACTGCTGGTGGTCGGCAAGTGGTTAACAGTGTTTGTGCATCCTTCCTGTCAGTGATCATATATCTCTGCTTGTTGTAGGTGTGTGTTGTTTTATTACATCTCTGACGCTTCTATATTGCAGAGACATCGCTCTTTCTATGACGCTCTTTTCGTGGCCTGCAGTAACACTCCGCGCTCTCTCATGCACCTTGCCAGATGTGCGATACGCATGTTTTTACTGAAGAGATGCCACCGAGTCATCCCGCAACTTTCGCTGCCCGCCACACTCAAGAAATACATTCTCCTGGAACCACAGGGATGCTTCAACTAAAGCTAAACTCCGGGCCTTGTCTTCCATCCCTTACAGTTGTACCGACTGCTCTCCTGTACTAAAATTGTTTACCCTGATTTCACTGCACACTGTGAGCTTCTTATAAGTTGCAACAAGTCAGATAGAGCCTGCCTCATTTACTGGCTGGAGGACTTCCCAGCATCATCCAGCTCTTACTTTCCCATCCTGACTGCATGGACCACCCCCCTTATTTATTGGATTTAATTGTTTTTTAATCATGGAGACTTATCATCACAGGTGGGATGTAGGATGGTTTGCATGCAAACACAGCACATCTAGGAATGCCCATTCTGTAGTCCTCCAGACTGACTCTGCCCATCAAGGCTTTTTGATATTTGTGTAGCACTGTCCCTGTAGGGCTTGCTGTATGATGACTTCTTGGGCCTCCTCTGGTTACCTGCAGACAGTCAGTAAGGGACATTTCACACATTCATCCTTACTCCCATTTGCTAGTTACTCAATAAACAGTCCAGGGGTTTTGGTTTTTGGTATTTATTGTGGAACTTGGATGGGAGAAGGTAATAGTAGGATACTCCAACTTGAACTATTCACAGTAAATAAGAACAACTCTCACTTGGCTTCACCAGATCATTTGTGGAAGCAGTCACACTGCTTTAACCATACTGCCACTTGTATGGAAGAATTAAGTCTTCTTGCTTTCTCTAGCAGCAGGCTTGATGCAACTACATTATCTTCAGGACACTCTCTAGCATCCCCTTGACTGACACCCGTCCATTGACTCTTGTAGTTGAAGGGATGGCCCTCTCAGGTCAGGCCCCATGACACAGATCTATACTCATTGTATGCAGAATCAGATCCTTCCTGGTGTCTCTCTTATAGTCTTCTCTACAGGACTTCTGTGTTCAGCTTCTCTGATTTTTCAGACCCTCAGGTCGACTACCCAAGGCAACATGCCAACTCCTACTCTCCCTTCAGGACTCCGCTTTCCAGCCGAAGACCCAGAGCACACCTGCCCTTGGCATTTATACAGTCACCCAGCATGCAACGAGGCACTTTCCTCTGCCAATAACCAGGGCTGTAACAATGCCTGTGCCCTCCCTTTTCAGGTTTCCTCCCACTGTATTCCTCCCTATTGGACCAGTGTGAAACATTCAGACACACCGAGTTTCACCTGAGCACCATGAGCACACCCTACCAATGGATCCTGCTCTCTGGTAGGCAGAGAGCAATATCAATTTACCTGGGGATCTCTCTGTTAATCATAAAGAACCAAAATATAAGCAGATTAACTTCAGCTTTTACTTTGCTCTAAAACCTTGGGCTTGCATGATGTGAAATGAAAATGATGTTTCATTAAACTGTCCCAACTTCCAGATCTAACGCTTGAACCATGCTACACCATTAATTTTGAACGACACCCCAACTCACTTGTCCAACACACTGCAACAGACTTTTATTTTTGTGCACCATAATGCACAGATGTCAGCCACATTGCCAATGTGTTTTGTTGAAAAAAGGTACAGGTGCCGTATTAGGTGTGTTGACATTGGCAACCCATTCAAAATTAAAGGTATGCCATAACGTGACACACACATTTAGGGCTCATTCAAATGGGCAAAAAATAACCCACATTTAGATGGGCAAAGTAGATCGTTTTTTGCACATCTAAACACAGCACTATAGTAATCAATGAGCTCATACACGCAGATGAGTCTGCATGCAAAAATGTGATCTGCAGATTTTATGCATATATGCGCATAAGCATATATAAACGCGTATGCGCGTACATGTGTTATTCATGACTGAAATAAAAGAGTTCTGGCATCCATGGAATTAAAAGAATTTTGTATGTGCATAATCGTGTATATGTACGTAAAAGTGCACACTAGATGGACTACAGTATTCTCACATTTTTTGGCCAAGAATTTACAACCAGGAAGATCTGGTGTTCATACATCAGTATCATGTGGAAGAACTATTAGGCCCCTTTCACACGGATGGCCCGATCAGTTTTTCAGGTGGACACAATGAGACCAGCCATTGCCCTCTATAGAGCGGTGGATGTCAACAGATAGGTGTCCATTGACATCTGCAGACATTTGATCCTGTCTGCTAAAAACAGACGGATGGGGGATCTGTTCCCTATCCATCTGTCGGATCAGATTGGATGACAGTCAGATGGAAAGGGATTGGCGTTCCATTTCTATCCGACTGCCCATAGAGGAGAGCGGACTGTTCCTGTGTCCGCTCTGCATAAGCGGTGTAGACACGGACTTGTCATTCGCCTGCACGGCGGGGATCAGTGGACAGATTCCTCGCTGAGCAGGCGGATCCACTGGCGGTGTCCGCCTGTCCGAAAGAGGTTTTCTATGTGTTGGAGAGAACTTGGTCTAATTCCAAGATGTGCCTGTGGCTAGGCTCACACCTTGTGTGTTTCGGGAACACGGGCAAAACCGCTCCCTTTTCCGGGATGCACCAAAACACACTGCCCTTTAGCAGATCCACGGTGGTGATATTATTAGAAACCAGAAAGCAAGCTACTTACTAGGTGGGGAACCTCTGGGGGTACTAGTAGACAACAGGCTTGGCAGTGGCATGCAATGCCAAGCCGCTGCAAGCAAAGCCAAGCAAAGCCAACAGAATACTGGGATGCATACAAAAGGAGATTCACTCCAGAAATAAAGAGATTATTCTTCCTCTCTACAAGACTCTGGTCCGGCCACATCTGGAGTATGCTGTCCAGTTCTGGGCACCGGTCCTCAGGAAGGATGTGCTGGAACTGGAGAGAGTCCAGAGAAGGGCAACAAAAATAATTAGGGGAATGGAGGACATCCGCTATGAGGAAAGACTACAAGCACTGAACCTATTCTCTCTGGAGAAGAGATGATTGAGAGGGGATATGATATCAATGTACAAATACTGTACTGGCGACCCTAGCATAAGGAACAAACTTTTCAGAGAAAGGAAATACAATTAAACAGGTGGACACTCACTAAAACTAGAGGAAAGGCGGTTTAACCTTAAAATACGTAAGGGGTTCTTCACTGGCAGAGCGGTAAGGATGTGGAATTCTCTTCCACAAGCAGTGGTATCAGCAGGGAGCATCGATAATTTCAAAAAACTATTAGATGGGCACCTTAAAGACCACAACATACAGGGGTATACAATGTACGGTTAACAGCAAACACACATGCACATCATAGGTTGAACTGGATGGACGGATGTCTTTTTTCAACTTCACTAACTATGTAACTATTGTTAATGGTACCCCTATGCATCTGCTGAAGTATGCATTTTTGGTTCGGTATGCTGCCATTTTAAAAAAGGGTCAAGGACTTATTTTCTGTGTTTCTCATGCATAGGAAAGCCCATTGAAATGAATAGGCTGCAGAACGAGCAGAAAACGCACGCGGGCTCCATCATATTTGTATGAACAAAGCATGTGTGAACGAAGCATGAGTGCTGATCTGCAGCACATGCTGGGACATGGCGTTTTAGAAAAGCTAAAGGCGCTTGCCAAAGAGTATAACAGACATTCAGCAGATGTCTGGACATTTGTATTACTAGTTCTATTTATTCATGTATATTTCATTTGTACATATTTTTAGATATTTTTAGCGCTAAAATAGAGTGTAAACAGAGAAATATATTATATATGTCACTTTTTTCAAAAATAAAATGGTTAAATAATCATTTTGATGTTTGTCGTTTAGATTCTTGCAAAAACACAAAGAAAAAAAAGGTGTGCTGGCAAAATACACAGAGTTTTATTGTTCGCAGACTAAACACTAAAAACACAGGACACACCTACTGTATCTTTCTTAAAAGTCTAGCTCTGGAAAATCTCATGTGAACCTCTGGAAAAGGCCAGCTACCTAAGGAATTTCTGATGGAAACAACACCAATTGATCTCTTCAGGCATTTCGACCTATAGTGAGCTATTCTTCTACAGATTAATAAGTCTAGTTCTTTCTGGAAATCTATAATGTCACCAACATCCAGCACTTTTTCAAAGGTGCATGGTGTAAGCCATGGTGTGACCAAATGGGCTTCAGCTGGGGTACATGTGCAGCTGTGGAACCCTACCAAGATGCTCTGCTCCAGTTGGCTTCCTGCTCAGCTTCTGCGCTTCATCTGGCCTCCTGCTCAGCTCCTCTACTCCATCGGGTCTCCTGCTTTGCTCCTGTACTCCATCAGGTCCCATGCTCAGTTTCTATACTCCATCAAGTCTCTTGCTCAGCTCCTCTACTGCACCAGGTCTCCTACTCAGCTCCTTTTCTCCTTTCCTTTTCTCCATTTTCACTCCCTTTGCTCCACAGGGCCTTCTGTTCAGCTACTCTGATCCATGTGGCCTCCTGCTTAGCTTCTTTTATCCACCATGTCTTCTGATCTGCTTCTGTGCTCCACTTGCTCTCCTGCTTAGTTCATCTGCTCTACCTGGCCTCAATGTATCTGCTCCCCCTGGTCTCCTTTATAGCTTAAACTGGCCTCCTGCTCAGCTCCTGTGTTCTATCCGGCCTCCTGTTTTGCTCCTGTGCTTTATCTATCCCCTGCTCATTTTCTCTACTTCACCAGGTCTCCTGCTCAGCTTTTCTACTCCATAAAGTCTTTTTCTCACCTCCTCTACTGAACCAGGTCTCCCAATCAACTTCTTTTCTCAAACAGGTCTCTATTTCAGTTCCTTTGCTCCACAAGACCTTATGCTCAGCTACTCCGATCCATGTGACCTCCTGCTTAAATGCTTTTGTCCACCAGGCCTTCTGTATTGCTTTTGTGCTCTGCCTAGCTCATGTACTCTACCTGGCCTCAGCTTCTCTGCTCCACCTTGTCTCCTCAGCTCCATCTGGTCTCCTGCTCAGCTCCTGTGCTCCATCTGGCCTCCTGCTTAGCAGTGCCATCTTAAGAGCATTAAAGGGCCCCGGGCAATGCAGTGCACTGGGGCCCTGTCTACACAATCACCCGCGAGAATAAAAATGCAAATTATCGATAAGGATATATATATTGGTACAGCAGTGCCAGGCTAATGACAGCTTCCAAGTTCGGCAGCTGGGTCCAGTGAACACTCACACGGATGGGAGTCAGACTCGACTGTCCTGTGTGTGCCTGTTCCCGTGGAGACAGACAGGCATTCCTGCAGTTGTAGACTCCCCCTCCATGGCCCAAGTGGCCTGACAGCAGTGCAGGGCCGACAGGCACTTGCCACCTGCTAATTTTGGCGGTGAGATGCACACGGGAATCGGGACTAATGCTTGGCTGGGGCTGGGTCGTTGGGCAGGTAGGGCCGCCCCCGGGCAAGTGGGGCCCCCGGGCAACTGCCCAGCATGCCCATTCGGTAAGATGGCCCTGCTGCTTAGCTCCTGTGCTTTATCAATCCCCTTGCTCAGCTTATGTGCTTCACCGCCTCTCCTTCACAGCTTACGTGTTCCACTACATTCTGTGCGCCACCAGGCCTCCGGTTTAGCTCCTCTATTCCACCTGACCTCCTACTAGATCCTTTTCTGCACCTAGACACCAGCATGACACGGGTGCTCCAGCTGGCCTGCTAATCAGATCATGTGCTTTACCTGGAATCCAGGTTAGTTTATGTGTGCCTAGCCTTCAGTACAGAGTGGATACACCTGGCTGCCCAGGGCCCCAGTAACTCCCATGGGGGCTGCAGCTCAGCATCTGCACTACGCTCCCACAACCTTTTACTTCCCTACAACACACAGAGACAGCTATTTATATATTCTCTAGTCAAAGAAAAGGCAACCTCTAAAGGCAGAACGAGGAATGCCTTGCAAAACAGGAAAGTTCCCTGTTTTCTCCCAATACCCCCTTCAACGCCTGGCCTCTTTTTCAGCCACTCTCTCTACTCGTGCTCTGGCTCAGTTCCTTTGCTCTACCTAGAACATACTCAACTCCTGTAACCTACCTGGACCACCTGCTCAGTTCCTTTGCTCCACCTATTTGAAGGCATAAACCTCAGCATGTGTATTAATCCTTGATTAATTATATAATGCAAATGTTGACTTTTTCTGAAATCCTTTTTTATCTCAGTGATCATCTAAATCAAATGTTTAATTTACTTGTTAGCTTTGTTAACCAAGGATAAACTTCAACTTCAGAAAGTTGCCTTAAAGTGGTTGTCAACATTTAAATATACCCAGTGAAGTTACTGGCCTCAGGTGATACACAGAGATGAAAAAAAAAAAAAAAAAGCCTCCTACGTAAGTTGTACCTGTTTATCTGCAGCATTATCTTCTCTACATCAATTCAAAGTCCAGAACTTACTGTATAGGCTTGTCTGAGCTGTCAGAAAAAAGGTGGTGGAGAGTTGAAGTTACACTCTGCAGAGCTCAGTGAGGAGAGCTCTGAGATTTCATTGGAGGGGAGGGGAGGAGAGGGAAGGGACACCCCCCCCCCCCCCACACACACACACACACACACAGATCCCAGGAACAGAGCTGAGGCTGTCAGTCTGCTGGAGATCTCTCCCCTGTCACCTTTTTTCTCTTGGTGTCAGGAAAACTTGTCAGAAGTACCACTATAGAGCAGGGTTTCTCAACCCTAGGGTTCGTCCTGAAGTTGCTAGGGGTTCCTTGAGCAATGGGCAATGTTTTGACTCTCTGATAAGTTCCCAATGTCACCATTGTTCCTTTTAGCTATCTGTAAGGGGTTAATTCTTCCCAATGATGACAAGAGTAAGGAGCATTCTTCCCACTGACTGTTACACTAATGTGTCATGAGTTGTAGATTTTTATTATTTAGCAGGGGTTTCCCCGAGACCAGAAATTTATTTCAAGGGTTCCTCTGTGTTGAAAAGGTTGAGAAAGGCTGCTTTAGAGGGATATGCTTTGTTTATATTTCATGTCTGAGGATTAAAACGACTTTAACTCCAGGGCTGAATGAATAAGCGGTAATACTTATTCCTTGCTCCCCCGCCACTCATCTCTTCTCTCTCAAGCTCCAGGTTGTGGGCGAGCCCTCACTGTCATGACATACAATGCAGGACTGCAGCTCTTGCATTGTACATGATGACGTCAGAGTGCAACCACCAGACATAGCGAGGTATATGGTAAATATTACAGCTTTTCCTCTACCTTTAGACTTATCGAGCATTTAACCCTTGTAGAAACTTTTCCAGAGGGGGACACAAGTAACAGTAACCCAAACCTATCCAAAAAAAAAAAAAAAAAATGTTGGTTCGGCTGTAACTCCACAGCCCCACAGCAATGTCAGAAGATAAAAACTTTAGAAAACCTTTGTTCAGCTCTCTTTGCAGGTTATCGCACCCTCTTCAGCTGGCATATGGAGTGTGGTTAGCTGTTTAGATTACAACACCTGGTCAAAGTGTTTCAGCACCGGGACATCCTTCAGCAAACATTGCTTTATATAAACTGCCAGAACAGTGTTTAACCATGATTCCCACAGAGCGGCATGATGAAATCCACACTCCTATAACCCTGCATGAAAAAGCTGCAAAATCTGGTTTTGCTATACACCGTAGTTACAGTGTGACAATGTTCTCATGACTAAAGGATTTGTCAACCTCGATCCTTAAAGTGGTTCTAAAGGCAGACGATTTTTTTTTTTGTTTGTTTTAATGCATTCTATTTTTATTTTTATTATTTTACAGGATTTATATAGCACCAACAGTTTACTCATCGCTTTGCAACATAAAGGGGGACAGTAAAATTACAATACAGTTCAATACAGTAGGAATAGGAGGGCCCTACTCATAAAGCTTACAATCTAAAGGGAGGGGGAGGTGCTACAAAAGGTAATAGCTGCAGGGGATGATTTGATGGAGGTGACTTGGGTACAGTTCTGAGGTGGAGGTGGGGTAGGCTTCCCTGAATAAGTGAGTTTTAGGGATCGCCTAAAGGTGGACGGGGTAGGAGGTGACCGGACATACTGGGGAAGGGAGTTCCAGAGGATAAGTGAGATAAATATATAGTGTTGCGCAAATAAAAAAATTATTAAATTAATTAATTTGTGCTTAAATTATTAAAAACCCAAAATATTTATATGTGACATAATATTAAAGTGCCAATAGTGCTAATAAAGTGATAAATATGATATAATATAATACTCATAAAAAAGAGAAAATATAAAATATATAGATATAAAAGTCCAGTGTGCAAAGTTCAAAAAGCCAATAAACAAAGTCCAAAATGTAATCCTAAAGTGATCTGTGCTCCCAGAGAGAAGTGACCAGAGTGTCACAGTGGACAGCCAGCCGTGCACCCCTTTGTGAATGGGTGCTCACCTCAAATCCTTAAAAAGAGCGCATAGATTGTTATCCCAAAAAGATCATCCATCCATATCCTTCAGGGCTCCTCTCATTCACAGGAGTTGCAGCGTCATTCAATGCAGTATATATGCAAACAAAAAGACTTCCAATAGTGTATGAAATGCTTAAACAATCAGCTTTTATTAATCTCACTCACATTTGTAGGTGCAACACATGCACTTGGACAATAGCATAAAGTAAATGGTGGAAATTGTGGTGGTATAGTGGGAGAGACTGCACAGCGCTGCCGGTCTCCACAGCGTGCACCGATAGCTGACAGCCTCACCTAGACAATAGTGTAACGCTCCGTCCGTCCTGTCCCCTCCCCTACGCGTGACGACACAGGGATCACGTGTCTTCCTCAGGGGGATATCATGAGGCTCTGGAGAAGTCATGAAGGTGAGCATGGGAGGAGGTAGCAAGGGAGCTAGAGAGCAGGAGGTCCTGGGAGGAACAGGGAGGACAATTTGGGCGATATCTGCAAATGAGGTTGGTGATGTAGCTGGGGGCGATGTTGTGGATGACTTGTGTCAGGGAGCAAGGAAACCAGACCACACGTAGAGGCAAGTAAAATAAAGCAGTTTATTAGAGCAACAGCAATAAACGCACAGCAAGAGTGAGGAGCAAAATCAGAAACAGCCAGGGTCAAGTCCAGAGCGGGTAGTCATCCAAGCCGGGATCGAGTCTAGAAACGGGTAGTCATCCAAGTCGGGGTCGAGTCTAGAGGCGGGTCGTCTGCCGATGCCAGGTCGTCTGCCGATGTGAAATCGAGAGCCAGGAAAGTCGTCAGCCAAGCCAGATCATGCACGGAGGAATACGGAGAACAGAAGACTGATAGCAGTGATGCACCTTGGAGCACAAACACAAGGGCAAAGGACTGCAAGCCAACAGGTGATTATATATAGTCAGGTGTGCAACATCCTCACTGAGCGATGCCCAGGCAGCAGGCAAGTGATGATGCAAACAGAGTTTATAGAAGACAGCAGTCTGCACATGTCAGAGATTGCTGCCAACAGGAAGGCAAGGTAAGACCTTGACGCCTTGTATGTTGTGGTTAGTATTTTGAATTTTATACGATGGGGTACGGAAAGCCAATAAAGAGATTGGCAGAGAGGAGCAGCAGTCACAAATCGGGTAGTAAGGTGTATTATCCTAGCAGCAGCATTCATAATAAAAACTGAAGGGGGGATAAAGATAGGGAGTTGGGAAAAAACAAGGAGTGAATTAGTTGTTTTGTGGTGTCATTAGTTAGGAAGGGAAAATTCTGGAAGTGTTGCGGAGGTTAAGGCGGCAAGATTTCTATAAAAAAACCTTTATAGATTTATATTAAGTGTGCAGAAGCCTCTCAGCCCCCCCTAGTACTTACCTGAGCCCTATCTCGATCTAGTGATGTTGCATAAGAACCTCAGCTGTCAGGCACTCTCCATCCTGATTGGCTGAGACACAGCAGTAGGAGTCAGTGAGCCAATGAGGCAAGAGAGGGGGTGGGCCTGAGCTCCGTGCCTGAATGGACACACAGAGCAGTGGCTCGGCTTAGATGGCCCCCATAGCAAGCTGCTTGCTTTGAGGGCACTCAGCAGGAGGGAGGGGCCAGGAGCACCAGTGGGGGACCCGAAAAGAAGAGGTCCAGAGCTGTTTGTTATTTTTAAAGGCAAATAGGATTTTATTGGTTTTCTCAAGTCTACAGAAGGACAGAAAAATAAAACAGGGCTAAAAATCCATATATAAAGAAAAACATAACCAAATAAACATACATGAGCATGAACAATTTTTCACATACTAGTTTTGTATAAAGTGTGGGAGTATACAGCAAGCGGAACTTAAAAACTAAGTCTCATAGTGCATATAACAGCATATGTGAACTACGTAGGGTGTAGAGGCCCAAGGCAACGATATCTTAGTAGAATAAGGTTCTGAGGCACCTTATATCCATAAGAGGGAGAGTAAAAAAAGGGAAGAGTAAGAGTTAAGTATAGCATAGATTGGAAGCCTAGAAAGGGATTAGGGTAGAGAAGACAAAGAAGGAAAGAAAAGAAAGATCCTGAAGGATCAAACTCAAATATCAGTGAAATGTCAAGCTGCCCGATGGGGTAAAATTAAAAGAAAAAATTAAGCCCCACAAGAAGGATGATGATGTAAAAGTTTGTCCCCAACTCCAACTGTCTGAAGGATTGGATGTGGGAACCACAGCTGGATGGGGTATGAAATTGTGAACTGCGTCTGAAAAGTGGATCCCAATATATCAAAGGGTCTTGTGTTTGTCAAAAGTGTCAGATTCCAAGGCTAATAGTTCTTCCATCCTCATAATATCGTTAACAGTAACTATCCATAGGGTATAGGGGGGAGGACTGGAAGACTTCCAATATTGAGGAATAATTTGTGTAGCCACTGACAAGAAGAACCTTAAAGGGCTCTTCTTTTGGGATGAGATAAAGCCTGGTAATACGGATAGCAGAGCTATTTTCGGAGAGGGTTGCAAAGATTTGTCATAGATCCTGTTGTAGATTGCAAAGACCGTGGACCAAAATGGTTTAATGCATGGGCAGTCCCACCAAATATGTAAATAGGAGCCTCTTGCATGACCACAACGCCAGCATGTGGCAGGAGTAGAGACGAAGACCTGATTGAGAGTCAATGGGTCTCTATACCATCGTGAGAGGAACTTAAAATTTTCTCTTGAGCATAACTAGAAACAGTAGATTTGTCTAGGTATCTTGCCAAGAGAGCACAGTCTTTTGAACTCCATGAGTAGACATTTGATGAGATTGGAGGAATGCAATCTCTTACAGAAGGATAACAGATGTGAATCAGTTAACCAATCTCCCATAGGCAATCCCCTTATACGGGGAAGCGTCAGAACCTCCCATAGGCGAAAAACATTGGCAATTAGCCAGGTCGATCTTTGGTATGGGCCTAACGCGAGAGTGCCTAATCCTTGAGGTAAGTCTAGGTTCTCGAACAACGGGGTTATCGGGGAGTGATCTGAAGACAAATGATTGATGAAACCAGCTTTATACCAGGTGTGAAGGGTGGCCAATGTCAGGGGTGAGGCATCATGCAATTTCTGAAGGTGGTGTCTAAACCCCCATGGTAGCACTCGCAAATTGAATAGGAATAGATCTTACTCCACCTGGACGGAAACTTTGGACAACAGGCGGGGGAACCATTCCAGCATACGGGATAACAGAGCTGCTGAATGGCACAATTCAAAATCAGGGAGGCCAATTCTGCCCTGTGACTTAGCATAAGTCAGGAGTTTGTAACGTAGACGTTAGAATCCGCCATTCCATATGTAGCAAGGTTTCCAGGCCTGTGGCCTGATGTGGGTCTGCCATTAGTACCGGAATCCTCTCCAGCCCATGTGAGCTGAGTCCCTGGGTGTGACAACTGAAGTAGCGACAACTCCGGCATCTTTGTTTGTGGTTTTTATTATAAGTTAAAGGGGATGGGAGAAGGGAATGAGTGTGATACTCCTTTAAGCTCAAACGAATTACAATTGGGACTTTGATCGTGAAAATGTCCGTTGGCTCTTCCTTGATGCCAGCCAGCGCTAGCCAATGCTCACTAACCCTGAATACACACTGCAACTTGATAGAAGTGCTGAATCCTCGACTGAAAGTCCAGAAGATCCACGACTGTGGAACTGTAGAATTACTGACACTGCTGAACTGTGAAAGTCACTAGATAATTCCCTCCGGCCTTACACTGGTGTGAGGTTGTATACTGTAGAACACTGCAAAGCTGTATCTTGACTGGCACACTCTGCACAACTCAGGGTCCAACTGTGGATGCCCCATTTAGCTTGACTCTTCAGGGTCCACTGACTATGAACCCCCTCTGCAACTTCAGGGTCCTCAACCTAGGTACCCCCTTTGCTTGCCAGCTGACACTGGATCCCAGAACCTCTTCGGGAGTGGTCCCCTCTAACATCAGGCAGACCTCCAGGGGCAATCCTCAGTACTCACGACCTGTGTAGGCTTTCCTGGGTGTGTGTAAAGGTCGGAGAGATTAGCTGGGACTATTATACCCAAACATGAAATGCCTCTTGATTTCCACTGGAAGGGGACATTTGAGTGGAGCTGGGTCATGGTCGGGAGTGGGAGTGAGATATTTAGAGCTTCAAACGGAGTTCCACCCAAAAGTGGAACTTCCGCTCTCATTTGCTTCCTCCCGCCCTCCGGTGCCACATTTGGCACCTTTCAGAGGGGAGGAGGGAACGGGTACCTGTTTTTGACAGGTACCCTTCCCCACATCAGGGAGACATCGGCTGCGGTGCCAACATCGCTGGACTCCAGGACAGGTAAATGTCCTCATATTAAAAGTCAGCAGCTGCAGTATGTGTAGCTGCTGACTTTTAATTTTTGGAGGGGGAGGGGGTGAGGCTGGACATGTTTAGTTTGAAGTTACTAAAAGATCCAAAAGTGTGAAATTCTTGTAAAAGAGAGGGGATAGAAATGTGAAGTTGTTGAGGTCACCTGTCCTGCATAGAGGGAAAGTTTGTGGCGCAGTGTCGATATCTGTATACCGGTAATGGAGGGATTCTGTCTGATGGCCTGCGCTAAGTGTTCAAACACAATGACAAAGAAAAGCAGAGACAGAGGGCAACCCTGTCTGGTCCTGTTGGATATGGAAAAATAATCAGAAGAGGAGCCATTGACTAACACGGACACAGATAGTAAGAGTAAAGTGAGAGGAATTTACTGATAAAATTATGACCTAGGCCTATTTGTTGGAGGGACAGATGTAGAAACTCCCAACTCACTCTGTCAAAAGCCTTTTCTGCTTCAAAAGAAAACAGGCAGGCCTTTGGATGGTGTTTGCGGATATATGAGATGAGATTTAGGGGTTTGGTGGTGTTACCCCTAGCCTCTCAACGAGGGACAAAATCCACCTGATCACCATGAATAAGGCTAGGCAGGAGTGGTGATAGGCAATTGTCCAGCACCTTCGTGAAAATCTTTAAGTCAATGTTAAGGAGAGAGATTGGACGGTAGCTACTATGCTGGGAAGGGTCTTTACCAGGTTTGGGGAGGATAGTGATATTGGCTGCGAGTAGTTGTGAAGAAGAGAGGTGAGAGTCATCAATAGCATCAAAGGCCTTAGTCATAACTGGGGCCAGGAGCGGGGCAAAAGATTTTAATACATTTTTTTTATTGCAAATAAATCTTTCTTACAGTACTTCGCAATGAGTACTTTTTTCTTTCATTGAGCCTGGGGGATATTCCGGCTGCCCCAAAGAGCAGCATATTGGAGATCTCATTAGGAACGCAAAACAGACCTGGTATTCCTGACACCAGACATATGCGTGCCTGACACCCAGACTGAAAAGCTGAGGGTCCATTTTCTCTGGTGGGTGGGGAAATGAGAGGGGAGTGTGACACACTGCACACCATGTTTACTTGAAGCACTTCAGCAATTTTTCTAAGGATTTTGGAGCTGTGAGTACTCTACATGATTTTTTTGAAAAGACTTTTGACTTTGGACTTTTTTTTGTGTGTTTTTACTGTCAGTCACTGTTATCTATTTTGGACTTTAAGCGCTGTATTATTGATATTTAATTTACGACTTAGCGCTTTGCGGACAGCAGCTACAGGGTTTTGAATTTATTTATTTATCAGTTTTTTCACATAGCAAGAGTACCTTTACACTGCTCAAAAAAATTAAAGGAACGCTTTGAAAACCCATCAGATCTCAGCGGGGGAAAAAATCATGCTGGATATTTATACTGATATGGACTGGGTAATGTGCAAGGAACAAAAGGACGCCACATCATTTGATAGACATGTAAATTATCAACCCACAGAGGGCTGAATTCAGACACCCCGAAAATCAAAGTGAAAAAATGATGGAGCAGGCTAGTCCACTTTACTGAAATTTCATTGCAGCAACTCAAAATAGTACTCAGTAGTTTGTATGGCCCCCACGTGCTTGTATGCATGCCTGACAACATCGGGGGCATGCTCCTAATGAGATGACGGATGGCATCCTGGGGTACTTCTTCCCCGATCTGGACCAGGGCATCACTGAGCTCCTGAACAGACTGAGGTGCAACCTGGCGGCGTCTGATGGACCGAAATATAATGTCCCGGAAGTGTTCTATTGGATTTAGGTCAGGCGAGCGTGGGAGCCATTCAATGCTATCAACTCCTTCATCCTCCAGGAACTGGCTAAATACTCTCACCACATGAGGCCGGGCATTGTCGTGCACCAGGAGGAACCCAGGACCCACTGCACCAGCGTAGAGTCTGAAAATGGGTCCAAGGATTTCATTCCAATACCTAATGGCAGTCAGGGTGCCATTGTCTAGCCTGTAGAGCTCTGTGCATCCCTCCATAAATATACCTTCCCAGACCATCACTGACCCACCATCAAACTGGTCATGCTGAACGATGTTACAGGCAGCTTAGAGTCAGGGGGCTGACTCTAAGCCCATCAATTACTAAAATTTCCCTTCCCTTTAAAGATGTGACTTCAGCATACCTGGGGCCCCTAAATGTTTCACTCTGATTTTGGGGTTTTGGCCTTGAAGAATTTCAGCGCCGTTGTGGTAGGTGTACTCTCAGCAGAGCAGTTACAAAATTGCAATACCACATTCAACCACTAGATGGTGGTAACAGCCTTGATTACTGATCTTTACATGTGATTGAATATGCTGCAGACATGTAACGAATGTGTGCCTCATCTATTCCTGGTTGTTAGTCTAAATTGAGAGTTGCATGTCATGTTAAATATACGCAGCACTGGTATACTAGGGGGATTCAAAGAGATTGTAAAGGAAAAGTTTTTATCAAAAAACAAAAAAAAACAAACATGTTATACTTACCTGCTCTGTGTAATGGTTTTGCAGTCTATTTACTAAAGCACACGTGTCAAACTCAAGGCCAAATCTGACCCTCCAGGCCATTTCATGGGACCCTCAAACCTCTCTTGTAGCTGCGGCACCCCCCTAATTTCTGCCAGCAACTTGTCTTAGCAGTCGGCAGCAGGGAGGGTGGGGAACTCTTGACTTCTGATGGTGGGGGAGCTCTTGACATCTGAGGTAAAGGGAGGGGGGTCCTCTGGACATCTAGTCTTACAGATACAACCGACTCTTTGAAGACAACCATAATACTGATGCGGTCTGCAATGAAATTGAGTTTGACACTGATGATATGGGATGAGTGGCAGCGGTGGTGGGATAATATGGAATAAGTGGCAGCGATGGTGGGATGATATGGGATGAGTGGCAGCGGTGGTGGGATAATATGGAATAAGTGGCAGCGGTGGTGGGATAATATGGTATGAGTGGCTGCGGAGGTGGGATGGGATGAGTGTAGCGGTGGTGGGATGATATGGAATGAGTGGCAGCGGTGGTGGGATGGGATGAAAATCAGCTGTAGTGAGATGGGATGGATGGCAGGGGTGATGGGATGAGTGGCCGCGTGGTGGAATGGAATGAGTGGCAGCGGTGGTGGGATGGGATAAGTGGCAGCGGTGGTGGGATAATATGGGATGAGTGGCAGCGGTTGTGGGATGATATGGGATGAGAGGAAGTGGTGGTGGAATGATATGGGATGAGCGGCAGCAGTGGTGGGATGGGATGAGTGGCAGCAGTGGTGGGATGATATGGGATGAGTGGCAGCGGTGGTGGGATTATATGGGATGAGTGGCGGTGGTGGGATGGGATGAGTGGCAGCCGTGGTGGGATGATATGGGATGAGCGGCAGCGGTGGTGGAATGGGATGAGTCGCAGCAGTGGTGGGATGATATGGGATGAGTGGCAGCGGTGGTGGGATTATATGCGATGAGTGGCGGTGGTGGGATGGGTTGAGTGGCAGCAGTGGTGGGATGATATGGGATGAGTGGCAGCGATGGTGGGATGATATGGGATGAGTGGCAGCGGTGGTGGGATAATATGAGATAAGGGGCAGCGGTGGTGGGATGATATGGGATGAGTGGCAGCAGTGGTAAGATTATATGCGATGAGTGGCGGTGGTGGGATGGGATGAGTGGCAGCTGTGGTGGGATGATATGGGATGAGTGGCAGCGATGGTGGGATGATATGGGATGAGTGGCAGCGGTGGTGGGATAATATGAGATAAGGGGCAGCGGTGGTGGGATGATATGGGATGAGTGGCAGCAGTGGTGGGATTATATGCGATGAGTGGCGGTGGTGGGATGGGATGAGTGGCAGCGGTGGTGGGATGATATGGGATGAGTGGCAGCGATGGTGGGATGATATAGGATGAGTGGCAGCGGTGGTGGGATAATATGGAATAAGTGGCAGCGGTGGTGGGATAATATGGGATGAGTGGCAGCGGTGGTGGGATAATATGAGATAAGGGGCAGCGGTGGTGGGATGATATGGGATGAGTGGCAGCAGTGGTGGGATGGGATGAGTGGCAGCGGTGGTGGAATGATATGGGATGGGTGGCAGCGGTGGTGGGATGAAATGGGTGGCAGCAGTGGTGGGATGGGATGACTGGCAACGGCAGTGGGATGATGTGGGATGACTGGCAGGTATGCTCTTGGTCGCAGCTGAAACGCTACACTTGCCTGGCTGGACTGTGGATGTAAACTCTGGGGGGGTTGTACCCCCCCTTAACTACGCCCCTGCCCATCACCGGCGTGGTGCCACCCCTGACTGATGTGCGCTCTAGGTCGGCGCCTACCTTGCCTATAGGTAGCCCCGGCCTTGAAAGGGACAGCACTGGAAGCTAAAAGGTCCTTCAGTCTCCTCAAACCCCTCCCACTTGTCAGTGTATTAATAAACATTGGAGTCCGAAGTTCCTGCGTTGAAGCGCTCAGGATAAAATGGATCCCAATCTAAAGGGCTTAAATACCCAAATTGTATCCCAAGACAAGGTGACAATGTCCTTTTAAAGCGCAGTTACACCCTGAAAATTTTTTTTTAGATAAAAATACCCCCGGGACAGTCAGGGCTAGTGCATTTGAGCAACGATAGCCTCTGAACTGTCCCCTGTTTCACTTACCTTTTAGAAGAAATACTTACCTTGAAAATGTCTTGTCCAGCGCTGCCATCTCAAGTGTGGGCAGCTGAAGCCGGAAAGGCCTCTTCAGTGTCCTCTTCAGTGACGTCGGAAATCCCAGAATGCCCTGCACCGGCCCTGCTCATCACTTCCGGTGCAGGCACGTCATCCCTGCACAACTTCTGGGCATGCCAAAAATTCAGGAGTATCCCACAAACCTGGAAAAGGGGGAAAAGGAAAGAAACAAATGTACAAATAATTTACGTAAAAAAAAAAAAATATATATATATATACACATCTCTTTTACTGTACAAATATAAAAACTGTTTTAGGTGCATGAAAGGATGCACCCCCCACGAAACAAACTCGCTTGGTGGGGATTTCAAGCAAACATGTATTTCCCTCACTATCTAACTCTACCGTGAGCCCACCTGTAGGGAAAGGGGAAAGGTTAGTCAGGCTGTATACTGCCCATAATACCATATAGTGTCTTGACGGCCTTAAATCTCTCCTTTAGGTCAGCCTCAGGTGAATCTCTAAAGGGTTTGGGGATGAAGAGAAAGTCCCAAATTGCTTCGTCACACCAAAAGTCTCTTTGATTTTCGATGAGAAGCATGACCTCCCCGGGAGCATAGGGATAGTCGTATCTGTATTCCAGCGCCACCTTGCGCTGCATCCATCTTTGCATCCTGGATAGCCGGGGAAGGGTTTTTCTGTTACCTTTCTCTGGCAATGAAAAAGGGGTTTCTACCCACTTAAGGCCCCTTTCACACAGGTGAACCGTTCAGATCCGCCTGTCCGTTTTTTTTGGCAGATCTGAACGGTCTCCCATGCATCCCTATGGGGCATCGGATATAAGCGGAGACATGTCCGCTGACATCTGATCCGTCAAATCTGGACGGATGGAAACCCTATTTTCCATCTGTCCAGAGGATCGGATGGGATCAGATGAGAACGGACCGACGGTCCGTTCCCATCCGATTTCCCCATAGAGATGTATGGGGAACTGATAGCTGTGTCTCCGCACACAGTGCGGAAAACAGCTGTCATCCTCCTGCTCAGCGGGGGATCGTTGGATCGATCCCCCGCTGAGATAAATGGATGGATAGTGTGAAAGGGGCCTAAATAGAGTGCCATATGCCTCATTTTGGTCCCGAGCCCGGGCGTAGTTTGCAGGTGGAGTTAGATCTGGAATCCTCTGGGTATAGGCTTCCCAAAATCCCAGTTTTTGTGCTAACTCTCCTCTTTCAATGGCCTCTTTGGCCTCCTTGTCCAGAACAGTGGCAACTTTAGGGCCTGGGGAGCTACTCCCAGCCTCCGAACCCCAGACCCACTCTGTTTCATCAGTGGATCCCTAATCATCAACCCCCTCTTCAATAAGACCTGTATTTGTACTGGAATGAGGGGGATCCTGTATTGACGAGTCCAGTTTCTTCCTCACCACTAGTACTTGTAGGTGAGGCTTTCATGGCCGCAGGCCATGTTTGTTGTGAAATAGGGATAGGAGCAGAACTCTTTGCTATTGTGGTTGGTGCATCCTCTGGCCACCTCCCGGCCGTTTGTACAGGCATACATCCTCTTCCCAGACCTACGAGTGACCGAATCCCCCTTACTGATAATACTGGCCCACTGTCAGTGTGCATGGCCTCCAGCTTCATCATGACACGTATCATGCCCCTCCCGCCTCAGCGGAGGAACTTGGACTCTGATCCGATCACCTCTTGAGTGAACCCGGACTCCCAAGAAACACACATCTTCTTGGGCCGGCTTTCACTTTGGTCTGCCCGCAGCAGCAGATAGTCACATTGCCAACATTGGACCCACGCTTGCACCTTCATTGTAATGCTGGTACACTGTGGACATACCGTTCCTAGGTACTCCAGGCCGCCTCCTGTGCACAGCGCGAGTCCTCCTTCAGGCACCATCCGGATGCTTGTGTCCCACACTAATGTCTGTCTGGGCTGTCGGGTCTGCTCGGGTGTCTGCCTAGCAGGTTCCCCGCCGGGGGGGGGGGGGGGGGTGAAGAAATTACGGTCACACACTTCTTCTCTCCTGTAAACTCCATATTGCTTTCTCCTGCACGTGTCTCCCTCTCAGCCACACCCGAAGGGGGGGGGGGTGTTAAATGGACTCCCCTTGTCACTCCTGATTGGCTGGGTGCGACCGACGTCCCCACCCATTCTCCGTATTTGGCGGTGGCTCCTCCTGCTAGGCAGTGCTGTGTGGATCGTGCTTTCCCGCACGGTACAGTAACTCTTCCTCTGCCATGCTCTCTTCCTCTAGCCCACAGGGAAGTTACTGCAAAGCGGACCACATCCCTCGCTAGACGTGCATCCACTCTTCTTACCTGCACCCGGGCCACAACTGCACCTCCCTCTCCCGGAGCCAGCTGTCCCCCCTTGCCAGGCAAGAGAATTATCCCGCTGTCATAAGCACAGTCAATAGTTCTCTCCCCAACACATGTGCAAGCAAGGCCCTCTATACTGTCTCCGAAGATAGTCCCACTGCTCCTCACGGCATGGCCGACTGCAATCTTCACAGTATCCATGCACTCGCTGTATAGAATGAATGTCCTGCTGTCATAAGCACGGTCAACATTAGTCCATATAGCATGTACACACACCTGGCCCCTGGCACCTTGCTCCTCATGCCCCTGGCTGCCATTTTCTTTGTTCCTCCCTGGACCTTTCTCTGTTAAGCAGCTTCAGCTTTTATGTAGTGAAACACTCTTCTTCCCTGCTTTCCAATGCCTGATAGCAGAGTATATATCATAATCAAGGTGGAAAGTTTCCACCATTTTACAGAACTGACTGGAACACTTGCGTTGCCATGGGCAACCTTCCATGTGCACTTCAATCTTCATCCCACTCTCCCAACCTCCCGCAGAGCTGACCTCACACTTGGCTTGAGATTTGAACAAAAGTTCTGGGCACAAAAATGGAGATTTACGACATTTTCTTTGGCCATTGCCACGGGCAACCGACCCAGTAACCCATGGCGAAATCCCGGACGAGCCCCCAAATGTAGCAGAATTCCCAGCCATTTTGCTGGATGTGGGTCCGCCAGGGTTACCGCTAGCAACAACAGCACATTTAAGCATGTTCTCCAAGTGTAAGCACTGAGACAAGAAACAATCCAGCATCTTTGGGTTTTGTATTTATTTAGGAACTTGGATGGGAGAAGGGAATGAGTGGGATACTCCTCTGGCTCAACTATTCACAAAGAAATGGGAGAACTGAGAAAAATGCCTCTTGACGCTGACTTGATGCCGGCTGAATGCCGGTCAACGCCGGGTTGGCGCTTGTTAACGCTAACTTGCTGTCTGTTAACACTTAACTGTAAGAGTTTGTTAAATCACTCGCGCCACTGGAATATCCAATCTGGATACAGTATTAAATATATAGCACGGGTAAGCTGCTAGTTCAAAACAATGGGTAATTGTTGGGAATGTATATGGATGATAAACTGCGCTAGCCCTATAGTGGAGGATAGGGAATCCTACCACTTGTAATAGTTAGGTGGCAAGAGTATATTATGCAAAGTGTATATACCAATGTGTCAAGATATTTCTACCTTGTATTGTGTAAAAAAATTACATTAGATCACAGTAAAAGATTTGTGCCATCAATATACTCAAAATATTAATAATATGCAATAAAAATCAACAGTGAAGTGCCACAAATGATTAAAAAATGCATAAAGTGTATATTGCTAAGGTGCTAATAATAATTACTCAATAAAAAAAATCAATTGTTAAAGTGCAATATAAACCAGCAATAATAAAGTGCAATATAATCCAGCAATAAATGTCAAAAAATGTTCACATATAGTTCATAAAGTCCATTGTGCAATTTTGCTGGTATAGAACAGTGCAAACAGTGCAAAACAAAAGTCCTTTAGTGCAACTATAGTAAGTGCCAGTGCAGGTGCATACACATATGCAATAGTGGTGTGACCCTCCGCTTCACTTTTGATGTTAAATGGTAAGATGTCCCACTTACCAGATCAAGTGGATTCCAGTTGGCATATGCCAGCAGGAATCGGTACAGGCTTAGTCACAGTGGTTCCGGTTCCCTGGTGGTGAATGGGAGTCCACAATTTGCTTCTGTATGTACTCAGGGTAAAGAAGAAAAAAGGCTCCTCATAGTGCAGACGGTTAAAAATCCTCTTTTTATTAGAAAATCACGCAAATAACAAAGATACACTCGCTAAATAAAATAAACTGGTGCCCTTTGCAGACTGGGGTGCCTCGCGGCTGTTCCCGATGTCTGCTCGTGTAACTCGCGCCGTACCTGGAAGTGGGAACACAGTGCGTGGTTCAAGTGAGGGCCCAGAGCGAGGCAGCGTGCGTTGCAACTTGACGCGTTTCGTCATAGACATTATGTCATCGGAACGTTATTGCTGGTTTATATTGCACTTTAACAATTGATTTATTTATTGAGTAATTATTATTAGCACCTTAGCACTATACACTTTAGGCATTTTTTAATCATTTGTGGCACTTCACTGTTGATGTTTATTGCATATTATTAATATTTTGAGTATATTGATGGCACAAATCTTTTACTATGATCTAATGTAATTTTTTACACAATACAAGGTAGAAATATCTTGACACATTAGTATATACACTTTGCAAAATATACTCTTGCCACCTAACACTTAACTGACTTTGAAACTCCCCGGTGACACAAAGTCCTTTGTACTGCTCCCTTTAGCCCTCCTGGCTGATGTAGCTGCATGTAAGCACTGCTGCAACTCTTAACTCTTCAGGGCCCACACTGGCACCCTCTTTACAGACTTCTCTTCAGGGCTTAGACCCTGGCACCCCCTTTCTAAGCCCTCTCTACTGGCTAGCTGGCTCCTGGATCCCTCTGACCTTCCGGAGTTGTCCCCTGTCCTAGGCAGACCCCTGGGCAGTTTACAGTACTCACGACACTGCTTTCCTGGAAACGTCTGCCCCAACCACTCCACTTGGTCCTCAGCACACTGGATCCCTTTCTGCAGCTCAGCTCAACCTGTTGTCCTCTAGGCCGACCGCCCAGGACACCTTCCTCACGCTGACAGGAGGAGAGACAGCCGTCACCCTCCTCCTGGGACTCTGCTTCCCACCAAAGACGCCCTGTCATGTGCTCCCCTCAGACTTATATCCCATCCCAGGATGCATTGCGGCATATTCTGCCCTCTGGGATAGATACAAGCCCTAGTGTGCTATTGGTCAGGTTTCCTCCACTGTCTGAGAGCCCCCATTGGACACAGTGGGGAGACTCCCCAAACTCAACAGGCACACCTGGGAACACATGACAGCTTAGCTGAACAATCAAGGCCCATCTGATAAGCAGACAAGGCCCCCCTTTATAGTTTGCCTAGCACCTACCTGGGAGGGTGCTACATAATAATAATAATAATAACAGGCCATTATCCAACTCAGCAGCTCAGTCTCTGGTCATCTTTCAGATCCCACATGAGATTGCCCCCAGCCGGGCTTCTCTTTACTTTTCTTCCTTCTGCAGCTTTCTTTCCTTCCGAGAATTTTAGTCCCAATCAAACCTGCTAGAGCAGCCTTTCTTAACCTTTTCAACACAGAGGAACCCTTGAAATAAATTTCTGGTCTCTGGGAACCCCTGCTAAAAATAAAAATCTACAACTCATGACACATTAGTGCAACAGTCAGTGGGAAGAATGCTCCTTACTCTTGTCATCATTGGGAAGAATTACCCCCTTACAGATAGCTAAAAGGAACAATGGTGACATTGGGAACTTATCTGAGAGGCAGAAATTGTCCATTGCTCAAGGAACCCCTAGAAACCTGAGGAGGAACCCTGGTTGAGAAACCCTGCCTTAAGAGTTCCCTTCACTGGAACTAAGGGGCCAAGCCCAACCCATGAGAAACAACCTCACACCATAATCCCCCCTCCACCAAATGATTTGGACCAGTGCACAAAGCAAGGTCCATAAAGACATGGATGAGTGAGTTTGGGATGGAGGAACTTGACTGGCCTGCACAGAGTCCTGACCTCAACCTGATAGAACACCTTTGGGATGAATTAGAGCAGAGAATGTGAGCCAGACCTTTTCATTAAACATTAGTGCCTGACCTCACTCTGGAAGAATGATCAAACATTCCCATAGACACACTCCTAAACCTTGTGGACAGCCTTCCCAGAAGACTTGAAGCTGTAATAGCTGCATAGGGTGGGCCAACTCAATATTAAACCCTACAAACTAAGACTGGGATGCCATTAAATTTCATGTGCGTGTAAAGGCAGGCGTCCCAATACTTTTGACAATATAGTGTATCACCTCCCAGCTGCCTTTCATCTGCCTTTTGAAAATAGATCTACTGCCACATGTGTGAGCGAGCCCTAAAATGTCTTGATTAGTGATAAGTTAACAAATAATGGCTGTCTAGTCATCATATCTAAGTTTTTTCCTGTGACTCTATAAAGCAAACATTGGCAATTAGGTTTAAAAAAAAAAAATAATAAAATCTGCCATGGGAAAGTTTTGTAATTCTGCTGAAAGTTTCAGGCAAGCAGCTGTTGGATTACAGGGGAGGTGGACTGTGATAATGTGTTATCCTGGGTTGATAGTAATTATAGTGATGCGATTCATAATCTGAAAGGCCGGCGCGCAGAGCTGTCACTAACGCTTCACACTCCACCGCATGCTGAGTATACACCATTGTCTGTCTCCATCTCTTCTCCCACATGCAGAACACTCTGTGAAGGCTGAATCCTGCCCTCCACACCTGGCATGCAAATCTCTGCAAAGTAAGCCAAGCAACAGATTAAAAAAAAGCAGAATTTTGTTAAAATAAACCCATAGAATTTCCATTTTTTTTTATACCCAAATGAGCCGCTGATGTTTGGGTTCCCCTGTTGTTGGTGTTAATGACCCACTAGACAGTACCATGCTCCCTGATACACTGAGGCTAAAAGGACAATTGTTTATTCGGGCAACACATAAAGCAGAGTAAAATTTTGGCAACAATACCGATTAACAGTATATACAATGACGCAACTTACTAGGGGTGTTGAATTTAATCGTAGCATCGATGCATTGCGATTCACCCGTCCACGATTCTGCATCGATGCACAGACCAGGTTAATCGCGATTGGCGGATGAGGTCATCCGGCATGCCGCACCCTAGCTCTACTCACAGCAAATGGACCGCTTTGAAAAGGAGCCGTGGGCGTTAGATGTGCCCTTTTTTCCCACCTCCTGCTTACCCATTGACGTCATCCCCAGCTGCCTGGCATCGCCACGTTTCAGGCTGCTGCAGGAGACCCAAGCAAGCGTCTTCCGACATCCTCAAAGGCTGCAGTGTCATCAGGTACTATGTGCCTGGTAGGCAGGGGCGTAACTATAGGGGTTGCAGGGGTTGCAATTGCAACCGGGCCCCATGCTCCAGGGGGCCTGTGTGGCTCCCCTGTACACCTGGATAGGAGGGGCGGTGGGGGCAGCATGTAGAGAAATCACTGTCCTCCTTTTTCCTCCTGTAGCTGCAGGAGGAAAATGGAGGAGATTGGTTGCTCTTTATGCTGCCCCCCGCCACTCCTCCTATCTAGTTCACTTGTGTTCTGCTGTCTCTGGGACCCTGTGTGCTCCCCTGGTACCCCCCCCCCCACTGTGCTCCCTCCCCTCTCCCCTGGGCTGCTGCAGGGGATGTGTCAAAATAGAGAACCAGGAAGGGATCAGTAAATATGTAATTTACCAGCTCCTTCCTTTTCTGAATGGACAGAGTCATAGTCAGTGACATTGTAAAAAAATAAAGTAAAATATCATGATAAAAAATACAATTAAAATACCAAAAAAAAAACTACTGACACCAGTGGGTGAACCTCCAGGATCGCAAAGGTCACACTTGCGACCAGGCCCTGGCATTCCACCACCGTGTGCAGGCCCCAAGATGGCAGGAAGGGGGTCCACTGCAGAACTTGTGAAAGGGTCCCTCTGCCGGACCGTAATAAAGGGCCCCGCAATGAGAGTAAAGGGCCCCAGGATCAGTGGGAAGAGCCCCAGGCTTGAAGGGAAGGGCCCCCGGCCAGGGGTCCAGGGGGCCCTTCATGGTTTCTTGCACCGGGGCCCTGAAGGTTCTAGTTACGCCTCTGATGGTAGGTACTAGCTATTACTATACTAACTACTAGTACATGCAGTATCATATGCACTCCCATTCTAATCTGTTATGGCACACTTTCATAATTCTCCCCAAAGAACAGTTCTTCCCAACATCGCACTTACAGTTTCTGACTGTTACACTCTGTACGCAGGGCTTTATATTACATACTCTTGACCAATGCACTCTAAATACATAATATACCCCTAAAGTGGTTTCAAAGGTAGAAGCTCTGCATTAAAGTGATTGTAAAGTCTCATTTTTTTTTAAACTAACAAACATGTTATACTTCCCTCCTCTATGCAGTTGGCTTTGCACAGAGCAGCCCAGATTGGGTCCCTATTCTGTGCTCCTGGCCCCTCCCTCCTGTTGAGTGCACTCACAGCAAGCAGCTTGATGTGGGGGCACCCGAGCCGAGTCACATCCCCCTGTGTCCATTCAAACACAGAGCCACAACCCGGCCGCACCCCCTCTCTCTCCTGATTGGGTGACTGACTTTGATTGACTGTAGCGGGAGCAAATCGCACTGTGGCTGCTGTCTTAGCCAATGAGGAGGGGTCCCAGGCAGCTGAGACACTCCTGCAACATCGCTGGATAAAGATGGGCTCAGGTAATTATTAGGGGGGCTGATGCACACAGAAGATTTTTTTCATAATCCAAAGAATGTATTAAGATAAAAAAAAAGCCTTCTGCCTTTACAATCCCTTTAAGGTAAAAAACCTTCTGTGATCAGCTCTGTCCAAGCCCCCCCCTTATACTTACCTGAGCCCGATCTCGATCCAGCATGGTGCCTGAGAGCAGCAGCTCCTCCACTCTCTCCCTCCTGTGAGGAGAGAGCAAGGGGTGGGGCTGAGCTGCGCTGGGTGCATCAATGGCCACACACAGCGTGGCTTGGGATTGAGCCTGCATGAATGTCCCCATACCAACTTACTATGGGGGCACTTGGTGGGGGGAGGAGCCAGGAGCGCCAGTGGGGGACCCCAAAAAAGAAGGATCAGGGCTGCTCTGTGTAAAACCATTGCACAGAGCAGGTATGTATGACATGTTTATTATAAAAAAATATATATGTTTACAATCACTTGAAGTTTTTTCTCTTCTTTAACCACTTGCCGACCGCCTGCTGCAGATATACTGCGACAAGGTGGCTTGGCTGAGGGAATCGCCGTACCCATACGTCGCTCCTCGGAAGCAAGCATGGGGGTGCGTGCCGCGATTCGCGAGACGGGAAGCTGATCTGCGGGGCCGGCGGCCGCGATTGCCGCCAGGCACCCGCGATCACTCCTCAGGAAGACAGAATTGCGGTCTGCCATTGTAAACACAGCAGACCGCTGTTCTGTCAGCAATGAACAAGGGCTCCTGTGATCCTCCTATTTAGAAACACAGGTCCCTTTGTTGATTCCATAAGTCCATCCACCTTACAGTTAGAAAACACTCCCCTAGGCATACTTTTAACCCTTTGATCGCCCCTGGTGTTAACCCCTTCCCTGCCAGTGTCATTATTACAGTAACAGTGCATATTTTTAGCACTGATTACTGTAGTAATGTCACTGGTCCCCCCAAAAAGTGTCAGAAATGTCAGTTAGGGGTCCGATCTGTCTGCCGCAATGTCGCAGTCCCGCTAAAATTCGCTGATCGCCGTCATTACTAGTAAAAAAAATAAAATGAAAATGACATCAATCTTTCCCCTAGTTTGTAGACGCGATAACTTTTGCGCAAACCAATCACAATACGCTTATTGGGATTTCTTTTACCCAAGAAAATGTAGCAGAATACAAATTGGCCTAAAATGATGAACAAATTTGATTCATACATTTTTTTTATTTGGGAATGTTTTATAGCAGAAAGTAAAAAATATTGTTTTTATTTTTCAAAATTGTCGCTCTTTTTTCTTTATAGCTCAAAAAATAAAAATCACAGAGGTGATCAAATACCACCAAATGAAAGCTCTATTTGTGGGAAAAAAGGACATCAATTGTATTAGGGTACAGCATTGCAGGACCGTGCAATTGTCAGGTAAAGTAACGCAGTGCCTAATCGCAAAAAATGGCCTGGTCATTAAGGAGGTATAACCTACCGATCCTTAAGTGGTTAAGATAGGTGTACAGAAAAGCATATGTAATGGAACAGTTAATTTTTTTTTTTGATGAGTGTGCTGGGGTTTGTATATGTCACATTTCATTTTCTACATATTTTGTGGGTAAAAGGACTGTGGTATATGTGTACTGTGTATACAGAGAGTAGGCTTAACAGTGTCACACTACTCAGCAGAGAGGTCCGTGTCAAATTTTGTTTTCTATATATTTTATACCAAATGTGTTTGCAGTATTTTGTTCTTCACATGTCTCTCTATTACATGTGGTGCCTTATCCAGGGATAGGCACGGACCAAGGCTGTGACGGACATTTTCCGAAGTACAGACCTTAGTGAAGGACACCGAGGTACATTTCAAATTAAAACCATCAAAAAACATTCTGTCTACTCTCTGGCCTAGTTCTACAAGTACAAATACATTTAAAATAACATTTATATAAAGACTTGTGGTATACTGTTCTAAACGGTTTAAAAGATTTTCAAAATTCTTACTTTATATTTTTTGGCCAGGGCAGGTCCCCCATAGATCCCCCTTTAGCGCAGGCAGATCCCCCATAAATACCTCTTTTGAGCAGGCCAAGCCAGGGTGAGGGTTCCCCATATAGATCCCCCTTTAAAGCAGGCAGGTCCCCCATAGATCCCCCTTTAATGCAGGCAGGTCCCTCATAGATCCCTCTTTAGAGCAGGCAAAGCCAGGGTGAGGGTTCCCCATATAGATTCCCCTTTAGAGCCAGTCAAGGGCAGGCAGGTCCCCCATATATCCCCTTTAGAGCAAGCCAGGCCATGTTGAGGGTCCCCCTCCCATATAGATCCCCCTTTATAGCAAGAAAGGGCAGATAGGTCCCCCATAGATCCCCCTTTAGCACAGGCAGGTCCCCCATAGATCCCCTTTAGAGCAGGCCAGACCAGGGTGAGGGTCCCCCATATGTATACATCCACTTTAGAGCAGGCAGGTCCACCGTCCCCCATAGATCCCCCTTTAGCGCAGGCAAGGGCAGGCAGGTCCCTCATAGATCATCCTTAGAGTAGGCCAGGGTGACAGTCCCCATATAGATCCCCCTTAGAGCAGGCCAGGGTCCCCCTCCTATTATGGATCCCACATAGAGCAGGCCAGGGTTCCCATCCCATTATAGATCCCCCTAGAGTTTGGCAGACACACACACACACAGTATACATACATACACTGTATATACACACGCACACATACACACACACAATATACATACACATGCACACAGTATATACACACACAATATACATACATACATACACACACAGTATATACACATACACACAGTATATACACATACACACAGTATATACACATACACACACAGTATATACACATACACACAGTATATACACATACACACAGTATATACACATACACACAGTATATACACATACACACAAAGTATACACACAGTATATACACATACACACACAGTATATACACATACACACACAGTATATACACATACACACACAGTATATACACATACACACAGTATATACACATACACACAAACACACACAGTATATACACATACACACAGTATATACACATACACACACACAGTATATACACATACACACAGTATATACACATACACACAAAGTATACACACAGTATATACACATACACACACAGTATATACACATACACACACAGTATATACACATACACACAGTATATACACATACACACACAGTATATACACATACACACAGTATACACACATACACACAGTATATACACATACACACAGTATATACACATACACACAGTATATACACATACACACACAGTATACACACATACACACACAGTATATACACATACACACAGTATATACACATACACACAGTATATACACATACACACACAGTATATACACATACACACACAGTATATACACATACACACACAGTATATACACATACATACACAGTATATACACATACACACAGTATATACACATACACACAGTATATACACATACACACACAGTATATACACATACACACAGTATATACACATACACACAGTATATACACATACACACACAGTATATACACATACACACAGTATATACACATACACACACAGTATATACACATACACACACAGTATATACACATACACACAGTATATACACACACACACAGTATATACACATACACACACAGTATATACACATACACACAGTATATACACATACACACACAGTATATACACATACACACAGTATATACACATACACACAGTATATACACATACACACACAGTATATACACATACACACACAGTATATACACATACACACACAGTATATACACATACACACAGTATATACACATACACACAGTATACACACATACACACAGTATATACACATACACACAGTATATACACATACACACAAAGTATACACACAGTATATACACATACACACACAGTATATACACATACACACAGTATATACACATACACACACAGTATATACACATACACACACAGTATATACACATACACACAGTATATACACATACACACAAAGTATACACACAGTATATACACATACACACACAGTATATACACATACACACACAGTATATACACATACACACAGTATATACACATACACACACAGTATACACACATACACACAGTATATACACATACACACAGTATATACACATACACACAGTATATACACATACACACAAAGTATACACACAGTATATACACATACACACACAGTATATACACATACACACAGTATATACACATACACACACAGTATATACACATACACACACAGTATATACACATACACACAGTATATACACATACACACAAAGTATACACACAGTATATACACATACACACACAGTATATACACATACACACACAGTATATACACATACACACAGTATATACACATACACACACAGTATACACACATACACACAGTATATACACATACACACAGTATATACACATACACACAGTATATACACATACACACAAAGTATACACACAGTATATACACATACACACACAGTATATACACATACACACAGTATATACACATACACACAGTATATACACATACACACACAGTATATACACATACACACACAGTATATACACATACACACAGTATATACACATACACACAGTATATACACATACACACAGTATATACACATACACACACAGTATATACACATACACACACAGTATATACACATACACACACAGTATATACACATACACACAGTATATACACATACACACAGTATATACACATACACACACAGTATATACACATACACACACAGTATATACACATACACACAGTATATACACATACACACACAGTATATACACATACACACAGTATATACACATACACACAGTATATACACATACACACAGTATACACACACACCAGCACTTTCCATCTAAATATCAGCCTGATTGAACACACTGCTGCTGCCCCAATTTCCTGGCATGCTGGTACTTGTGGTGCTCCAGCAGCTCACAGACATTGGATGTGATAATACAGGAGAGGAGGAGGTGGGCAGGTAATGAATAGGGAGGTGTAGCAGAGATTGGGGGAGACGTTTAGAGGATATCTTCTATCTAGAAGCAGTGCACTGCTCCTCACACAGACAGGAAATGCATCTAACAGCCTCAGAGACAGGAAGAGTCCTGCTAGAAAACACAGCCTCTCCCCTTCCCCCTCCTCAGCAGGAATACATATCGTTTATCTGCCCCAGCTCACCTTCTTTTATGAGGCTGCAGGCTGTGTACTCCTCTCCTCTCCTCCTCTGATGTTAAACAAGGCGCGCTGGGGAAGGGGGCGTGTACACTGTGTTCCCATTGGCTGAGGAGGCAGTGGAGAGGCGGAGCAGCTATAGACTGTTTTTTTTTCACTAAAAGAATGTCGGTAACTGACATTTCAGGGAGTTGCAGAGCCTGCAGTGAGACTCCAGTGAAAAAGTCAGTGGCGGACCCGGCAAGGACTGCTCACGGACACCAGTGTCCGTGTGCGGACACCTTGCTGACCCCTGGCCTTATCCCACTCTTTGACATACAGCGTCTCTTAGCTTTCAGCAGTGCTGTATTTTGGCCTAGGCCAACAAGGCCCAGGCCTAGGGCGGCACTTTGCAGGGGGGCAGCAAAAAAGTCACCCACCTCCACCTGAGACTCTATTGGCCACTGGCTGCTAGAGCCGTCTCTCTCATCCCCCCTCTCTCTCTCTCTCTCTCTCTCTCTCTCTCACCCCCCCCCCTCTTTCTCTCACCCCCCTCTCAACCCTCCCTCTCTCTCTCTCATCCCCCTCTCTCATCTTATCCCCCTTTCTCTCATCTCTCTCATCCCCCCTCTCTCACTCATCCCCCCCTCTCATCACCCCTCTCTCTCTCTCATCCCCCCTCTCCATCATCCCCCCCTCTCTTACATCCCCCTCTCTCTCTCATCCCCCCTCTTTCTATAACATCCCCCTCTCTCTCACCCCCCCCTCTCTCTCTCTCTCATCCCCCCTCTCTCATCCCCCCTCTCACTCATCCCCCCTCTCTCTCTCTCATCCCCCCCCTCTCATCACCCCTCTCTCTCTCTCATCCCCCCTCTCCATCATCCCCCCCCTCTCTTACATCCCCCTCTCTCTCTCATCCCCTCTCTTTCTATCACATCCCCCTCTCTCTCACCCCCCCCTCTCTCCCACCCACCCCCTCTCACCCCCTCTCTCGCTCATCCACCTTCTCTCTCTCATCCCCCCTCTCTCATCCCCCTCTCTCTCTCATCCCTCCTCTCTCTCTCTCATTCCCCCCTCTCTTATCTCCTCTCACCCACCCCCCTCTCTCTCTTCTCTGGTTCAAGCAGAATCAGGGCAATTCTGCCCGCAATACGAAACTCTTATATGTGAACGGAGCCTTATACTTTGCATTAAATGTTTGCTTAATAAGACTTATTACAAATAATGAAAAATGACACAAAAAAACATTTAGAAATGTCAAAAAAATATAAATGTAACCAAATTATACATTCACCAGCCACTTTATTAGGTACACCTTGCTGGTACCCTTTTGCCCTCAGAACTGCCTTCATTCTTCGTGGTATAGATTCAACAATTCAACAGTGTTGGAAACATTCCTCAGAGATTTTGGTCCATAGTGACATGATAACATCACGCAGTTGCTGCAGATTTGTCAGCTGCACATCCATGATGTGACTCTCCCGTTCCACCACATCCCAAAGGCATACCTCCAGTGGCGGCCCGTGCATAGGGGGCGCCAGAGCGCCGCACCCCCGCTCCCTAAAAAAAAGAAAAAAAAATTACAAAAAGTACGAATAAAGTTTTGAAAAAAAAAATAAATAGTGTTCGCAGGCCTATGCGCTGGGCATGGTGGCTAGGGGGGGTGGGGTTTACGACCCAGAAGAGGCGCCGATTGGCTGCCTTCTGGGGGCGTAACCTGGTCCAGTCTCCAGCCTGGACCAATCATCATCCAGGACATCGCTGACTCGCAATGGGGGCGGTGCCGGTGCGTGCGTCAGTCACGCACCGTCACTGCCCGATCTCCTTCTCGCCGCCCGTACCGGAAGACAGAAGACAGAAGACTGAAGACTGAAGACTAAAGAGGACGAGGACGAGACGAGCAGCGCCGTGGACGGTTCCCGGAATCCCGCCGCCGTCAGAAGAAGAGGACTCGAGGAGAGGAGCAGCGCCGTGGACGTCTCGCAGGCAGCCCAGGAGGAGAGCAGGTAAGTGATTGAAGCCGACCTGTGCCCTCACCTGTACCATGCCTATACCATCACCTGTACCATGCCGCCTATACCATCACCTGTACCATGCCGCCTATACCATCACCTGTACCAAGCTGACCTGTGCCCTCACCTGTGCCATGCCTATGCCATCACCTGTGCCATGCCGCCTATACCATCACCTGTACCATGCCGCCTATACCATCACCTGTACCATGCCGCCTATACCATCACCTGTACCAAGCTGACCTGTGCCCTCACCTGTGCCATGCCTATGCCATCACCTGTGCCATGCCGCCTATACCATCACCTGTACCATGCCGCCTATACCATCACCTGTACCAAGCCGACCTGTGCCCTCACCTGTGCCATGCCTATGCCATCACCTGTGCCATGCCTATACCATCACCTGTGCCATGCCTGTACCATCACCTGTGCCATGCCTGTGCCATAACCTGTGCCATGCCTGTGCCATGCCTATGCCATCACCTGTGCCATGCCTATACCATCACCTGTGCCATACCTATACCATGCCTATACTATAACCTGTGCCATGCCTATACCATCACCTGTGCCATGCCTATACCATCACCTGTGCCATGCCTGTACCATCACCTGTGCCATGCCTGTACCATAACCTGTGCCATGCCTGTACCATCACCTGTACCATGCCTATACCATCACCTGTGCCATGCCTGTACCATCACCTCTGCCATGCCTATACCATCACCTGTGCCATGCCTGTACCATCACCTGTGCCATGCCTGTACCATAACCTGTGCCATGCCTGTACCATCACCTGTACCATGCCTATACCATCACCTGTGCCATGCCTGTACCATCACCTGTGCCATGCCTATACCATCACCTGTGCCATGCCTATGCCATCACCTGTGCCATGCCTATGCCATCACCTGTGCAATGCCTATACCATCACACGTGCCATGCCTGTACCATCACCTGTGCCATGCCAATTCCTGTGACCTCAAAGTCATGCAATTTTTTTACCGCGTTTTTTGCTGCGAAGCAATACCTATTACATTTTTCTTTTTGCGCCCCCCCCAAAAATTTTGAGCACCAGCCGCCACTGCATACCTCCAAACTTTTTGAGATGGATACCTATTAGCAAAAGTATGTAGGCATAGGACACATACCCTGCCATACCCCCTTGAAGGAGAAAAAAAAAAAAATAATAATAATAATAAAAAAAAAGATTAGTTAAACCCACAAGTGCATTTTTTATCACTACTATTCTTATATACTGGCTTCTGAAATATACAAATGCAGCAATTTAGAAATGGGAGGAAAGGTTTAGCACTTGGAAACACTTTTTGAAAGAAAAAAAAAAGTGCATTGTATATACAACTATATAGATCAGATCAAAATGAGGGACAAATGAGGAGGAAAGAGGGACAGAGGGACTTTGGAACAGTCCCTCGAAATCAAGGAGCTATGCAAAGGCGCTCTATTGGATGAGATGTGGTGAGTGTGGAGGCCATTGGAGTACAGTGACCTCATTGTCATGGTGAAGAAACCAGTGGTGAGATGATTGGAGCTTTGTGACATGGTGCATTATCCTGCTGCAGGAGCCATCAGAAGATGGGGACACTGCAGTCATAAAGGGATGGACATGGTCAGCAACAATACTCAGGTAGGCCGTGGTGTTCTAGTGATGCTCAGTTGGTACTAAGGGGCCCAAAGTGTGCCAAGAAAACATCCCCCACACCATTACACCACCAGCCTGAACCATTGATACAAGGCAGGATGCATCCATGCTTTTGTTATTTACACCAAATTCTGACCCTACCATCTGAATGTTGCAGCTGAAATTGAGACTCATCAGATCAGGCAACATTTTTCCAATCTTCTATTGTCCAATTTTGGCAAGTCTGTGCGAATTTTAGCCTCAGCTTCCTGTTCTTAGCTGACAGGACTTGTCCCAGTGTGCTCTTCTGCTCCTGCAGCCCATCTGCTTCAAGGTTCGATGCATTGTGTGTTCAGAGATGGTATTCTGCATACCTTGGATGTAACGAGAGGTTATTTGAGTTACTGTTGCCTTTCTATAATCTGGAACCAGTCTGCCCATTCTCCTCTGACCTCTGACATCAACAAGGCATTTTCTTCCGCTCACTGGATATTTTCTGTTTTTCGGACCATTCTCTGTAAACCCGAGAGATGGTTGTGCATGAAAATACCAGTAGATCAGCAGTTTTTGAAATACTCAGATCAGCCCATCTGCCACCAACAACCATGCCACGTTCAAAGTCACTTAAATCCCCTTTCTTCTCCATTCTGATGCTCAGTTTGAACTTCAGCAAGTTGTCTTTACCACATCTAGATGTCTAAATGCATTGAGTGGCTGCTATCTGATTGCTGATTAGCAATTTGTGTTACCAAGAAATTGAACAGGTGTGCCTGATAAGGTGGCTGAAGAGTTTATTTTGTCATTACATCAAAGCTTTTTTGAGAAAAAGGCCAAGGCAGTCATTACTAGATCTTTTAGAACAATGCTAGCTGCCTGTTTTTTGTTTTTTTTTAACTGATTGGTTTTTGCTGTTGGCGCCACTATAAATCATTACTTATGGGTTTGTAATCCACCAGCACTTGATCTGCCCTTCATTTGTCCCTTTGGTCCCTGTGGGTTAAACTGCCACAGCTCCCAGGATGGACATCCCTTATGCCCCGTACACACGTTCCGATTATCGTACGACTAAAGTTTCGTAATTGTTGTATGTTACTAAAATCGAAAGCAACTCTGCGTACAAACCATCCGACTTTCTTCGTACGATTCACTGACCAAGTGTATTTTTCATGGCTATGTAACGGAAGTGATGTATATACGTCTGACCCCCTGCGGATTATTTTACTGTTTCCGATCATGCATCGTATTTGTCGATCGACTTTTAGCGTACGAATACTGTACTGACTAAACGATTATCGTTCGAGAAGATGTTGTACGACAGAAGTTTTCCTGTTTGTCCCTTTGGATTTTGTTGGACCAACTGTCGTGATCGGCTGTCGAAAGCTGTGTACTAACGACCAGATTATCGTGAGACCAGGTCGAAAGCGAGTTTTGTCGTACGATAATCTGAACGTGTGTACGCAGGGCTGCTGTTAGAAATTGCGGGGCCCCATACAGACTACCTGGCAGGGCCCCCTCAAGAAAATATTAAAGATATATTTAGCTAAAATTACAACAAAATCACTATTAGCAGACACAAATATAACATAACTCGCATAATTCCTGCAAAATTAAAAAAAAAAAACTAGGTTAAATAAAAATGAAGATGAGATGAGAAAAATATACAGGCTGTGCAGTTGGAGCTCAGTGATCAGAGAGACAGAAACAAAGTTACAAAAAAACTCCTGAGCAGAGATAACATTAGAGCCAGTGCTGGGAGGGGGGCCCACACAGGGAGGGGGATTAGTGAGGGATGACCGTCTCTTTCTAAGCAGATAAAAGCTGATCACAGGGAGAAGGACAGATCAGATTCAGGTGCTGGAGGAAGATTTCTTTATTTGTTGTCCATCACAAATCCCCCCTCTCTGTGTGGGCCCCCCTGTGTGCTCGGGCCCCCTACAAGAGGGCTGGTGGTTAGTGATGTCGCGAACCTAAAATTCGCGGTTCGCGAACGGCGAACGCGAACATCGGCAAATGTTCGCGAACCGGCGAACCGGGCGAACCGCCATAGACTTCAATAGGCAGGCGAATTTTAAAACACACAGGGACTCTTTCTGGCCACAATAGTGATGGAAAAGTTGTTTCAAGGGGACTAACACCTGGACTGTGGCATGCCGGAGAGGGATCACGCAAAAAAAAGTTCTTAAAAATTATAATTTTTTGATAGAGAGCCAATTATTGGAAAAATTAAAAAAAAATAAAAATAAAAAATTTCTTTGGATTTAGCATCTGGGGGGTCTAAAAAGTGTACCTGTGAAGTTTCAGCTCTGTAGCATGTCCAGAACCCCTAAAAAACAGCATTTTTCTTATATTTTCAGGAATATGGCTTCTCTGCGGCTGGCTTTTACTCTTGCAGGCATTTAGCGGGCATTTTTTTAGGCAGGCATGTCATTTTTTGTATTTAGTGTCTGGGGGGTCTAAAAAGTGTACCTGTCAATTTTCAGCTCTGTAGCATGTCCAGAACACCTAAAAAACAGCATTTTTCTTATATTTTCAGGAATATGGCTTCTCTGCGGCTGGCTTTTTCTCTTGCAGGCATTTAGCGGGCATTTTTTTAGGCAGGCATGTCATTTTTTGTATTTAGTGTCTGGGGGGTCACAAAAGTGTACCTGTCAAGTTTAAGCTCTGTAGCATGTCCAGAACCCCTAAAAAACAGCATTTTTCTTATATTTTCAGGAATACGGCTTCTCTGCGGCTGTCTTTTTCTCTTGCAGGCATTTAGCTGGCATTTTTTTAGGCAGGCATGTCATTTTTTGTATTTAGTGTCTGGGGGGTCACAAAAGTGTACCTGTCAAGTTTCAGCTCTGTAGCATGTCCAGAACCCCTAAAAAACAGCATTTTTCTTATATTTTCAGGAATACGGCTTCTCTGCGGCTGTCTTTTTCTCTTGCAGGCATTTATCGGGCATTTTTTTAGGCAGGCATGTCATTTTTTGTATTTAGTGTCTGGGGGGTCACAAAAGTGTACCTGTCAAGTTTCAGCTCTGTAGCATGTCCAGAACCCCTAAAAAACAGCATTTTTCTTATATTTTCAGGAATACGGCTTCTCTGCGGCTGGCTTTTTCTCTTGCAGGCATTTATCGGGCATTTTTTTAGGCAGGCATGTCATTTTTTGTATTTAGTGTCTGGGGGGTCACAAAAGTGTACCTGTCAAGTTTCAGCTCTGTAGCATGTCCAGAACCCCTAAAAAACAGCATTTTTCTTGTATTTTCAGGAATACGGCTTCTCTGCGGCTGTCTTTTTCTCTTGCAGGCATTTAGCGGGCATTTTTTTAGGCAGGCATGTCATTTTTTGTATTTAGTGTCTGGGGGGTCACAAAAGTGTACCTGTCAAGTTTCAGCTCTGTAGCATGTCCAGAACCCCTAAAAAACAGCATTTTTCTTATATTTTCAGGAATACGGCTTCTCTGCGGCTGTCTTTTTCTCTTGCAGGCATTTATCGGGCATTTTTTTAGGCAGGCATGTCATTTTTTGTATTTAGTGTCTGGGGGGTCACAAAAGTGTACCTGTCAAGTTTCAGCTCTGTAGCATGTCCAGAACCCCTAAAAAACAGCATTTTTCTTATATTTTCAGGAATACGGCTTCTCTGCGGCTGTCTTTTTCTCTTGCAGGCATTTAGCGGGCATTTTTTTAGGCAGGCATGTCATTTTTTGTATTTAGTGTCTGGGGGGTCACAAAAGTGTACCTGTCAAGTTTCAGCTCTGTAGCATGTCCAGAACCCCTAATAAACAGCATTTTTCTTATATTTTCAGGAATACGGCTTCTCTGCGGCTGTCTTTTTCTCTTGCAGGCATTTATCGGGCATTTTTTTAGGCAGGCATGTCATTTTTTGTATTTAGTGTCTGGGGGGTCACAAAAGTGTACCTGTCAAGTTTCAGCTCTGTAGCATGTCCAGAACCCCTAAAAAACAGCATTTTTCTTATATTTTCAGGAATACGGCTTCTCTGCGGCTGTCTTTTTCTCTTGCAGGCATTTAGCGGGCATTTTTTTAGGCAGGCATGTCATTTTTTGTATTTAGTGTCTGGGGGGTCACAAAAGTGTACCTGTCAAGTTTCAGCTCTGTAGCATGTCCAGAACCCCTAATAAACAGCATTTTTCTTATATTTTCAGGAATACGGCTTCTCTGCGGCTGTCTTTTTCTCTTGCAGGCATTTATCGGGCATTTTTTTTAGGCAGGCATGTCATTTTTTGTATTTAGTGTCTGGGGGGTCACAAAAGTGTACCTGTCAAGTTTCAGCTCTGTAGCATGTCGAGAACCCCTAAAAAACAGCATTTTTCTTATATTTTCAGGAATACGGCTTCTCTGCGGCTGTCTTTTTCTCTTGCAGGCATTTATCGGGCATTTTTTTAGGCAGGCATGTCATTTTTTGTATTTAGTGTCTGGGGGGTCACAAAAGTGTACCTGTCAAGTTTCAGCTCTGTAGCATGTCCAGAACCCCTAAAAAACAGCATTTTTCTTATATTTTCAGGAATACGGCTTCTCTGCGGCTGGCTTTTTCTCTTGCAGGCATTTATCGGGCATTTTTTTAGGCAGGCATGTCATTTTTTGTATTTAGTGTCTGGGGGGTCACAAAAGTGTACCTGTCAAGTTTCAGCTCTGTAGCATGTCCAGAACCCCTAAAAAACAGCATTTTTCTTATATTTTCAGGAATACGGCTTCTCTGCGGCTGTCTTTTTCTCTTGCAGGCATTTATCGGGCATTTTTTTAGGCAGGCATGTCATTTTTTGTATTTAGTGTCTGGGGGGTCACAAAAGTGTACCTGTCAAGTTTCAGCTCTGTAGCATGTCCAGAACCCCTAATAAACAGCATTTTTCTTATATTTTCAGGAATACGGCTTCTCTGCGGCTGTCTTTTTCTCTTGCAGGCATTTATCGGGCATTTTTTTAGGCAGGCATGTCATTTTTTGTATTTAGTGTCTGGGGGATCACAAAAGTGTACCTGTCAAGTTTCAGCTCTGTAGCATGTCCAGAACCCCTAAAAAACAGCATTTTTCTTATATTTTCAGGAATACGGCTTCTCTGCGGCTGTCTTTTTCTCTTGCAGGCATTTAGCGGGCATTTTTTTAGGCAGGCATGTCATTTTTTGTATTTAGTGTCTGGGGGGTCACAAAAGTGTACCTGTCAAGTTTCAGCTCTGTAGCATGTCCAGAACCCCTAAAAAACAGCATTTTTCTTATATTTTCAGGAATACGGCTTCTCTGCGGCTGTCTTTTTCTCTTGCAGGCATTTATCGGGCATTTTTTTAGGCAGGCATGTCATTTTTTGTATTTAGTGTCTGGGGGGTCACAAAAGTGTACCTGTCAAGTTTCAGCTCTGTAGCATGTCGAGAACCCCTAAAAAACAGCATTTTTCTTATATTTTCAGGAATACGGCTTCTCTGCGGCTGTCTTTTTCTCTTGCAGGCATTTATCGGGCATTTTTTTAGGCAGGCATGTCATTTTTTGTATTTAGTGTCTGGGGGGTCACAAAAGTGTACCTGTCAAGTTTCAGCTCTGTAGCATGTCCAGAACCCCTAAAAAACAGCATTTTTCTTATATTTTCAGGAATACGGCTTCTCTGCGGCTGTCTTTTTCTCTTGCAGGCATTTATCGGGCATTTTTTTAGGCAGGCATGTCATTTTTTGTATTTAGTGTCTGGGGGGTGTAAAAAGTGTACCTGTCAAGTTTCAGCTCTGTAGTATGTCCACAACCCAAAAAAAACAGCATTTTTCTTATGATTTTTAGTAGAAAACTAATGCAGTGTCTTCCCAGCTGTCTTTTTTTCTTTCTGGCAAGCTGAAATATGATATGCCAAGGCAAACATGCCTATCAGTTGAGCTATGACACAGACAACACTGCACACATGGGGAAATATGTAAAACAAAAAACAGGAAAAGGAAATTAGGTGACGGTCACAAAACATGATATTGTGATTGGCCAAATAAAAAGTCACCTCGCGATGAGGTCGCGCCAAAGTCGCGCTAAGTCGCGCCAAAGTCGCACTGGAAGCGACGCTACTTTAGTGGTAGCGGCAGTGTAAACCAGCACTAAAACATCCAGTGTGTGAATACGATCAGGTATGATGTTTTATCGGTCAAGTAGTGTAAGGGTTACGCCCGTCGCCCGCTTCACAGTGACAGACCAAACTCTGACAGACCAAACTCCCCGTTTAACAGTCAGTCAGTCCATTTGCACAACCGCAAACTCCCAATTTGCACAAGGTTGGATACCAAGCTAGCCATGTCCCGTTCCTTGTCCTCACTGACATCATTGAAGGTCTCTTCCTCCACCCAGCCACATACAACACCAAGGGTCCCCGAAAGGTGAGAACAAGCCCCCTGGGACGCCTGCTGTGGCTGGTATTCCACCTCCTCAAAGCCACCTTCCTCCTCTGACTTCTCTTCTTCAGACTCCTCTCTCTCTGCGTTGCCACAGGTCCAGCAATTGACAACGACAAGGCTGCTTCTGGTGGTGATGAGGACCACAACTCTTCCTCTTCATGCTCATCTACAGCCTGATCCAGTACTCTTCGCAGGGCACGCTCCAGAAAAAACGCATATGGGATGAGGTCGATGATGTTGCCTTGGGTTCGACTGACCACCAGGGTTGTCATCTCCGCAAAAGGACGCATGAGCCTACAGCCATTGTTCATGAGCATTCAGTAACGCGGCCAAAAAATACCCAGCTCCGCAGAAAGAATGAAAGAAAATGAATGTTTTTTTTAATGAAAAATTATCCTGCGGATCGCTTTTGGTCTGTACACAATGAAGCAACGACCTTATCATCTGGGGTGTGCCAACACAATCCTAGAGGTGATCGCTTCATTGTGATACGCAAGCCCCTTCACCACGACAAGGTAACGATCACGAAGGGGAATTGACACATGTATGTGCCTTTTTTTTTGTTTTTTTGCAGCCACAGTGTAGCACCAGAGGCCAAAAAAATTAGGCATGTACACATGCATGAAAAAGTAGGTATTGTTGCAGCCGCTGCTGTAGCAGCGGCCTGAAAAATTGAGGTTTTAAGGCAGAAAGTGCACTAAAACATTGCTGCTTGAACCGTAGTTGGTGGCGGAGACGTCACGTAAGTCATCCGGCATGCAGAGAATGATTATATACAGCAGCGTGTGGACCATTTTTAGGCCAAGGCATCTCAGTCATCACCAGGCCTTTTTTAGTCAAATGCATCCCCCACTGTCAGTCCCTTCGGGATCCATGCCTCATTCATCTTAATAAACGTGAGGTAATCAAGACTTTTTTGACCTAGGCGACTTCTCTTCTCAGTGACAATACCTCCTGCTGCGCTGAAGGTCCTTTCTGACGCACACTTGAAGCGGGGCAGGCCAGAAGTTCAATGGCAAACTGGGATAGCTCAGGCCACAGGTCAAGCCTGCACACCCAGTAGTCAAGGGGTTCATCGCTCCTCAGAGTGTCGATATCTGCAGTTAAGGCAAGGTAGTCTGCTACCTGTCGGTCGAGTCGTTCTCTGAGGGTGGACCCCGAAGGGCTGTGGCGATGCATAGGACTAAAAAAGCTCCGCATGTCCTCCATCAACAAGACGTCTGTAAAGCGTCCTGTCCTTGCCGGCGTGGTTGTGGTGGTAGGAGGAGGATTACTTTCACCTCTTCCCCTGTTGGATTCCCGTTGTGCTGTGACATCACCCTTATACGCTGTGTAGAGCATAGTTTTTAACTTATTTTGTAGCTGCTGCATCCTTTGCGACTGCCGGTAATTGGGTAACATGTCACAGACTTTCTGCTTATACCGGGGGTCTAGTAGCGTGGCCACCCAGTACAGGTCGTTCTCCTTCAGCCTTTTTATACGAGGGTCTCTCAACAGGCATGACAGCATGAAAGACCCCATTTGCACAAGGTTGGATGCCGAGCTACTCATGTCCAATTCCTCGTCCTCACTGATGTCATTGAAGGTGTGTTCTTCCCCCCAGCCACGTACAACACCACGGGTACCAGATAGGTGACAACGAGCACCCTGGGATGCCTGCTGTGGTTGGTGTTCCTCCTCCTCAAAGCCACATTCCTCCTCTGACTCCTCTTCCTCACACTCCTCTTCCAGTGTTGCCGCAGGTCCAGCAATCGATGGTAAGGCTGTTTCTGGTGGTGGTGATGGTGACCACAACTCTTCCTCTTCCTCTTCACGCTCATCTACGGCCTGATCCAGCACTCTTCGCAGGGCACGCTCCAGGAAAAAAACATATGGGATGATGTCGCTGATGGTGCCTTCAGTGCGACTCACTAGGTTTGTCACCTCCTCAAAAGGACGCATGAGCCTACAGGCATTGCGCATGAGCGTCCAGTAGCGTGGCAAAAAAATACCCAGCTCCGCAGAGGCTGTCCTAGCACCCCGGTCATACAAATACTCGTTGACCGCTTTTTCTTGTTGGAGCAGGCGGTCGAACATTAGCAGTGTTGAATTCCAACGTGTCGGGCTGTCGCAAATCAAGCGCCTCACTGGCATGTTGTTTCGCCGCTGAATATCTGCAAAGTGCGCCATGGCCGTGTAGGAACGCCTGAAATGGCCACACACCTTCCTGGCCTGCTTGAGGACGTCCTGTAAGCCTGGGTACTTCTGCACAAAACGTTGCACAATCAGATTCAACACATGTGCCATGCACGGCACATGTGTCAACTTGCCCAAATTCAATGCCGCCAACAAATTGCTCCCGTTGTCACACACCACTTTGCCGATCTCCAGTTGGTGCGGGGTCAGCCACTGATCCACCTGTGCATTCAGGGCGGACAGTAGTGCTGGTCCGGTGTGACTCTCTGCTTTCAGGCAAGTCAACCCCAAGACAGCGTGACACTGTCGTATCCGGCATGTGGAATAGCCCCTGGGGAGCTGGGGGGGTGCAGTTGGTGTGGAGCAAGACGCAACAGCAGAAGAGGACTCAGCCGAGGAGGTTAGCAAAGAGGATGGAGTAGGAGGAGTAGAGGAGGTGGCAGCAGGCCTGCCTGCAAGTCGTGGCGGTGTCACCAACTCCTCTGCAGCAGAGCCACGCATTCCATGCTTGGCAGCCGCCAGCAGGTTTACCCAATGCGCAGTGTACGTTATATACCTGCCCTGACCGTGCTTTGCAGACCAGCTATCAGTGGTCAGATGGACCCTTGCCCCAACACTGTGTGCCAGACGTGACATGATTTCCTTTTCCACAATAGAGTACAGGTTGGGGATTGCCTTTTGTGAAAAATAATTTCGGCCGGGTACCTTCCACTGCGGTGTCCCAATAGCGACAAATTTTTTGAAGGCCTCAGACTCCACCAGCTTGTATGGTAAAAGCTGGCGGGCTAAGAGTTCCGACAAGCCAGCTGTCAGACGCCGGGCAAGGGGGTGACTCTGCGAGATTGGCTTTTTGCGCTCAAACATTTCCTTCACAGACACCTGACTGTGGGCAGGTGACGAGCAGGAACTGCTGAAGGTGAGAGGCGGAGGGGCGGGTTGTTGATAGGGGGCATGGAGGACAGCAGTGGTTGACGTGGCTGAAGATGCTGGACCAGGAGGAGGATGGTGGCTTTCAGTTTGTGTGCTGCTTTTACTCATGTGTTGATCCCATAGGCGTTTGTGATGTGAGATCATGTGCCTTCGCAAAGCAGTTGTACCTAGGTGGGTGTTGGACTTCCCACGACTCAGTTTCTTTTGGCACAGGTTACAAATGGCATTGCTGATATCAGAGGCAGACACACAAAAAAAATGCCACACTGCTGAGCTTTGCAAGGACGGCATTCTGGTGGTGGCAACAGCTTGCGTTGATTGGCGTGCTGTCTGGCTGACCCCGGGTGCCGAATCTACATGCTGTCTGACTGCGCCACTAGCTCCTTGCGATGACCTCCTCCCCCTGCTTCCAACTCGTCTCCTCCTCCTCTCTGTCTCCCCATCTGAACTTTCCCCCTCTTCTTCTGCTCTTCGAGCAGGCACCCAGGTGACATCCACAGACACATCGTCATCATCAGCCGCTTCACTTGACAACTCAGCAAAGGCAGCAGCAGCAGGTACAACATCATCATCATCACAATGTACGTCCATGTGTATAATGCTGCCTGACTGAGACATATCCCCGTTATCTACATCCTCTGGCACTAATAGTTGCGCATCACTTATTTCTTCAAACTGATGTGAAAATAACTCCTCTGACGGATCAAGTGAAGCGGCTGTGGTGCTAGTGTTGGTGGTGGTGCCGGCGGGCTGGCGAGTGGTAAATTGAGAGGTGCCCGAAGCTGAGCTGGAGGAGGATGGTGCATTAAGGTTCCGAGCGGAAGCTGTAGACGATTGGGTGTCCTGTGTAAGCCAGTCAACTATGGCCTCAGAATTTTTTGAGTTCAGGGGCTGTGGTGGCCTCTGAACACTGGGCATTATTCTAGAGCCTAAGGAAATCACAGCACCACGACCACGACGGCCCTTGCGGGGTGGCCTGCCTCTGCCTGTCATTTTTTTTTTTAATGTGTTGTTACTGTTGTACTATGAGTGCAAGCTGCTGTGCCACCTTATATATCAGTGGTGGGTGGGCAGTGGCACAGTACACTCTCTGTGGACCTGACAGCAGTCACTGGCACCCAGGCAACTGCAATTTAAAAAATATATATATTTTTTTTTACTTTGCAAGCTGCTGTGCCACCTTATATATCAGTGGTGGGTGGGCAGTGGCACAGTACACTCTCTGTGGACCTGACAGCAGTCACTGGCACCCAGACAACTGCAATTTAAAAAATATATATATATTTTTTTACTTTGCAAGCTGCTGTGCCACCTTATATATCAGTGGTGGGTGGGCAGTGGCACAGTACACTCTCTGTGGACCTGACAGCAGTCACTGGCACCCAGGCAACTGCAATTTAAAAATATATATATATATTTTTTACTTTGCAAGCTGCTGTGCCACCTTATATATCAGTGGTGGGTGGGCAGTGGCACAGTACACTCTCTGTGGACCTGACAGCAGTCACTGGCACCCAGGCAACTGCAATTTAAAAAAATATATATATTTTTTTTACTTTGCAAGCTGCTGTGCCACCTTATATATCAGTGGTGGGTGGGCACACAGTGGCACTGCAGTGGGCACAGTACACTCTGTGGACCTGACAGTCACTGGCAGCCCAGGCAACTGCAATAATAAAAAATATTTTTTTTTTCAATTTATTGCAACAAGATGCTGTGCCAACGTATATATATCAGTGGTGGGCAGTGCACTGCAGTGGGTACAGTGCACTCTGTGGACCTGACACAGCACTCACTGCAATTATGACAGAGAAAATAAAAATATTTTTTAAAATGCCAGGTACTGTGCCTGTGCCACCCGAAATGAGTGTGGTGTGCACACAGTACAGTCTGTGGTAGGTCTGTGGCCTCTCACACACAGCGGGCAGGCAACTGCAGTGTACAATAGATATATATATATATATATATATATATATATATATATATATATATATAAAGAAAAAAATCTATTACCTTACCAGCCCTTGAAAGGGCTTTTGGGGACACTATATATATATATATATGTATATATATAAATAAAAAAATCCTCAATTACCAGCCCTTAAAAGGGCTTTTGGGGACACTAGATAGATATAGATATATATATATATGAAGAAACAACTCAATTACCAGCCCTTAAAAGGGCTTTTGGGGACGCTAGGTATATATATATATATATATATATAAAAAAAAAAAAAACACAAATACCAGCCCTTAGAAGGGCTTTTTGGGGTGCTGATATTACAGCAGTAGTGGACCAAGAACAAAGACCAGGAACACTGACTAACTGTCCCTAGCTTAACAGCAGCAGCAGCAGCAGCAGCTCTCCCTGCTCTCACTACACACACTGCTTCAGAATGATCTAAGATGGATGCTGCCCTTGCTTATTTATAGGAGGTGGGAGGGTGTGGGAGGGAGGTACGCTGATTGGCTGGAAATGTGTCTGCTGACTGTAAAGTTCAGGGTCAAAGTTTGCCTCAATGATGTCTTATGGGGGGCGGACCGAACATCGCATATGTTCGCCGGCAGCGGCGAACGCGAACATGCTAAGTTCGCCGGGAACTGTTCGCCGGCGAACAGTTCTATACATCTCTACTGGTGGTCCCCCCCTATCAGCGGCCCTGTGTGTACGGGGCATAACGCTCTTCTGCCCCCAAAGCTGCTGGGTTTCATTCTGAGCTGATTTCTAAGTAGTAAGGCTATCCTTTATACTTTGGAAGCCATCTATTTGTTTATAAGATATTAATATTTTGCTATCTATTTATATTTTATAGACGTGTATCTTGCATCTACTCCTGAGGAAGCGGATAGAGATCCACGAAACCCGTTGAGTTCTGTGATGCAATATGTTATACAATCATGCACTAATATTTGTAAAAAAATACTATGAATATGAATATTATGACCAGCAATTCATTTATATTGCCACCATGTTTATTTAGTACATCCCATGAATCAGCTCATCATCATTTTTATTTTGTATTCATGTATTTATTTATGGAACAATAAAACCTGCAATCATGTGTACTAACAATGCCATATTGTGTCTGTCATATTGGCCTCATTTAAAGTCCTAGGTCCAATGTATGGGAAATTGTATATACTGTATTTGTATTTAGGGATGGAAGCATATCATTAATAGGGCTCCAGATCATCTTTTTATTTTATTTTTATTAATCTATTGGCTTTGATGACTTGAAACACGTAAGCAGATTAGAGGAGTCTGGTAACCTTAAATACATACTTGTTCCACGTCAGAAAAACGAATTAGAATGGCAGCCAGGCAACTACAAGAGGCTGGTAATGTCAGCCTCTTAATAAAGGATTCACCTAAAGAAAATCTAAAGCTAAGAGCCGGTTCACATAGGGGCGACCCGACTTGCCGGGGCGACCTGTGAAGTCGCGGTGCACAGCTCGCACCGCAACCTCGGAGCGACATGCACGGACTTCATATCATTGAAGTCAATGCAAGTCGCTCCAGGTCGCCACAAAGTAGTACAGGACCCTTTTTCTAAGTCGGAGCGACTTGTGTCACTCCTATTAGAACGGGTCCTGTGCTAATCTATGGCAGGCGACCCACCGCTACTTGACAGGCGACCAGGTCGCCTGACAAGTCGCCCCAGTGTGAACGGGGTCTTAAAGTTTTTTGTTTTCATTTTTGAAGTTAAGGGAAAAATATGTATCAAGCTTTTTTTTACCAACTGTGTCCTCCCATTTGGCAGATTTTTCTTGTTTTGTAGGCACAACTCAAATAGAGGAAGATCTTACACCAGGGGCCTCCAAACTTTTCAAACAAAGGACCCGTTTAATGACCTTTAGGACTCTTTCACACTAGGAGTCCGTCGACCGGACTCCGTTTATCTCAGCGGGGGATCGATCCGCCGATCCCCAGCTGAGCAGGAGGATGACAGCTGTTCTCTGCTCTGTGTGCCATCATCCAATCCCATCCGATCCGCTGGACTGATGGAAAATAGGGTTTCCATCCGTCCAGATTTGACGGATCGGATGTCGGCGGACATGTCTCCTCTGACATCCGATGACCCATAGACATGCATGGGGGGACCGTTCAGATCCGCCAAAAAAACGGACAGGCGGATCCTAAAGGTCCTTTCGCACGAGCGCTCCGATCAGATCCGCCTGTCCGTTTTTTTGGCGGATCTGAACGGTCACCCCATGCATGTCTATGGATCATCGGATGTCAGAGGAGACATGTCCGCTGACACCCGCTGCCATCCGCATCCGATCCTGTCCGTGAAATCCGGACGGATGGAAACCCTATTTTCCATCCGTCCAGGGGATCGGATCGGATGAGAGCGGACAGGTGGTCCGCTCTCATCCGATTCCCCCATAGAGATGGGGTCAGACACCTGTAACGCTCCTGCGTTTTACGTATGATGTGGATTTTCAGCTGCAGAAATATTCCACTTCAGTAGTCATGTAGAGAAACGCTGAGACACCAATCCCAAATCCCAATGACTCATCATGTGTGGAGGATCTCAATTCAAGTAAATACACACACTCAATAAGATGTTTCCTAGAGTGACTTATGTATATAGTAACACAGTGATGATAGGCTGAAGAGACAGGTTGGGTAGAGATGGTAGATGACAGACACTTGAAAGGAAATGTTCTTGAAAGTAAGATAGTAGCAGATGGGATGCAGATAGGTTTAGCAATCATGTATGGTAGCAGATGACAGAGTAGCAGGTGGACATACAAGAGAGATCAACCCAGTGCAAGAACAGGTGGTAGTAGGCTCAAGAGCTAGCAATCTTAGATAATGCAGATGTAGTAATAGTCCTTAGTATGCAGAGCTAGATAGTGTAAGCTTTAGTATAAAGGTTATAGAGGTTTCCCCTGTGGGGTACTTATCACTAATAGCAATGTAGCAGAGGAGAGGTTCGGCAAGAGCGGATGATCCGGTAGCGGGATACAGGGATCAGCGCAGCGTGGTTCCGACAGCGAGGTATGCTTGCAAGCATGAGAGCTTCAAGACAGGTTAGCATCAAGGCACAAAGCAGTTTGAACAAACACGTGAGTGAGAGCCGGCGATCTAAATAGCCATCCAGTCCGGCGCTCAGTGATGACAGCATCAGTCTTAAAGGTGTATGCGCACCTTACCAAAAGAGAATGGTGGGGCGCATACACTTATGAAAGAGTAATTAGGGTACCCAAAGGTACCAGAACATTACAGTACCCCCCCCCCTTAAGGCCGGCTCCTGAAGGCCTCTGGAGCTGGTTTGTCTGGGTACTTCGCATGAAAATTGCGGATTAATCTAGAGGCATGTATGTCAGAGGTGTTTAGCCAGGTGTCGTCTTGGGGCCCATAGTTCTTCCATCGAACCAAGTACTGAAGTCTTCCTCTGTGGATACGAGAATCCAGAATCTCTTTTATCTCGTATTCTTCTCCACCTTCAACTTGTACAGGAGGAGGAGGTGGGATAGTAGGCCTTATTCCTTGGTCAGGAACATGGGGCTTCAGTAGCGACACATGGAAAATGGGATGTATTTTGAGGTCTATTGGCAATGTAAGCTGTACTGCAGCTTTTCCAATAAGTTTCTTGATTGGGAAAGGTCCCAAGAACAGAGGTCCAAGCTTTTTGCTAGGGATTTTCAGTCTTAAATTTTTTGTTGAGAGCCAAACGAGGTCCCCGATAGCGTACTGAGGAGAAGGTCTTCTGCGAAGATCATAGTACTTCTTTTGTTGACTATGAGCGTGTGCAATGGTAGTATTAAGCAAACCCAGAGAGTCCTTTATTTGGGTAAGATAGTCTGAAGCTACTGGGTTATTTGAAGGAAAGATGCGTGGTGGAAGAATAGAGGGATGAAACCCATAGTTCAAGTAGAACGGACTCTGCTTGGTCGTACTGTGGGTTGCGTTGTTGTAGGCAAATTCTGCCAGAGGGAGAAGATCCACCCAATCATCCTGTTGGTAAGAAGTGTAACAACGTAAATATTGCTCGATGCATTGGTTGACTCTTTCAGTCTGTCCGTTGGTCTGCGGATGGTAAGGAGAAGTGAGCTTCCGCTCGATCCGTAGTATGTGACATAGTTCTTGCCAGAACTTGGAAATAAATTGTGATCCACGGTCAGACAGAAGAGTTTTTGGGATACCATGTAACTTAAAGACATGTTTCATCAGGAGTTCTGCCGTTTGTTTGGACGAAGGTAGTCTGCGAATAGCAATGAAATGTGCCATTTTTGTCAGATGGTCCACTGACACTAAGATGGTATTAAATCCTTTGGAAGTTGGCAATTCCACTATAAAGTCCAAGGACACAACTTCCCATGGAGTTTGGGGTATTGGTAGACTGCATAGTAGACCGGATGGTCTCGTAGTGTCAATTTTGGACCTGGCACAGACATTGCATGAAGAGACGAATTTTTGTATAGATGTTTTCATGTCAGGCCACCAGAATTGCCTGGTAATCAGATTAAGAGTCTTTGTCATACCCATATGTCCTGCCATAGGCACATCATGCAATAATTCCAAGATCTTGGTGCGTATGGTAGGTGGTATGTAAAGTTTGTCGTTGTAGTAGAGGAAGCCTTCTGCATCAGTATTTAGTTGTGGTGGGGGTGAATCCAAACTTATACCATGCAAAACCTCTTCCTTCAAGGAACGGACAACTCCAATAATGCGTTTGTGAGGTATTATAGGAACGGAAGGGATTTCGAAGTAGTTTTCTTCAGTTAGTCGTGATAGTGCATCCGCCTTTTTGTTCTTATCTGCAGGTGTGTAGGTCACTAGGAAGTTAAACCTTACAAAGAATAGTGACCATCGTACCTGTCGGTGCGAGAGAGTTTTGTTAGTCTGAAGATATTGGAGATTTTTATGGTCCGTGTATATAAGTATTGGTAATTGGGTGCCTTCGAGTAGATGTCGCCAATTCTCCAGAGCCAATTTTATAGCAAGCAGTTCCTTTTCACCCACGGGGTAATTTACCTCTGGACTGCTTAGGGATTTAGAAAAAAAGGCGACTGGATGAAGTGGTGAAGTGTGAGTTGGTCGTTGGGAGAGTATTGCTCCTACTGCCATGTTTGACGCATCTACTTCCAGAATGTATTGGAGGGATGGGTCTGGATGGCGTAGTATGGGAGCAGAAGTAAACCTTGTCTTTAACAGGTGAAAAGCTTTATTTGCTTCATCTGACCATTTGAATGTTTTTTTAATGCTAGTGAGCTGTGTGAGGGGTCTCACAATGGCAGAGAAGTTTCTAATGAACTTCCTGTAGAAATTCGAAAATCCAAGGAATCGCTGTAGCGCCTTGCGTGTGGTTGGTGTAGGCCAATCCTGAATGCAGGATATCTTACTCATGTCCATCTCGATTCCTGTTTTGGATATGATGTAGCCTAGAAACAGTACCTCTTCTTTATGAAACAAGCATTTTTTCAGTTTCACATAAAGGTTGTGTGCAAGCAATCTCGATAATACTAGTCTTACATGTCTTATGTGTTCAGACAGGGATCGTGAATATATAAGTATATCGTCCAGATATACCACAACACAGACATCTAGTAAGTCTCTGAAAATATCGTTTATAAATCGTTGAAAAACTGCAGGGGCGTTGCATAGCCCGAATGGCATTACAAGATATTCGAACAATCCGTATCTGGTTCTGAATGCAGTCTTCCACTCGTGTCCATCACGGATTCGAATGAGATTGTATGCTCCTTTCAGGTTCAATTTTGAAAAATAGGTAGCTCCACGCACCTGCTCAATGAGCTCAGGGATAAGCGGTAGAGGATAGCGATCTTTTATTGTAATAGCATTCAATTGCCTATAGTCGATGATAGGCCTGAGACTTGAGTCCTTATTGCGGACAAAAAAGAGTCCTGCTGCTGTGGAAGAAGTGGAAGGTCTAATAAAACCTTTTTCCAAATTCTCATCCAAATAGTCTTTGAGATGGGAAAGTTCATCCTGTGAAAGAGGATAAACATGACCGAACGGCAATTTGCTATTTGGGAGTAGATCAATGCTACAATCATAGTCTCGATGGGGAGGTAGTGCTTGAGCATTTTTCTCAAGAAAAACCTCAGAGAGATCCTGATAACATAGTGGTGCAATCTCATCTGTCACCACAGACAGGATCTTCCCGAAAGACGGGAGGTTACACGTACCCTCGCAATAGCAAGAGAGGAAGGTCAGGGTCTGTTCCTTCCAATCTATGGTTGGTTGATGTGTGTGCAACCAGGGAAGTCCCAAAAACAATGGGAAAGTGGGGTGAAGGTATTAGATCGAAGGTAGTGGTTTCCATATGAGACCCGTTAGTAGTGACTAGCAGTGCCTGTGTCTGATCAGTGATCGGACCAGAGTATAACGGAACACCGGTAATAAGACTTACTGAGACAGGTTTAAGTTTAGAAATAATAGGAACTTTATTTAAAGCAGCAAAACGTATGTCAATATAATTTCCACAAGATCCTGTGTCAATCATGGCCTTAGTAGTAATCCTGTTTTGGTCCCACTGTAATGTTAAGCAAACAGAAAGGTAAGGGTTAGTGATTGAAGTTGTCAATCCCCCTAGGAGGACATGTGAACACTCACCCTTCTTTTTGTAGACTAGGGGACAGACGTTTATCTTGTGATCCGGGGATGCACAGTACAAGCAGAGATTACCAGATCGTCTTCTGGCTCTTTCCATAGTTGATAGAGGTGGGCGTATGGTTCCTACCTCCATAGGAACGGGGTCAACGGCCGAGATCCGAGAAGAACTGGATAATGGCGTTCCCATTTTCTCAGCCTTTCTTTCTCGTAGTCTTCTATCTATGGTGATACTGAGTTGTATCAATGCATCCAGGGTTTTTGGCAGATCCGCTCGGGCGAGCTCATCTTTAACGGCCTCTGATAGGCCAAGCCTAAATTGGGATTTCAGAGATGCATCATTCCATTCTGAATCAAGGGTCCATCTCTTGAATTCTGCGACAAAGTCTTCTACAGGTCTCCCACCTTGTTTCAAGGATCTTAATTGAAGGTCGGCAGTACTCTGCCTATTGGGATCATCATATAGGCTAGTGAGTTCTGCTAGGAACAAGGCATAGGAGTTGAGAAGCTGGTAGTTTTTCTCAAAAAGAGAGTCTGCCCAGGCCCGAGGATCGCCTGTTAGGTAAGAAATAATAGTACAAACCTTAATGTGATCAGTAAGGTAGGTACGGGGTTTTAGCAAGAAAAGTAACTCACATGCGTTTTGAAATTCGCGAAATTTTATGCGATCGCCTGTAAATACCAAAGGAGGATTTATTTTGGGTTCAGGGGACTGAGCAGTGGTAAGTTGTGTCAGTCTAATTACCTGCTGCGACAGAGCCTGATTGTCTTCTTTTAATTCAGCAAGTGCGTGTATTAACGCAGTTACTTGCTGGTTATTTCTGCTGAATCCATTTGTGGTTCGTTCAATCTGTAACGCTCCTGCGTTTTACGTATGATGTGGATTTTCAGCTGCAGAAATATTCCACTTCAGTAGTCATGTAGAGAAACGCTGAGACACCAATCCCAATTCCCAATGACTCATCATGTGTGGAGGATCTCAATTCAGCAAGTAAATACACACACTCAATAAGATGTTTCCTAGAGTGACTTATGTATATAGTAACACAGTGATGATAGGCTGAAGAGACAGGTTGGGTAGAGATGGTAGATGACAGACACTTGAAAGGAAATGTTCTTGAAAGTAAGATAGTAGCAGATGGGATGCAGATAGGTTTAGCAATCATGTATGGTAGCAGATGACAGAGTAGCAGGTGGACATACAAGAGAGATCAATCCAGTGCAAGAACAGGTGGTAGTAGGCTCAAGAGCTAGCAATCTTAGATAATGCAGATGTAGTAATAGTCCTTAGTATGCAGAGCTAGATAGTGTAAGCTTTAGTATAAAGGTTATAGAGGTTTCCCCTGTGGGGTACTTATCACTAATAGCAATGTAGCAGAGGAGAGGTTCGGCAAGAGCGGATGATCCGGTAGCGGGATACAGGGATCAGCGCAGCGTGGTTCCGACAGCGAGGTATGCTTGCAAGCATGAGAGCTTCAAGACAGGTTAGCATCAAGGCACAAAGCAGTTTGAACGAACACATGTGAGTGAGAGCCGGCGATCTAAATAGCCATCCAGTCCGGCGCTCAGTGATGACAGCATCAGTCTTAAAGGTGTATGCGCACCTTACCAAAAGAGAATGGTGGGGCGCATACACTTATGAAAGAGTAATTAGGGTACCCAAAGGTACCAGAACATTACAACACCTCCCTCTCTGCACACGGAGCAGAGAGGGAGATGTCACCTTCCTGCTCAGCGGGGATCTGTGTTTACGATCCCCTGCTGAGCAGCATGGATCCGCCTACAGAGGCGGACCGAGTGAAAGAGCCCTTAGACTTTTTTTTTAACCACTTTACCCCCAGCCACTGTGCTGCTACTGCGGCACAGTGGCTCGTTCCCGTCCAGCGACGTAGACCTACGTCGCTGGACTCCTCCCGCTGTTTTCAGTCACAGCGGGAGTCGGGCCAGGGGAGGAGCAGCGGCGATCGCCGCCGCTCTTCCCCGATCGTCAGGGAATCGAGTGAGGAGATCCGCCCGCCTGTGTAAACAGAGCGGGCGGATCTCCTAAGTGACAGGGAGTGACAGATCGGAGTGTTCAGCATAGCTGAACACTCCGATCTGTCCTTCTGTCACTCAGTCACCTCCCCCCACACACGTTAGTAAGCACCAGGCATACATTAACCCCTCCCTCTCCAATAAAATTAACCCCTTCACTGCCAGTGTCATTTTTACAGTAACAGTGCATATGTATAGCACTGATTACTGCAGTAATGTCACTGGTACCCCCAAAAGTTTTAAAAAATGTCAGTCAAGGGTCCGATCTGTCCGCCGCAATGTCGCAGTCCCGCAAAAAAAATATGCATACATATAATGTATGCCTGGTGCTTACTGACGTGTGTGGGGGGAGGTGACTGTGTGACACAAGGACAGATCCAGGGTTCAGCTATGCAATCTGACCCTGCCTGTCACTTGGGAGATCCGCCCGCTTGTGTTTACACAAGCGGGCGAATCTCCACACTAGATCCCCGACGATCGGGGAAGAGCGGCAGCGATCGCCGCTGCTCCTCCCCTGGCCCGACTCCCGCTGTGACTGAATACAGCGGGAGCGAGCCTCTGGCGGCGCGCGCACGCCGCCGAGAAAGGGGAGTGTCTGACGGCGTAGTACTACGTCGTGAGACGATAACGAGCCACTTTGCCGCAGTAGTACTACAGTACTCAGACGGCAAGTGGTTAAATTGGCATCATTAAACCCTCTACGTAAATCTCCTGTACTCTTGAACATCGCATTTATTTCAGGCATCACAGCTGACGTGACCCACCAGTCTCGAGTTTGTTCATTTAATCCTAGCAGTGCCATATGAACACCTAATATAGAAGTGACCAAAGAGAGGGACGTTTGCCCACTGGGGTAAAGGTAATAAGTACAGTGCACTGATAGTAAACAATAAGGCTTCAGCTCCTTCCGTCAGCAACAGCTGGCCCAGTCATCAGCCTCTCCAGGGTATTATCGTAATGACCGTTGTGAACGTATGGTCATTTCATGGAAAACAGGTCCAGAAGAGTCACTTGCTGATCTTTCCATCATTGAGCCAATGCTTGGGACTCTGGAACGGAAGACGATGTTCTTTACGTATAACAGACGAGAAAAATAAGCAATCTGTTCGGGCAGGCAGGTCATGATAAGGCTTGTTTGTCACATAATGCTGACCACATATTTTCCATGTGTTATTATTCCAAAAGATTAGATGGAATAACATTCACATCAAGCAAATTATGGATGATACAAAACTAACAAGCCCTATTAATACCATAAACAAGGTCCTTGAGGAAAGGAAATTACGGTACATTGTCATTGGATATATTTTGGCAAATAACATTGTTTTCTTCAGCAGAAAGCTGAGCCTCTTTACAAGAGCAGTCTGATAAGGTCTGCCTGTTATTTGTTTTTAAGGCTGACCTGATTGGAAGTTGCATGTGATATGGGAGACGGATGAAAACGGACCGCCTGTCCATTTTCATCTGATCCTATCCGATCCGATCCTCCAGACGGATGGAAAATAAGGTTTCCATCCATCTGGATTTCACAGACCACATCAGATTTGATAGCAGCGGGTGTCAGCAGGGATGTCTCCACTGACATCTGCTGCTCCATAGGGCTGCATGGAGCATCCGATCAGGTCCGCCTGAAAAACTGATAGGTGGACCTGATTGGAAAGCCCGTGTGAAAGGGGCCTAAAGCCCCGTACACACGATCAGATTATCGAACGATCTCTCGTCCGTTTTTGGGGCATGCTAGTCTGATGTGGAAAGTGAAGAGGTTATTTTCATACGAATTTTCCCGTACGACAGAATTCTACTTCAGAAGTGATGTCATTTGTTGGATTGCTTTGTATGTGTTCTTTAGTCTCTGAGCATGCCTAGTCTTGCTCTTAAGATTTTTTTCCGTCTAAATCTGTACTAATGAGACGAAAATCGGACGTTGTATTACGGACAACAAAAATTATATAGCCTGCACATCAGGATTTCGTCAGCCGAAAAGTCGGAGTCAGCTGTCGAAAGCACCATACTAACAATCCGAAAATCGGCAGATCGGTCATCGGACGAATTTTCCCATCAGATTTTCTTATCGTGTGTACGGGCCGTTAAGGCCCGTACACACGAGTGGAAATTCGGCCGGGAATTTTTGTCTGACGACCGATCTGCCGATTTTCAGCTTGTTAGTATGGTGCTCTCGACAACGGACTCCAACTTTTCGGCCGAAAAAATCCTGGTGTGCAGACTATAAAATTTTTGTCCTCCGTCAAAACACGGCCGATTTTCGTGCAGTCAGTACAGATTTCGATGGGGAAAAAGCTTATGAGCAAGACTAGGCATGCTCAGAGATGAAAGAACACATACAAAGCAATCCAACACATGACATCACTTCTGAAGTAGAATTCTGTTGTACGGGAAAATTCGTGGGCAGTCTAGAGCACATTCCAACCAACAGACACCACTCTGGACAAAAGACGGACGAGCGGTCGGCGGAAATTTGTTGCGTGTGTACGAGGCTTTAGTCTACGGACATCCAGGTGTAAACAGACAGGAGTCTGTCCAGGTCAAGAAAAAAGTTCTGCGTGCATTTACATCTGGCTGCCTATAAATTCAGTTTGGGTCCTGGATTGGGAGGCATGTGTCTCCTTTGTTTGGGTTGTGGTACCTTTAGGGGGGATAACAAAAAGCATTTAGAGTACTCAGTGATTCTCACCTATGTAAAGTGAGGGGTTCTGGAGTGATCAAGTAAAGAGGGAAAACTGATTTGCAGTTTTCCCAGTATTATTAGGTCCTGATATGGGTCTAAGAATTCAGATCCTGTGTGAGAAATAGCCTCAACCCTGACTACAGGTATCTGGGCCTGCCTACAAGGAGGGCTGAAAAGGACAGGAAGCAGCCAGCAGGTGTCCATCAGGTGTTGAGTGGAATAGGACACACTTGTGAAAGGGGTTTGAGCTGTTTGGCTGCTGAGATTCTGCTGAGCTCTTGTGACTTTTCTGGAGCAGACGGGGACTTTATACCCTTGTGGGACAAGTGTATGCTGGCGGTGAGCTGAAGTTTTGTGTAACAGAATAATGGACAATTTTGTTTTATGCTGGAAAAAAAGCTGTTTTTGCTTGCCTTTTAAAAAAAAAAAAAAAGACTTTGTTTACTCATAAATGGCTGGTGATCTGGACCCCCAAATATCACACATAGCAAAAGTTTACAGTGCCTTACAAAAAGGATTCATATCCCTTGAAATTTTCCACATTTCGTCATGTTACAAATTGTTAAAAATGTATTGTGATTTTATGTGATAAACCAACACAAAATGGCACATAATTGTGAAGTGGAAGGAAAATAATAAATGTTTTTCAAATGTGTTTACAAATAAATATGTGAAAAGTGTGGCGTGCATTTGCATTCAGCCCCCCTGGGTCAATACTTTGTAGAACCACCTTTCCCTGCAATTACAGCTGCAAGTCTTTTTGGGGATGTCTCTACCAGCTTTGCACATCTAGAGAGTGACATTTTTGCCCATTCCTCTTTGCAAAATAGCTCAAGCTCTGTCAGATTGGATGGAGAGCGTCTGTGAACAGCAATTTTCAAGTCTTGCCACAGATTCTCAATTGGATTTAGGTCTGGACTGGGCCATTCTAACACATGAATATGCTTTGATTTTAACCAGGGGTCGGGAACCTTTTTGGCTGAGAGAGCCATGAACACCACATATTTTCAAATGTAATTCCGTGAGAGCCATACACTATATTTCAGGGGTCGGGAACCTTTATTTAATATTCATATTCATGGGCGGCGGCGAGTAGGCCGCGGGGTCCGTAGCGCAGCAATCCGGTCCTTACAAGCCCCCCCTTACATCAGAGACCCCCCACACAGAGCCCCCCTCACATCAGAGACCCCCCACACAGAGCCCCTCTTACATCAGAGACCCCCCACACAGAGCCCCCCCTTACATCAGAGACCCCCCCACACAAAGCTCCCCTTACATCAGAGACCCCCCCACACAAAGCCCCCCTTACATCAGAGACCCCCACACAAAACCCCCCTTACATCAGAGACCCCCACACAGAGCCCCCCTTATATCAGAGACCCCCCACACACAGCCCCCCTTACATCAGAGACCCCCCCCCACAGAGCCTACCCCCCGCTGTGCGGCCTGATCTTCTGCGAGCTGTGATGGCCGCACGGCGTCCCTGTTGCCCATTGCGCCCTGTGTGGCCGCACAGCTCGCACACCCCAAAGGCCGGCCCTGGCCACACATAGCGTTTTTAGGCCAAAAAGTTCCATTTTGGTCTCATCTGACCAGAGCACCTTCTTCCACATGTTTGCTGTCAAAATTGATGTCACCCACTCCTCCTCATATATTTTTTTATTTTTTATACTTGTATCTTTGCAGAAGTCTTCAGTCACATCACATTCAGAATCCTCTTCCCAAGAAGCTATGTGATCCCCAACAATACAGAGAGGGTAATTGATGAAGACATGAACACCATTTCTGCCCATCTAAACACAGAAATGCAGCCATTCAAGGCTCTACACAAGCATCATGACTGTGGCAAAAGAATTTAACAGCATGTTGCATTCATGTAATCCCTAAGATTGATGTAAGAGTGGCAACCTCAGCCTGGACTTCAGCCAGGCCACGCCCCCAACTAGTTTAGCCATGACTAAGCTTCAAGGGGCGGAGCAAAACATTTTGGAGGTGTGCGGCTACAGGGATCCCTTCCACTTGTACAAGCTATAGCAGGAGATGGGATGAGCTCTATCCTGCGCCAGCACTCCAAGTTGTGGATGCTCAAGAATCCATATATACCCTGCTTCAACAGAGCCTGAGCGGCACACCAAGTTGCATTGGGCATGCTGCATTCGGTGGGCGGTACCACTGCAGAACGTGACCCATTCAAATGAATAGGGCAACGCTGCAACTATCCTGCAAGCTTGTGCAATGCACACAGTTGCAGCATGGTGGGTCAGCATTTTTTAGGGTTAAAACAGGCGGTGAGGAGGCAACATATTGCGTCTTCATTGACTGTCTATTACAGATCACTTTTCAGAGGGGTGTCAATAGCTGAATGTGCCTTTAAAACAATTACTGTGGGGGGCATTGCTGGAGAGAAATACAGATCTAGCTTTTTTATTTGTAGAATGGTTGGGCCACTGGAAAAACTGTTTAAACAAAGGCTGGGCTTTACGAAGATACTCCAGGATTGGAGCAGGTAAGCTGCAACCCTAAATAGGGGCACAGGGTGTCTAACAATCTACATTGCGCTTACCATCATGCCCAGAGATGTTTTATCCTTCAAGTTTCCTAATTGGTGCACTCCCAATGCCGGCGCTCAACTCCCAGCCTTCCAGGGTTAGTTGCTGATCCCAAAGAAGCCTATTGGGATTTCCCTGACACCTAGCTGACTAACCTGAAGCATGAAGAGTTCTTCTTTTCTTACTCTATGGGTACTACCTATGACAAGTAGAGAAGATCTCTAGTTATAGGAGGAAAATAAATCAGGTAGAAGCAGAGGCGTAACTAGAACCGTTAGGGCCCTGGTGCAAGAAATCATGAAGTGCCCCCCAAACCCCTGGCCAGTGCCCTTCCTTTCAAGCCTGGGGCTCTTCCCTCTAATCCTGGGGCCCTTTACTCTTGTTGCGGGGCCCTTTATTACGGTCCCGAAGCAGGACCCTTTCACAAGTTCTGCAGTGGGCCCCCTTTCTGCCATCTTGGGGCCTTGGTGGAATTCCAGGGCCCGGTCAGAAGTGTGACCTTTGCGATCCTGGAAGTTCACCCACTGGTGTCAGTAGTTTTTATTTTTTGGTATTTTAGTTGTATTATTTTATATCATTTTATTTTTATTTTTTTTACAATGTCACTGACTATGACTCTGTCCATTCAGAAAAGACCCCTTCCTGGTTCTCTATTGTGACACATTCCCTGCAGCAGCCAGCAGGAGAGGGAAGGGAGCACAGTAGGGGGGGGGGGGACCAGGGGAGCACACAGGGACCCAGAGACAGCAGAACACAAGTGAACTGGATAGGAGGAGTGGTGGGGGCAGCATACAGAGGAACCAATCTCCTCCATTTTCCTCCTGCAGCTACAGGAGGAAAAAGGAGGACAGTGATTTCTCTACATGCTGCTCCCGCCGCCCCTCCAATCTAGGTGTACAGGGGAACCGCACAGGCCCCCTGGGGCCCGGGGCCCAATTGCAACCCCAGCAACCGTTACGCCCCTGGGTAGAAGACAGACATCATATCTACCAACTGTCCCTTTTTTGGAGAGATTGTCCTTCAACTTCTTAGCTGTCCCTCATTTTGGTCACATGTATCGACCTCTAAGTAAAATTGAACTTTTAAAGGGTCATTCCCCCAAAAGCTGAAATTCTTTGGTAGATATTGGAGAGTTAAACCATTTGGCAATTTTCTTTATCTATTAATGCAGCTCTGTAATTGTTAATACATCATTATTGTAGCACTACTCCCTTGGGAGCAGCTTGAAGCGGATTCCCCTGGGTTATCCATAGCAACGATTTGTGAAATCTTAGTACTTTAAATGTTTGGCTCAGTCAGGAAACAGTCTAAAGGGTTTGGGTTTTGTTGTTTTTATTTTAGAACTTGGGATGGGAGAAGGGATGAGTGGGATGCTTCAACTTCATGAACTATGCACAGCTTTAGGACTTCTAGCTATGTTGAGTGCGGCAAAGCCGCTGCTGCACCTTGCCACTGAAGTGAAGTATTTGATAGGCGAAACTAAGTTGTGAGTTACTCTTCAGGGAGCCACTTGGCACCCCCTTTACTCTTACTCTTAAGGGTTCTACTTGGCACCCCCTTTTCTCTTGCTAACTGTGTGAGCTGACCTTCTGTCCGCAGACCTCACTGGAGTGGTCCCCTTCCTGGGCAGACCCCTTGGCAAGCCCCCTGGTACTCACGGACACTGTTTTTCCCAGGTGACTCTGCCTGCAGATCAACTGTCAGCTTTCCAGGAATCTCAAGGCTCAGCTCCACACCTGGCTCACCAGACGGACTGCCTGTGACCACTTTCCTCAGGCTGCAGGAGGAGAGACATCCATCCCCCTCCTCCTGGGACTCTGCTTCCCGCCAAAGACTCCCTGTCGTATGTGTTCTCAGCATTTATGGTCAATCCCAGGATGCACTGCGGTGGTGCCCTCCCACTGGAATTGCCACAAAAGCCAGTGTGCCACTGGCTGGGTTTCCTCCACTGTCCAACAGGCTCTCCTATTGAATACAGTGGGGACACTCCCTCAGACCAAGTGACTCACACCTGGACACATGCAACAGGCAAAACTAACAGATCAGGCTTCCCTGATGAGCAGACAGAGTAAAACAATGCTTTTATCCTAGCACCTATCTAGGAGGGTGCTACATCATTAATATTATTTTTTTTTTTTTTCAAATACAGTGTATGTACTGTGGCAGAAAGTCGGGTAAATCTGTGGATGTTGTCACAGACAGGAGATACACTTCTGCTTGGGTTAGACAAATCACCAATTACTATAGGGTGTCGGCTGCAAAGGCAGCAGGAAGGTGTAAAGAAGTTGAAAACCATTCAGCTATTCAGAATGAGGAAATTAAGGCCTCTATAATTTGTCCAAAGGAAGTCTATTGATTGCTGCCTCCCGACGCTGTGTGAGCAGGGGAGAAGGAATGCCCCCTGAAGCTGTGTGAGCATGGGGAAGACCTCCTGGAGCGATGTGCGCTGAGGAGGGTAAAAAGTGTGAAGACTTCTCAAGGTGAGAAAATGAACTATTTCTATGTGAAGAGTGTGAAGAGAAAAAACAATGGATGTTTTCTATGTGAAAGGAAAGTCCAATGAACATGTGCTGTGTGAAGAGAAAAGGGACATTCTCTATGTGAAGAGATAATAAATGGACTATTGATAGTCTGCTGTATGATCAGCCAAGTCTGCCCAACAGTAGGTTGGGGACAGACTTCCTTAGGTAGGTTCCTGTGTGTGAGAAGGTAGCCGCCCACAGAGGCAAGGATTTATTTTGTTTTATTTTATTTTATTTTGGATGTTTTTGAGGCTTGCACTTGTGTGAAGAAAATTGCATGAATAAACCAAACTGTTGTTTGCAACCACTTCTCGGCTATCTCCCTGTGTAACGAACCCCCCAAAGGGGTCATCCACACCCGCCACCGAGCTAATCCCTCACAGTACCTAAATCTGAGATGGTATCAGCCTCTTGTACTTGGTGTACAGCAGGGTTGGATTGTGAAGTAGCAATACAAGGAGCCAATCATTTCAGGTGCTAACAAGAATATGGTTTCCATCTGTCCCGGTTTTCCACGTATGTCCTTGGCATTGTAGTTCTCCCATGGAAGTTACTAGTACTGAGCACCCAGGGCATATGCCCTGTGTCTGCTGATGAGTGCCCTGGGTCTCGATGCTGCAACTGCCTGCATTTTATTTCTCCTCTATATGAATGAATTATGTAGCTTTTGGCTTCTGTCACCACCTGTCAGAACTGTAGCACAGAGCCAAGGAGGAATTTCAGAGCACCTCCCTCGGCCCTGTGCTACGGCTCTGACAGCTGGCAGATAGGGACGGAAGCCAGCAGCTGCATACTGCACATGTAGTGCTACCCCTCTTAGGAGCCGCTGACTATTTTGCTTTCCCTGTCTGTTCTGAACCTAATCCGGGAGCACAGCCCCTGCTAACACCACCGTAAAACCTTGACCAGGTGAACCTCCTGGCTTTGAAACACAAAAAAATCACACAGTTTAAGGTAAACAAATACTATAATTGTATTGAGGTCAGGGTATAAGGCTGGCCATGCATTTGTAGCGCACCCCCTTAGGAGCCGCAAGTATACTGGAATCCCCACCCTGCACAACCAGGCACACAGAATCTTCAAAGGCAAACTTGAGTCAAAGTACAGTCCGTGACTTAGTTGTTTTTTTTTTTTTTTTTTTTTTTATTGAGGGATAATAACTTGGATAGGGATGGGAGATTATGGGGTGCCCACTTGACTTCAGAACAAACTTCAAGCACAACTCTTCCTATATACAGTCTCTATATACAGCTCCTCTTCTTTCTCTAGCACTCGCTTGCTTACAGAACCCTGCTGGAACACTGTGAAACATCCAACAGTTACTCAGTCAGATGAAGCAATAGCAAACCTGATGGAGTCTGCAAAAGACCTGAGACTGGGACGGAGATTTGTCTTCCAACAAGACAATGATCCAAACCATACAGCAAAATCTACAATGGAATGGTTCACAAATAAACATATCCAGGTGTTAGAATGGCCAAGTCAAAGTCCAGACCTGAATCCAATCGAGAATCTGTGGAAAGAACTGAAAACTGCTTTTCACAAACACTCTCCATCCAACCTCACTGAGCTTGAGCTGTTTTGCAAGGAGGAATGGGCAAAAATTTCAGTCTCTCGATGTACAAAACTGATAGAGACATACCCCAAGCGACCTACAGCTGTAATCGCAGCAAAAGGTGACGCTACAAAGTATTAACTTAAGGGGCTGAATAATTTTGCACGCCCAATTTTTCAGTTTTTTATTTGTTAACAAAGTTTGAAATATCCAATAAATTTCGTTCCACTCCATGATTGTTTCCCACTTGTTGTTGATTCTTCACAAAAAAATCCAGATTATATCTTTATGTTTGAAGCCTGAAATGTGGCAAAAGGTCGCAAAGTTCAAGGGGGCCGAATACATTAGCAAGGCATTGTACCATAACCAACAATAGAAGTAAAGTAGTAGGGGGTGTATTGGGCTCCATATTTTGCTTCCACTACTTTGCAGGGCCTGATCCAGTCAGCAGAATAAATAATGAAGGACTTCTAATCTCTGATTGTTATCTCTTCTCATCATCTCATCACACCCCCCCCCCCCCCCATTTGTTTCACAGCAGCTCCATTCCAGGTTAGTTGAAAAGAACATATTCTCAGTTAATCATTTGTGGAATTAGACTTTAAATACACGTGGAACACTTAGTTATCCTCTAATGATCAATTTAGCTAGTAGATGGACAAACTTTCCAGCTGTAGATTACAAATATGACTTCCATTAAGTATCAGTAATAGCTCGCTCCTGGTCAGGAACCATTTCCTCTGTTGCCAGGTAAGTCTGGTGGTCATCATTCAGGCAAGTCTCATACTTACCAACATTCTGAGATAAGAAAAAAATGACACATATTAGTACAAAGTGTGAAGACAAAGTACACATCCCTGCCACGCAATGACTGTATAGAATAAATATGCGAACATTGATTAAACATACCAGTGCTTTTTTGTTCACCACTGCTATTCTTTTATACTGGCTTTTCAAAGTAAAATCTGCTTTTAAGGCTGGATATATGGTAAAACTTTTGAATTTAAAATGATATCAAAGCCTCTGGGGTTTTTTTGTTATGCACTTTCAGCAGCTGATTTAAAAGCAAACATTTTTTATTTTATTTTTAAGTTTACCTGCTCTGTGCAATAGTATTGCACAGAACAGCCCCCAACCTCCTCTTCTGGGGTCCCCGGCAGGCTCCTTCTCTTCTCTGTGTGCCACCATAGGAAGCTACTTGCAGGCTTGTTCCTGAGCCAGGCTGTGGGCATTCATAGACACACACAGACAGCGCGGCTTGGGCTCACCCCCGATCTCTGCTCACAGGATTTGATAGACAGCAGCAGTAATCAATGGCTTCCCCTGCTGCCTCTCTGCCCTGTGAATGCAGGGAGAGAAGAGAGAGTCGCTACAGATGGGCACAGAGCTGGATTGAGTGAGGATACAAATGCTGGAACATTTTTTACCTTAACCACTTCCATACAGGGCAGTTACACCCCCTTCCTGTCCAGGCCAATTTTCAACTTTCAGCGCTGTGACAATTGCGCGGTCATGCTACACTGTACCCAAATTAAATTTGTATAATTTCTTTCACACAAATAGAGCTTTCTTTTAGTGGTATTTATTAACCGCTAGGTTTTTTATTTAAAAAAAAAAAGAAAAAAGACAGAAAATTTTGAAAAAAATACGTTTTTCTTAATTTCTGTCAGTAAATTTTGTAAATAAGTAATCTTTCTCCTTCACTGATGTGCCGTGATGAGGCGGCGCTGATGGGCACTGCTGAGGTGGCACTTATGGGAACTGATAAGGTGGCACTGATGAGGAGGCACTAATATGCCGCCCTGATAGACGGCACTGAATAGCACTGATAGGCGGCACTGATGGGCACTGATAGGTGGCACTGGTGGGCACTGAGGGATGGCACTGATGGACACTGACAGGCGGCACTGATGGGCACTGACGGGCATCACTGATGGGCAGCACAGATGAGCAGGCACTGATTGAGGAAACTGTTGGCACTGAATGAGGACACTGTGGGCACTGATTGGGGTCACTGTATTGGTTAGTCTGTCTGATGGCTGACTTATGGGCACTGTTTTTACTTTACTGTAATCAGGGCACTGATGATCAGTGCCCTGATTACCTGTCCTAGACTCCCCTTTGAGGAGGAGCCGCTGATCAGCTCTCTTCGCTACACACTCTGACAGTGTGAGGCGAGGAGCGCCGATAAACGTCTTTTCCTCATTTACATGTGACCAGATATGATTGGACACAGCCAATCACATGAGTAAAGAGCCACGTCATTGGCTCTTTACCAAGATCGGGGTCGCGCCGTGTCCTAGGAACACAGCGTGGCCGCGAGAGCGGCCGTTCTGGAGCGCCGTCATACGACATTCTCCCAGAACGAGAGCCGCAACGCTCCCCCATCATTTGACGGCGGGCGGCGGGTGGGCGGGCACCAAGTGGTTAAAGTAGTAGTAAACCACAATTTTTGAAAAGAAAAAAAAAATCCACTGGAAGGCAATGTCATAATGTGCTAGTCGGCATCGCATACTAGCATTTTATGATAAACTTACTTTAGAACAAAGCCCTCCAGCGCCGCACTGTCACTACTGAGAGAGGGCTTCCATCTTAGCCCCGATCTTCCTTCCGAGTTAGCAGCCTCCAGCTACATGAAAGGCCAGGGGCGAAATGATGTGACGTCATGTGTGCAGGAGCTGCCGTTTACGGCACGGGCTCTAAAGGTCTGGAACTGTATGCCGGACCTTCAGATTGCAGGCGCCGGCAACATCACCGGCTGCATGCATTCTGAATATCTCCTAAACAGTGCAAGTATAGGAGATATTCACAGTACCTACAGGTAAGTCTTATTATAGGCTTACCTGTAGGTATAAGTGGTGTAACAATGTTTACTATTACTTTAAAGTGATAATAAACCCTATATATTTTTTTTATGTTTTGTTTTACAATTTCAGATGATGTTTGTAAGGCTTACAATGTCAGTTGCTTCTTCTGATCTTTAGGTTCCTCTTTCCTTCTTTTTTTCCTGGTACCTTGATGCTGGCCCACTTTCTTTTAGTCCCCATTCACACTAGCGCGACTTGTCAGGCGACTTGGTCGCCTGATAAGTCGCGGTGGGTCGCCTGCCATTGAGTAGTAAAGGACCCGTTCTAATAGGAGCGACAAAAGTCGCTCCGACTTAGAAAAAGGGTCCTGTACTACTTTGCCCCAGCAAGTAGCATCGCCCCTGTGTGAACGGGGTCTTACGAGTGGCTCCTTGGCTGACTCCTTGGCTTGCAGGTTCGTATGGAGCCCCACCAGAGCCCCCCTTTTGTGTGCTCCCACAGAATATGTACAGACAGCTTGGAGAAATAGAATCAATGACATCATGAAAGGGCGCAACAAGGAACGATGGGACATGTCGTCTCGAGGAGGGTAGTCAGGGTGAGGGACTTTTGTTCATATGCAGAGTGTGCGCGTGAGAGCTTAGTGGCATCATTACAATTAATCATTAATTATCCTGTGATTAAGAGGGATACATTTATAATAATAAAAAAAGGTGAGGCTTTAGCACCAAGTATAACTAAAGGCAACATCTTTTTTTTTTTTAGTTTTGTATAGAGTGGAGAGGAATCACAACACCTGTTTTTTTTTTTTTTTCCTTTCTGTAATTGTGTTTGGGAGATTCACTCTCTATATGTCCTGCTTGCCATCATCACCGAGAGTGCATGTGATCAGCACAGGGCCAATCAGCACTGTCCAGATGTGTCCAGACAGAGGATCATGGGAGAATGATCCTCCTACAAGCTTTAACCAGACACTGGTAGAAGTCACAAGACTGCTATATACTGCTGATGAGAAAAGGTATTTAGCAGTTTATCATTACTAAAATAATTGTATTTCCATGTCCTGTGTACTGTGGGAGAGCAGATATAGTGAATGCAGGCTCCTGGGTTTAGTAACACTTTAATGCATTTCCATGCATTGCCAGTCACTGAAAGTAGTGTGATATGGGGAACTCAGGACCTCCAACCATTTGTAAAAAAAAAGTAACAGTCTTGATTGCTACTTCAAAAGTCAGGAAAATAAATTGTTTTCTTCAACAAAGAAAAATACAAACAGTCTACAAATCCGGTATCATGAAAAACAATATGATGGCTCACCACCAATTTACCAGTCCCATACCAGGGTTTAGGGTCTCCCCATCTGTTTAAGGATGGGGCAAAGGCTGCAGGAGCTCAGCAACCATTGGAGGAGATTTACTAAATCTGGTGTACACATAATCTGATGGAAATTAAGAAACCTGACAGGGGTTATAACCTCTAGGTTTAGCCTTCCCCTATTCTATCCCAAAAAAAAAAAAAGTTTCCTTTAGTTCTACTGATTATAAAACTTTGAGTCCTGCCAAGCATTCACGAAACCTACTATGACTCACCAGCTACTTATCCATCTCATTGTAGAAATGTTGGTTGGTTGTTTGGCCAACTTAACATAGATGACTCATAATAATATGTGTTGATACAAAGGATCTCTATTATACATGTTATGTTCATCATAAACACTCATTAGGTTTATTATTGGTGCTGATGTAGCATTTTCCACATTAGCATGTGCGAACGTCAGCATTGACTAAAGCAACTTCCTCTCATTGATAAATTCAATGCCATTAGGTAGAGCAGTGGGGTAATCACTTATCAGTGCACGTTAGTTGTGGTCATGTGCACTGCTCTATACACACTCCACTTCTCATAGGCCATCTAGGAGTGAGCAAGAGAGGGTGGCTACATTCCTAAATACTGTATATTAGAGCTGCACTATTAATCGTTAAAAAAATCTCGCCCCCTCCCTCACCATCTTAACCACTTGCCGACCGCTCACATTGAGCCTACTGCGGCAAAGTGGCTCTTCTTGGTCCAGCGACATAGACCTACGTCGCTGGACACCGCCCCCTCTCGGCGGCGCGCGCACGCCGCAGGAGGCTTGCTCCCGCTGTTTTCAGACACAGCAGGAGTCGGGCCAGGGGAGGAGAGGTGGTGATCACCGCTGCTCTTCCCCGATCGTCAGGGACAGAGTGAGGAAATCCGTCCGCTTGTGTAAACAAAGTGGGCGGATCTCCTCTGTGACAGGCAGTGACAGCATAGCTGAACCTGCCATCCGTGTCTGTGTCACACAATCCCCTCCCCCCACACACGTCAGTAAGCATGAGGCACACAATTAACCCCTTGATCACCAATAAAGTTAACCCCTTCCCTGCCAGTGTCATTATTACAGTAACAGTGCATATTTTTAGCACTGATTATTGTAGTAATGTCACTGGTCTCCCCAAAGTGTAAAAAATGTCAGTTAGGGGTCCGATCTGTCCGCCGCAATGTCTCAGTCCCACTAAAAAAAAAAAAAAAAAAAAAAAAAAAAAAAAAAAAAAAAAAAATCGCAGATCGCCGCCATTACAAAAATAAACAATAAAAATGACAAATCTTTCCCGTAGTCATAATCAAAATACGCTTATTGTGATTTTTTTTTTACCAAAAATATGTAGCAGAAAACAAATTGGCCTGAAATGCAAAAAATGTTGATTTATAAATTTTTTGGGGGAATGTTATATATCAGAATGTAAAAAATATTGTTTTTTTTTTTTTCAAAATTGTCGTTCTTTTTTTCAAAAATTTAAAAATCGCACAGGTGATCAAATACCACCAAAAGAAAGCTCTATTTGTGGGGAAAAAAAAGGACATAAATTAATTTAGGTACAGCGTTGCATTACCGTGAAATTGTCAGTTAAAGTAACGCAGTGCCGAATCGCAAAATATAGCCTGGTCAGGAATGGGGTAAAATATTCCGGTCTTAAAGTGGTTAAAAATACGCTCATAGAGAGTTTTTTTGCCAAAGACATGTAGCTAAATACATTTTGGCCTAAATATATGACAAAAATTGAATATATTGGATATTTTTTAACTGTCAAAGTAGAAAATGTAAATTTTTTCGCAAAATGTTCGCTCTTTTTTTTATTAATATCGCAAAAAATGAAAAGCGCAGAGGTGATCAAATACCACCAAAAGAAAGCTCTGTTTGTGGGGAAAAAAGGACGTAAATTTTGTTTGGGTACGGTGTTGCATGACCGCGCAATTGTCAGTTAAATTCGCGCAATGCCAAGTTGCAAAAAGTGGCCTGGTCATTAAGCAGGAAAATCCTCCGGTCCTAAAGTGGTTAAAAGAGCTTGTCCTCGATTCTTAGGCTCCATGTACAGGGGACGCTAAAAAAAGTCGCTTGAAATGCTGGAATTTTTAGGACGTTTAAAACATGCGTTGTGTCGCGTTGGCACCCACGTTTAGTGGGCGTTTGCGTTTAAAACCATTCCTAGGAGGTCAAAAAAATAATTCCCCTTTAAAATGGAAAAACGCGAGCGCTAAACGTGGGTCGTCGCGTTCGGTCGCGTTTTTGCGTTTGAAACGCCGGGAAACACACGTTCGAACGCAAATAATTGCTTTCCAAAAAACGTCCCTGAACTCAACTGCCTGTAAATGGTTGTAAACGACCCTGTGTACATGGACAGATAAGATAACAGAGGAGGGTTCAGGAGCGTCTGAAAAAAAAAAAACGCCCAACTGCTCCTAAACGGCCATTTACAAGTAGCAGTGTACATGGAGAGGTGTTCTCTGCTCACTCACAGCTGTCAAGAAAAAAAAAAAAAAAAAACATTGTTAAGGCTGCTAAGATAACTATAAACAAAATGCTTTACAATGTATCTTTTTGTTCTTTTGGATCAAAGGAATGAACCTTCCTCTGTAAGGCTCCATGTACACGGGACGCTGGAAATGGCCGTTTAGGAGCAGTTGGGCGTTTTTTTCAGAAGCCCCTGAACCCATCTACATTTTATCTTATCTGTCCATGTACACCAGGTCGTTTACAGTCATTTGCAGGCAGTTGCGTTCAGGGACTGTTTTTAGAACGCAATTATTTGCGTTCGAACGTGTGTTTCCCGGCGTTTCAAACGCACAAACGCGTCCGAACGCGTCTGAACGCGTCCGAACGCGTCCGAACGCGATGACCCACGTTTAGCGTTTGCGTTTTTCCATTTTAAAGGGGAAAATTTTTTTTGACCTCTAGGAACGCTTCTAAACGCAAACGCCCGCAAACGCCGCTAAACGCCCGCTAAACGCGGGTACAAACGCGACCGAAAGGACGTTTCAAACGTCCTAAAAATTCCAGCATTCAAAGGGACTTTTAACAACGTCCCGTGTACATGGAGCCTAAGTGAGGGCAGTTTAACCTCTTAAAGACCCAACGTTTTTCTGACACTTGTTGCTTACAAGTTAAAATCAGTATTTTTGGTTAGAAAATTACTTAGAACTCCCAAACATTATATATTTTTTAGCAGAGACCCTAGAGAATAAAATGGCGATCGTTGCAATCTTTTATGTCACACTGTATTTGCGCAGAAGTCTTTTAAACAGTTTTTGGGGGGAAAAAAAAAAACACTTTAATGAATTTAAAAAAAGCTAAACAGTAAAGTTAGCCCAATTTTTTTAGATGACGCTACGCAGATAATCATGATTAGTGTTGAGCGAACACGGACTGTATTATTCGTGTTCGTACCGAATAATTGGATTTTTTGTACCCGAACACGGACACGGACACTTTACTGTATGTTCGGGTAAAAATCCGTGTTCGGTCGTTTTATTTCCGGGTTTTGCATGCTTTGGCGCTCTTTTCATGGCGGGCTTTCAACAGCCAATCAACAATCGTTTAACTGGTGTGCCTTAAGCCATCCCAGCCATGCCTGCAAATGTCTCAGTAGCTGTGATTGGCCGTCTGAAGCATGTGACCAAGTCTTTATAAGTTCGAGGCAGCCGCAGCGGCGTCATTATGCTGCTTAGATTCAGGGACAGAGCACACATCAACGTGCTGGCTGCTGATTAGGGAAAGATAGGCAGGAAAAAACCATTTGTGTCCGGATAGAATTGAGGGACAGGTCGGAGTGTTTAGGCAGGGCGAGTTGTAGGCATTTTAGGGATAGAGTCTGCTGAATTATAGGGTCAGTGTCTTCTACAAACTACAATCGATATTGCTGTGTGGGGGGTGGGGTCTGCACTCAATCCTGATCTACGATCTCTTCTCAATCCTGTTAGGGACAGAGTCTGCTGAATTTTAGGGAAACTGTGTTCTACAAACTACAATCGATATTGCTGTGTGGTGTGGGATTGGAGATAGGCAGGTGTCAGTGATCCACATCCATTTTTCTGTGTGTGAGCTGCAGTGAACACAATCTTTTTGGGCTGCAGTGAACACAATCTTTTTGGGCTGCAGTGAACACAATCTTTTTGGGCTGCAGTGAACACAATCTTTTTGGGCTGCAGTGAACACAATCTTTTTGGGGTGCAGTGAACAAAATCTTTTTGGGGTGCAGTGAACACAATCCTTTTTGGTGTGCAGTGAACACAATCTTTGTGGGGTGCAGTGAACAAAATCCTTTGTGGGGTGCAGTGAACACAATCTTTTTGGGGTGCAGTGAACAAAATCCTTTTTGGGGTGCAGTGAACAACATCCTTTTTGGGGTGCAGTGAACACAATCTTTTTGGGGTGCAGTGAACAAAATCCTTTGTGGGGTGCAGTGAACACAATCTTTTTGGGGTGCAGTGAACACAATCTTTTTGGGGTGGAGTGAACAACATCCTTTTTGGGGTGCAGTGAACAAAATCCTTTTTGGGGTGCAGTGAACAAAATCATTTTTGGGGTGCAGTGAACACAATCTTTTTGGGGTGCAGTGAACACAATCTTTGTGGGGTGCAGTGAACACAATCTTTTTGGGGTGGAGTGAACAACATCCTTTTTGGGGTGCAGTGAACAACATCCTTTTTGGGGTGCAGTGAACACAATCTTTTTGGGGTGCAGTGAACACAATCTTTGTGGGGTACAGTGAACAGAATCTTTGTGGGGTGCAGTGAACACAATCTTTGGGGGGTACAGTGAACACAATCTTTGTGAGGTGCAGTGAACACAATCTTTGTGGGGTGCAGTGAACACAATCATTGTGGGGTGCAGTGAACTCAATCTTTGTGGGGTACAGTGAACACAATCTCATACTGAAGGTTTGAGGGTGCTGCCTGTTCCATACTCCCCCTACTCCTCATCTAGCCTTTTAGGGGTACAAACAATAGTAATTGGGGCCTAGTGTGGTTGTGTACGTGTGATATACATACACTTTTTTGGGATCATATTTTCTATTCCGCTATTTAATCAAAAACCTTTGGGGATCAGTTAAATTGGGGGATAGTCTGTGTTGGTACGTGTGAGAGAGATCCACCTTTCCAAGTTGTTGGGGTTCATCTCATACTTCTGAAGGTTTGAGGGTGCTGCCTGTTCCATACTCCCCCTACTCCTAGCCTTTTAGGGGTACAAACAATAGTAATTGGGGCCTAGTGTGGTTGTGTACGTGTGATATACATACACTTTTTTGGGATCATATTTTCTATTCCGCTATTTAATCAAAAACCTTTGGGGATCAGTTAAATTGGGGGATAGTCTGTGTTGGTACGTGTGAGAGAGATCCACCTTTCCAAGTTGTTGGGGTTCATCTCATACTTCTGAAGGTTTGAGGGTGCTGCCTGTTCCATACTCCCCCTACTCCTAGCCTTTTAGGGGTACAAACAATAGTAATTGGGGCCTAGTGTGGTTGTGTACGTGTGATATACATACACTTTTTTGGGATCATATTTTCTATTCCGCTATTTAATCAAAAACCTTTGGGGATCAGTTAAATTGGGGGATAGTCTGTGTTGGTACGTGTGAGAGAGATCCACCTTTCCAAGTTGTTGAGGTTCATCTCATACTTCTGAAGGTTTGAGGGTGCTGCCTGTTCCATACTCCCCCTACTCCTAGCCTTTTAGGGGTACAAACAATAGTAATTGGGGCCTAGTGTGGTTGTGTACGTGTGATATACATACACTTTTTTGGGATCATATTTTCTATTCCGCTATTTAATCAAAAACCTTTGGGGATCAGTTAAATTGGGGGATAGTCTGTGTTGGTACGTGTGAGAGAGATCCACCTTTCCAAGTTGTTGGGGTTCATCTCATACTTCTGAAGGTTTGAGGGTGCTGCCTGTTCCATACTCCCCCTACTCCTAGCCTTTTAGGGGTACAAACAATAGTAATTGGGGCCTAGTGTGGTTGTGTACGTGTGATATACATACACTTTTTTGGGATCATATTTTCTATTCCGCTATTTAATCAAAAACCTTTGGGGATCAGTTAAATTGGGGGATAGTCTGTGTTGGTACGTGTGAGAGAGATCCACCTTTCCAAGTTGTTGGGGTTCATCTCATACTTCTGAAGGTTTGAGGGTGCTGCCTGTTCCATACTCCCCCTACTCCTAGCCTTTTAGGGGTACAAACAATAGTAATTGGGGCCTAGTGTGGTTGTGTACGTGTGATATACATACACTTTTTTGGGATCATATTTTCTATTCCGCTATTTAATCAAAAACCTTTGGGGATCAGTTAAATTGGGGGATAGTCTGTGTTGGTACGTGTGAGAGAGATCCACCTTTCCAAGTTGTTGGGGTTCATCTCATACTTCTGAAGGTTTGAGGGTGCTGCCTGTTCCATACTCCCCCTACTCCTAGCCTTTTAGGGGTACAAACAATAGTAATTGGGGCCTAGTGTGGTTGTGTACGTGTGATATACATACACTTTTTTGGGATCATATTTTCTATTCCGCTATTTAATCAAAAACCTTTGGGGATCAGTTAAATTGGGGGATAGTCTGTGTTGGTACGTGTGAGAGAGATCCACCTTTCCAAGTTGTTGAGGTTCATCTCATACTTCTGAAGGTTTGAGGGTGCTGCCTGTTCCATACTCCCCCTACTCCTAGCCTTTTAGGGGTACAAACAATAGTAATTGGGGCCTAGTGTGGTTGTGTACGTGTGATATACATACACTTTTTTGGGATCATATTTTCTATTCCGCTATTTAATCAAAAACCTTTGGGGATCAGTTAAATTGGGGGATAGTCTGTGTTGGTACGTGTGAGAGAGATCCACCTTTCCAAGTTGTTGGGGTTCATCTCATACTTCTGAAGGTTTGAGGGTGCTGCCTGTTCCATACTCCCCCTACTCCTAGCCTTTTAGGGGTACAAACAATAGTAATTGGGGCCTAGTGTGGTTGTGTACGTGTGATATACATACACTTTTTTGGGATCATATTTTCTATTCCGCTATTTAATCAAAAACCTTTGGGGATCAGTTAAATTGGGGGATAGTCTGTGTTGGTACGTGTGAGAGAGATCCACCTTTCCAAGTTGTTGAGGTTCATCTCATACTTCTGAAGGTTTGAGGGTGCTGCCTGTTCCATACTCCCCCTACTCCCAGCCTTTTAGGGGTACAAACAATAGTAATTGGGGCCTAGTGTGGTTGTGTACGTGTGATATACATACACTTTTTTGGGATCATATTTTCTATTCCGCTATTTAATCAAAAACCTTTGGGGATCAGTTAAATTGGGGGATAGTCTGTGTTGGTACGTGTGAGAGAGATCCACCTTTCCAAGTTGTTGGGGTTCATCTCATACTTCTGAAGGTTTGAGGGTGCTGCCTGTTCCATACTCCCCCTACTCCTAGCCTTTTAGGGGTACAAACAATAGTAATTGGGGCCTAGTGTGGTTGTGTACGTGTGATATACATACACTTTTTTGGGATCATATTTTCTATTCCGCTATTTAATCAAAAACCTTTGGGGATCAGTTAAATTGGGGGATAGTCTGTGTTGGTACGTGTGAGAGAGATCCACCTTTCCAAGTTGTTGAGGTTCATCTCATACTTCTGAAGGTTTGAGGGTGCTGCCTGTTCCATACTCCCCCTACTCCTAGCCTTTTAGGGGTACAAACAATAGTAATTGGGGCCTAGTGTGGTTGTGTACGTGTGATATACATACACTTTTTTGGGATCATATTTTCTATTCCGCTATTTAATCAAAAACCTTTGGGGATCAGTTAAATTGGGGGATAGTCTGTGTTGGTACGTGTGAGAGAGATCCACCTTTCCAAGTTGTTGGGGTTCATCTCATACTTCTGAAGGTTTGAGGGTGCTGCCTGTTCCATACTCCCCCTACTCCTAGCCTTTTAGGGGTACAAACAATAGTAATTGGGGCCTAGTGTGGTTGTGTACGTGTGATATACATACACTTTTTTGGGATCATATTTTCTATTCCGCTATTTAATCAAAAACCTTTGGGGATCAGTTAAATTGGGGGATAGTCTGTGTTGGTACGTGTGAGAGAGATCCACCTTTCCAAGTTGTTGGGGTTCATCTCATACTTCTGAAGGTTTGAGGGTGCTGCCTGTTCCATACTCCCCCTACTCCTAGCCTTTTAGGGGTACAAACAATAGTAATTGGGGCCTAGTGTGGTTGTGTACGTGTGATATACATACACTTTTTTGGGATCATATTTTCTATTCCGCTATTTAATCAAAAACCTTTGGGGATCAGTTAAATTGGGGGATAGTCTGTGTTGGTACGTGTGAGAGAGATCCACCTTTCCAAGTTGTTGGGGTTCATCTCATACTTCTGAAGGTTTGAGGGTGCTGCCTGTTCCATACTCCCCCTACTCCTAGCCTTTTAGGGGTACAAACAATAGTAATTGGGGCCTAGTGTGGTTGTGTACGTGTGATATACATACACTTTTTTGGGATCATATTTTCTATTCCGCTATTTAATCAAAAACCTTTGGGGATCAGTTAAATTGGGGGATAGTCTGTGTTGGTACGTGTGAGAGAGATCCACCTTTCCAAGTTGTTGGGGTTCATCTCATACTTCTGAAGGTTTGAGGGTGCTGCCTGTTCCATACTCCCCCTACTCCTAGCCTTTTAGGGGTACAAACAATAGTAATTGGGGCCTAGTGTGGTTGTGTACGTGTGATATACATACACTTTTTTGGGATCATATTTTCTATTCCGCTATTTAATCAAAAACCTTTGGGGATCAGTTAAATTGGGGGATAGTCTGTGTTGGTACGTGTGAGAGAGATCCACCTTTCCAAGTTGTTGAGGTTCATCTCATACTTCTGAAGGTTTGAGGGTGCTGCCTGTTCCATACTCCCCCTACTCCTAGCCTTTTAGGGGTACAAACAATAGTAATTGGGGCCTAGTGTGGTTGTGTACGTGTGATATACATACACTTTTTTGGGATCATATTTTCTATTCCGCTATTTAATCAAAAACCTTTGGGGATCAGTTAAATTGGGGGATAGTCTGTGTTGGTACGTGTGAGAGAGATCCACCTTTCCAAGTTGTTGGGGTTCATCTCATACTTCTGAAGGTTTGAGGGTGCTGCCTGTTCCATACTCCTCCTACTCCTAGCCTTTTAGGGGTACAAACAATAGTAATTGGGGCCTAGTGTGGTTGTGTACGTGTGATATACATACACTTTTTTGGGATCATATTTTCTATTCCGCTATTTAATCAAAAACCTTTGGGGATCAGTTAAATTGGGGGATAGTCTGTGTTGGTACGTGTGAGAGAGATCCACCTTTCCAAGTTGTTGGGGTTCATCTCATACTTCTGAAGGTTTGAGGGTGCTGCCTGTTCCATACTCCCCCTACTCCTAGCCTTTTAGGGGTACAAACAATAGTAATTGGGGCCTAGTGTGGTTGTGTACGTGTGATATACATACACTTTTTTGGGATCATATTTTCTATTCCGCTATTTAATCAAAAACCTTTGGGGATCAGTTAAATTGGGGGATAGTCTGTGTTGGTACGTGTGAGAGAGATCCACCTTTCCAAGTTGTTGGGGTTCATCTCATACTTCTGAAGGTTTGAGGGTGCTGCCTGTTCCATACCCCCCCTACTCCTCATCTAGCCTTTTAGGGGTACAAACAATAGTAATTGGGGCCTAGTGTGGTTGTGTACGTGCGAGATACATACACTTTTTTTTATCATATTTCCTATTCCGCTATTCAATAAAAACCTTTGAGGATCAATTGAATTGCGGGATAGTCTGTGTCGGTACGTGTGAGAGAGATCCACCTTTCCAAGTTGTTGGGGTTCATCTCATACTTCTGAAGGTTTGAGGGTGCTGCCTGTTCCATACTCCCCCTACTCCTCATCTAGCCTTTTAGGGGTACAAACAATAGTAATTGGGGCCTAGTGTGGTTGTGTACGTGTGATATACATACACTTTTTTTGGATCATATTTTCTATTCCGCTATTCAATAAAAACCTTTCTAGGGCAAGATCTTAAATTACAGAAATATGAGGAGACCGTCAAATAAGGGCCGTGGCCTGGGTCGTGGTGCTGCTGGTAGAGCTCCTGTTGCAAGGAGAGGACATGGTCGATCTGTGCCAGCTACACGCACAAGTGAAACACCTTCCTCAAGTGTGAGTAGGCGACAGAACCTGCATCAGTATTTGGTAGGGCATCAAACGCCCCTAGAAGTGATGAGGCCAGAACAAGTTGAGGCGATAGTAGATTGGTTTGCTGCTGACAGTGCCTCCAGTTCCTTCACATTGTCTCCCACCCAGTCTACTGCAGAAAGGTCAGAGTTGGCACCTGCAGCCAATGTCCAACCGTCTTTCACCTCACCCCCTTGCAAATCAGGCCAGCAGTCTGAGCCCCAAGCCATACAGCAGTCTCTTATTCTTTTTGAGGACTCTGTCAGCAGGGTTTCCCAGGGCCATCCACCTAGCCCTGCCCCAGAAGTGGAAGAGATTGAGTGCAGCGATGCCCAACCACTTATTTCTCAAGATGAGTACATGCAAGGATCATCGCAGCACGTCTCCGATGATGACGAAACGCAGGTGCCAACTGCTGCGGCGTTCAGCATTGTGGAGACCGACAAGGAGGGCAGGGGTGAAGACTGGGTGGAAGATGATGTGGAGGACGATGAGGTCCTCGACCCCACATGGAATGAACGTCATGCAGGTGAACTGAGTAGTTTGGAGGAAGAGGCGGTGGTCGCACAGAGCCACCAGCACAGCAGAAGAGGGAGCAGGGTGCAGAAGCGGAGCGGCCGTGCCCTAGACACTACGCCCGCTACTGCCCAACGCAGCAAGGGAACGAGCGCACCAAAGTCAGCTCAAAGGAGTTCTCTAGCGTGGAAGTTCTTTAGAAAATGTGCTGATGACAGGACACGAGTGGTTTGCACCCTGTGCAATCAGAGCTTGAAGCGAGGCATGAACCTTCTCAACCTGAGCACAACCTGCATGATCAGGCATCTAAGTGCAAAGCACGAGCTGCAGTGGAGTACACACCTTCAAAACCAAGAAACGTCTCTGGCTCATCCTGCTTCCTCTTCTGCTGCAGTCTCGGCCGCTCCAGCCACATCTGTAGTGATACCGGCACCTGCCACCCCGCAAACAGACGATCTGTCAGCAACACCACCACCTGGGTCACCAACAACCATCTCCACAATGTCCCGTGGAAGCGTTCAGCTTTCCATCTCCCAAACACTTGAGAGGAAGAGGAAGTACCCCCCTACCCACCCGCGATCCCTGGCCCTGAATGCCAGCATTTCAAAATTATTGGCCTTTGAAATGCTGTCATTCCGTCTGGTGGAGACGCACAGTTTTAAAAACCTTATGTCGGTGGCTGTCCCACAGTACGTCGTGCCCAGCCGCCACTACTTTTCCAGGCAAGCCATCCCTTCCCTGCACAACCAAGTGGGGGAAAAAATCAGGTGTGCACTGCGCAACGCCATCTGTGCCAAGGTCCACCTAACTACGGATACGTGGACCAGTAAGCACGGTCAGGGGCGTTATATCTCCCTAACGGCACACTGGGTAAATGCAGTGGCGGATGGGCCTGAGGCGGATAGCAATTTGGCGCATGTCCTTCCACCACCGAGGATTGCAGGGCGCTTCAGTTTGCCTCCTGTTCCTAACTCCTCCTACTCCGCTTCCTCATCCTCTACCGCCTCCTCATCCGGACAGCGTAACACCTTCACCACCAACTTCAGCACGGCCAGGGGTAAACGACAGCAGGCAGTTTTACAACTTGCCTGTTTGGGGGACAAACCACACACCGCGCAGGAGTTGTGGAGGAGCATGGAACAGCAGACAAATGAGTGGTTGCTGCCAGCGAGCCTCAAGCCCGGCCTGGTGGTGTGCGATAACGGGCGAAATCTCATAGCAGCTCTGGGCCTAGCCGGTTTGACGCACATCCCTTGCCTGGCGCATGTGCTGAATTTGGTGGTGCAGAGGTTCCTTAAAAACTACCCCGATATGTCAGAGCTGCTGCAGAAAGTGCGGGCCGTTTGTGCGCACTTTCGGCGTTCTCACCCTGCTGCTGCTCGCCTGGCAGCGCTGCAGCGTAACTTCGGCCTTCCCGCTCACCGCCTCATATGTGACGTGCCCACAAGGTGGAACTCCACCTTGCACATGCTGGAAAGACTGTGCGAGCAGCAGCAGGCCATAGTGGAGTTTCAGCTGCAGCACGCACGCGTGAGTCGCTCTGCGGAACAGCACCACTTCACCACCAATAACTGGGCCTCCATGCGAGACCTGTGTGCCTTGTTGCGCTGTTTTGAGTACTCCACCAACATGGCCAGTGGCAATGACGCCGTTCTCAGCTTAACTATCCCACTTCTATGCCTCCTTGAAAAAACAATTCGGGCGATGATGGAAGAGGATGTGGCACAGGATGAGGAGGAGGAGGAGGATGAAGAGGTAACATTTCCAAGGCTTTCAGGGCAGTCATTCGCAAGGGGCTCCGAGGGTGGGTTCCTGCACACGCAAACGCCAGGGACGCAATTGTCCAGCAGGGGCACAGTTCTGGAGGATGAGGAGGATGAGGAGGAGGAGGAGCTGGAGGAGGAGATGGAACCATGTTCACAGCAGGGTGGCACCCAGGCCAGCTCATGGCCATCACTGGTGCGTGGCTGGGGGGATACAGAGGACACGGACCATACACCTCCCACAGAGGACAGCCTTTCGTTGCCTCTGGGCAGCCTGGCACACATGAGCGATTACATGCTGCAGTGTCTCCACAACGACCGCCGAGTTGCCCACATTCTAACTTGTGCTGATTACTGGGTGGCCACGCTGCTGGATCCCCGTTACAAGGACAACGTACCGTCCTTAATTCACTCACTGGAGCGCGATCGCAAGATGCGCGAGTACAAGCGCACGCTGGTAGACGCCATGCTGCTGGCATTCCCATCTGACAGCGGGGCCACAGTGGAAGCACAAGGCAGAGGAGGAGGAGGAGGAGGTCGCCAACGCAACCAGGGCACCGCCAGCACCTCAGAAGGCAGGGTTAGCATGGCCGAAATGTGGAAAAGCTTTGTCAGCACGCCACAACAAACAGCAGCACCAGCAGCTCAGATGGAACGTCTTAGCAGGAGGCAGCATTTTACCAACATGGTGGAGCAGTATGTGTGCACACGCCTACATGTAGTGAATGACGGGTCTGCCCCCTTCAACTTCTGGGTCTCCAAATTGGGCACATGGCCTGAGCTTGCCCTTTACGCCTTGGAGGTGCTGGCGTGCCCTGCAGCCAGTGTATTATCTGAACGGGTATTTAGCACGGCTGGGGGCGTTATAACAGACAAGCGCAGCCGCCTGTCCAGAGACAATGTGGACAAGCTCACGTTCATTAAAATGAACCAGGCATGGATCCCACGGGACTTTTCCGTACCTTATGCAGAATAGCAATGGATACCGACCTTACCCACCCATTGTTCCATTTTTGCTCTTTCTCACTCTTTTGGGGTGTACCCTCATTTAAAATTTGTGAAAAGAAGCAGTGTTGGCTACCTCGTCCTCCTCCTCAGGGCCAGATTAATGTAGGGGCTATTGGAGCTGCAGCTCCAGGCCCCTACCTTTTATATAGGCCCCGGGTTGGCCATATTCACTGTTACCGCTCTTCTGTCACTTGTAAACACAGAAGTCTGGCTTCTATGCTCGCTTCCCCAGGCAGCACCCTCAGAACCTCCCCACACAGCGTGAAGGCCGGACAAGGAGGGACAGTTGGCGATGCATGGATGTGTTTATGGGCTTCAGAGACAGCATCCCATGTTGAATTAGGCATGCATGGCTGCACCCTTCCTCCTCTGGGTGCATGGCAAGGCACGGCCCTAAGGCCCTTCAAAATCCTCAGCACCAAGCCCATGATGCTGTTAATCCGGCCCTGGTCCTCCTCCACCGCCGCTTCCACCTACACCGCCCATAGGTGTGCGCAGCCTATTGCATTAAGGTGTGCACCCCAAAGTTGAAATACACATGCATGTGTTTGCCAGCAGGGAGAGTAATGTATCGGGGCCATGTACCTGTAGGCAAGGAGAAATAGAGCAGAGCAGGTCCCAGGGAGATCTTTCCCATCTCCTCACTGGCAATGCTATGTGCCCTAGGTGATTAGGGTGTGCCCAGGCACACCCAGCACACCCTGTGCGCACGCCTATGTCACCGCCACATCCACCACCACCTCAACCTCCCTCCTACTCCATATGGGCCTCGTCCTTCAGAGATGAAGAAGAACATTGTTTTATTTTTCTGTTTTTTTTTGTTGTTTTAAGTTATTTCCCTATCCACATTTGTTTGCAGAGCACTTGCCATGCTCTTAATTACGTTTTGCTGCCATTTGCAGCACTCTAGCCCTTTCCTTTGGTGTTTTAGAGCCATTTTAGTGCCTTAAAGTTCGGGTCCCCATTGACTTCAATGGGGTTCGGTGTCCGGGAAAAGTTCGGTAAAAGTCCGGGACACGGACCCGGACTTTTTTTTAAAGTTCGGCCGAACCCGTCGAACACGGACATCTAGGTGTCCGCTCAACCCTAATCATGATCCTTATTCTAAGCAGAAAAATTGTGATTCTCATTTTAGCCAGAATCGTGCACCTCTACTGTATATATAAACAAAGAGGGGTAAAAAGGCTGAAGCTACACCTCGTTACTAGGTTTAGGGGAGAATATAAATATTCCAAGTAGACCCACACCTAAAGTTAACTGTCACTTCTCAAAATAATAAAAAAAAGGAGAGAGTGTGATCCTCTAGCCTAGTCGCAGCATGTATTTAACCACTTCCCGACCGTCATATTGTAAAATGACGGCCACAAAAAGTGGTTGTCCCATCCTGACTGGGCATCATATGACGTCCAGCAGGATAAGCCGCTCAGTGATCGGTGGTGCGGTCACTCTGATACACCGCATTTCCGATCCTGGTAAAGAGCCTATGACATAGGCTCTTTACCATGTGACTAGCTGTGTCCAATCACAGCTGGTCACATAGTAAATAGGAAGTGCAGTTGATCGGGTCTCCTCAGTTCGCACCCGACAGGCGCGAGTAGAGGAGAGCCGCCGATCGGTGGGGGGGGGGGGGGTTGGGGTCTGTGTCTGTGCAGAGCATTGATTACCAGTGCAGACCCATGGGGGATGCCACTAGAGCCACCAGGGATGGCCCAGGGGTGCCAGTCAGTGCTCAGGGAGCTCGTTAGTGCCCTCCTCATCAGTGCTGCCCATCATTGCCATCTATCAGTGCCACCCACAAGTGCCCATCATTGCCATCTATCATTGCCACCCACCAGTGCCCATCATTTCCCATCAGTGCCACCTATTAGTGCCCATTAGTGCTACCTATCAGTGCCCATCAATGCTGCATATTACTGCTACCTATCAGTGCCACATATCAGTGCCGCCCATCAGTGCTGCATATTAGGGTCTCATCATCAGTGCTACCCCATCAGTGCCTCATCAGCGCCTGCCAGTGCGGCCTCATCAGTGCAGGAAAAACTTATTTATTTACAAAATTTTATAACATACAAAAAAAACATTTTTTTTTTTCAAACATTGTTTTTTTTTTTATTTGTTTTGCAAAAAAGAAAAAACCTTGCGGTGATCAAATACCACCAAAAGAAAGCTCTATTTGTGGGAAAAAATGACAAATTGGTTTAGGTACAGTGTTGCATGACGGTGCAACTGTCATTCAAAATGCAACAGCACTAAAAGCTGAAAATTGGCCTGGGCAGGAAGGGGGTGTAACTGCCCTGTATGGAAGTGGTTAAAGAGGACTATAGGTCCACAAAAAGTTTTGTTAAGGGGGAATATTCTGGTATATCTAATTAATTGCTTGATAGTTCAATTGAGAGAACAAGCAACTGTGACCGTTTATTATTTAAGGCATGCCTTGGAACTGTAACAGTTTTAAGAAACCGTTAAATCAGTGGGTTTAGAGCCGCTTTAGGCTCCATTCACACTTGTATGGCTCCAAAGTTGCACGGACTTTGGAGTGCAACTTTGGATGGGTGCAACCTGGATACGACTTTGACCGATGAGAATGGACAACTGTTGCACACAAGTTGCATTGTATAACATTCAGGTACAACTTTTATGGAAGTCGGACCAAAGTAGTGCATGAACTATTTTGAAGCTGCTGCAACTTTAAGTCGTGCATATATGAAAGGTTATCATTGGAAAACATGGGGAAAGAAAAGTTGCAGAAGTCACACAAGTAAGGCCCCTTTCACACGGGCTTTCCAATCAGGTCCGCCTGCCAGTTTTTCCAGGCGGACCTGATCAAATGCTCTATGCATCCCTATGGAGCAGCGGATATCAGCGGAGACATCTCCGCTCACACCCGCTGCTATCCAATCCTATCTGTGAATTTCAGACGGATGGAAACCCTATTTTCCATCTGTCTGGAGGATCGGATGAGAATGGACAGACTGTCTGTTTTCATCTGATCTCCCATAGAGGAGAGCAGGGATCTGACAGGTCTGTCTCTGCACAGTGAGAGGAGATGGTCCCGTCAGCCGCCTGTTCAGCGGGGATCGGCAGATCGATCCCCCACTGAGCAAAAACGGAGTACGCCGGGTGGAAATCCCGTGTGAAAAGGACCCCAATTGTCTCCTCTTGGATTCACTTCCAATAAACTTTTTAGTGTTTACCATTCATTCTGGAGTCCTCTACATTGACTATATGCTAACATTGCTTATCACCATCGACACTAGTGGGTTCTTTCAGTGCTTTTTTCTGTGGTTAGAATTGTCTTGACTGTTCCTATTAGCACCGCTCCTGGTTTTGTTCCATTTAGCGGCTCTATGGCCCCTTGTCGAATTTTGGGCTTCAATCTGGAGAGAGTGACAGTCCTGGTTGTTTAGCGCCAGACTTGTTTTTTGCTCGAGTGGGAATAAAGCCTTAATGAATGGTGTGTCCAATATTTACCTCGCCATGAAAGAAAAAAAAAAAAACAAAGCTTAGACTTCAGTTCAGACAACTTTATTTTCTATTGAAAACATCCTAAAAATCGCATAACACAAAACCTAAAACAAACTTTACAACACATGAAGTGTATCAGCCAAAATGAAAAAAACAAAAAACAAAAATATATGTTATGCAAGATGGAGGCAGACATAGGATGCTGGATGTAATACCTTTAATAAATAAAAAAACATGAGACACATCTGGTCATAAAATAATTAAAAGCTTATTTGGAAAAAAAAAAAAAAAAAGATAAAAGTTACATCATGGGGCACTAAAAAGGCCTTCTGAAATGACAATAGTATTGAATGAGCAAACGTATAAGGCTTTTTTGTGAACTGGGAAATATTAAGTTTGTAATGGTTCCATAACTTAGCTAGTTATGAATGAAAAATACAGTAATGCGATTATTAGCAACCCACATTATTATAGCTGCTGCAGAACTACAACTCCCAGCATGCCATGCTAGCTGGAGGAAAGACATGGTGGGGCCTACGTATTCTACAACTGCTGGTGAGGCGCAGATTGCTCTACATATGGATAGTGTATAGGGAAGAGTCTATTCAAACCCTGATCACAGCTTATAAGTGACATTGATCTATTCTATATACGTTAATATCAACTTTCTAAATACTGTTCCACTCCATGAACCTTCGATATCGGAGTTACTCTCAGGCAGCCAATGAGAGAGCCAGATCATAGTGATGTTCAGCTACAGTTTAAAGAACTACTAAACACCGAGCACAGGGTTGTTTAATACGACAGAGCAGCTTGTAGAATTTACAGACTTGTTTTATTTTACATGTATAATGCCTATATGAGTCTTTAAAATATACCTAAAATAAAAGAACAAACATTTTTACAACTTCTAAGTCCTTTGATTTGGTGGCGGCATTCATTTTCTGGTTATAGTCCAAATCAGAAGAGAAGCCTGGGGTGACAACACTGCTTCTCCATAGACACAGTACAGGGGGATACTGTCACTGGGGGGGGGATCAGTAAGCAAAAAATAAAAAAAAAAAAAAAAAAAAAAGAGAAAAAAAAATAAAAAAATAAAAAAGGAGGAAAAAAAAAAAACAAACAAACAAAACGAGAAAAAAAAAAAAAAAAAAAGAAGAGAAAAAAAAAAAATTGTCTATCAGGGGCAACAGCTATAATGCTGCCTCCTTAATGCCCGTTTGTTTTACAATCCCAACGAGGATTTTACATTATATTAAAAGTGGAGCTCCACCCAAAGGATTCCGCTTTAAGCATCCCTCCCCTCCCCATGCCACATATGGCAGGTCATTTTTTTTGTGGGGGGCGGGTACCTAGTTTTCTTAAGTACCCTCTCCCACTTCCGCTGTGATCTGAGCGGAATTTCTTCTCTCCCCCTCCCTCCCTGAAATCTTCTGGGACACGTCACAGGTCTCAGAGGATTGCCTGGCTTTTAAAGAGGTGCAGCGCGACTCGCACGTGCGCACCCGGCTGTGAAGCCGCAAGCTGTCACAGCCAGGTGCCCACACTTGTAATGAAGGGGAGAGGCGAGGGAGAGAATCAAGGACTCAGGCGGCCGCATGGCTGAATCCTGGGACAGGTAAGTGTGTGTTTATTAAAAGTCAGCAGATACACTTTTTGTAGCTGCTGACTTAACACAAAACTACTGAAACTCCACTTTGAATAAACCGTGCCACGCAACATAAAGCACCACATATGTGCAATCTTAGCACTAGCAACATCATTCCTCCTAAAGACCATGCAAATACTGTGTAAAATATAAATTTCTGCAAAAAGAATGTTGTATATAGGTGTTGATACTCATGTTATATGTGCAAATATCATAAAAGTATAATATGAGTATCAACACATATATACAATTATTTTTTGTTTTTTTTTTTACTACACAGTATTTGCATGGTCTTCAGGAGGAATGTTGTTGCTAGCAGTAAGATTGCACATATAGTATGTGGTGCTTTATGTTGCGTGGCACAGTTTATTATATAATATTTTGTAGCACGCAGGTGTAAGTGTGAACATTTTTGTGTGCCAGCAGCAACACTTTGTATATATACGATATTCATTTTATTGCACTTTAAATAGGTTTATTTGCGCTGGAGTATTTCATATAAAATAAAGGATTTTACATTGAAATATTAAAGCACTTGGAATACAGTTGCGGTACAATCCTATTGACTTTAGTGGGCGCCTTTGCTAACCAGAATGCCTGCTAAGCGTGACATGCCAAGTTAAAGCGTTTGTTACCCCAACAATTCATATGCCTGATATGTGCCTGCTGTACTGTGTACTTGTATGAGAAATTATCCTGTTCTCTTTGTATTGCTTCCTTTGTGTGAATTCCCTGGTGTTCCTGCCAGTCCCTCTGATTATCTATTTAAAAAATGACCACACTAGGCATGAGAGCACAACGTGGTCAGTTTTCTAGCCGTGTTGGAACTCCCCCCTCCTCTCCTCCAATGATCATACTTGTGCCGACACGCCCCCCCGCTGTACAGCCATTCACTGGCAAGATCAGTGTACTGCTGCTTCTCCTCCCCCCAGCTCTTATGCCGCTGAGAACAGAGGGAATGTCATCACTTAAAAAAAAAAAGGGGAAAAGAATGTATTTATAATTTTTTTTGTTATATATCTATACAAAAATGTTTTGCCTTTCATTTCTATTTTAAACCGAATGAGTTGTTTTACAAGTTGAACATTTGCAATCACTTTAAATTTGCAGCACCACAAACTGAAGCATCATGGCCGTTGCAACGTTAAAGGATCTGAGCATCCACCAAGCAATTCTGGAGGATGAAGGGCGATAAAAATGTAGATCAACCATCAGGTTTTACGGTCCTTTTGCCCCCTGTTTGAACTTAGCCATGCAGCCACCACACCTAAGGACTGATTAGTTGCAATGTTGTACATTTTTGTTCTTAAGGATAGACAGGCAGAAGAACCCCAGGCACAAATTTCATTTTCATTATTGGTCATTTTTTTCCCCCCCAGAAAGCTTAGAACCTCTGTTGGGTGTTTATCACAGTCTGTGCCCTTTGCAGGGGAGATCTCCCCTCTTCTTCCTCCTCCTGGATATCATACAGGAAGTGAAGAAATCTTAAGCTTTAAGAGTGGTCATTATAACAGAATGCACATTGGGAATTTCTCTTTTTTGTTCACCAGGAGAGTAGAGAATAAATGTGCTCAACGGGGACACAGGCAGTGGCAACATCATAAGAGCTTCACAGCTTTCCCACCAATGGCTACTCAACCTGTGGCCTTCCAGCTGTTGTGGAACTACAAGTCCAATGAGGCATTGCAAGCTGCTGACAGTTACAAGCATGACTCCCAAAGGCAGGAACATGCTGGAGGGCCACAGGTTGAGCACTCATGGGCTAGGGCAGGGGTCTTAAAACTATGGCCCTCCAGTTGTTCAGGAACTACAATTCCCATCATGCCTAGTCATGTCTGTGAATGTCAAGAGTTTTACAATGCCTCATGGGACATGTAGTTCCCCAATAGCTGGAGGGCCGTAGTTTTGAGGATCCTTGGGCTAGGGTTTCGTATCAATGTGGTGTCACTTGATTGCCAATAAATATATCAAGAAAATTCATGGTAACATTAGCCGGGGTGCAGTCATGCTAGGCTTCAACAGGCTTACTGCTTTTCTTAACAGCAACAGTGCCAAGCATTTTAAGTACACCAAAGGAGGAGGTATACTGTAATACAGAATCTTCAGCTCAAGTAACTCCATTGAGAGGCTTAGGGCTTATTCACACTAATTCAGAGACCCATGCAGCGTGTGTTTTTATGTGCCAGATGTTCCATGCAGCTGCCGCTACCTGTTAGACAGGTGTCGCTGCATAACTGCTCCCGCACACCTGAGCGCATACATCTATAGGGGAGGGGACACATGCACGGCCCTGGAAACAGAATGGACCTGGCAGTGACTGCACAGAACATCGGTCACTCCCGTGTACACATAACCACATGCTGTAGGGGCCTCCGCAACCATGTGAATGAGCCCTTATAGGTCCAGCGATAAAAACTTTTTGAAGACTTTCACATAAAAATGGATTTTTGTAAGATCTTACCGTAAAATCCTTTTCTCTTAAGCTCATTGACAGACGTAGTCTTCTTGATTCTCAAGAGCTGGGTTATGTTGTCTCCGCAGGAGTAGGACTAGGCAGAAAGACAAAACGTTCTGGCTCCACCTTAGGGGCAGTCCCTAAGGGTATATCCTCCCTCTCTCTGCTACAGGGAATCAGTTCTGTTCTAAAGCAGTAACAGAGAATTTAACCCAACCCAACTCAATGATAGAGGGGCGGGTACTACGTCTGTCAATGAGCTTAAGAGAAAAGGATTTTACGGTAAGATCTTACAAAAATCCATTTTTCTCTATCGCTCATTGACAGACGTAGTCTTCTTGATTCTCAAGAGCTGGGACATCCAGAAGCAGTGCCACAAATGAGGGGTGGGATTGACAAAATCAAATCCAATCTAGAAGGCCCAACCGGTGCCAAACCAGAAGTTTTAAAGGCTCATTATAAACAAAGAATGAGACTAAAGAAAAATTTTCCAACGGAAAAAACCCTCGAGGTAGACCACTGGTCTCCTCAAATTGCGGCCTGCAAAACCTTGCGGCCAAACGAGGCATCAGATGATGCCATTACATCAACTTTATAATGTTTAGTAAAGGTATGCACCGACGACCAGGTAGCCGCCTTGCACACCTGGACCACTGACGCCTGATGGCGAAAGGCCCATGACGCACTAAGTGCCCGAGTGGAGTGCGCCTTAACAGGGAACGGGGGCTCTCGACCCTTAATAGAATAAGCCTGTACTACCGTCTGTCTGATCCATCTGGAAATGGTCGCGGCAGATGCAGGCAACCCCTTTTTGGGTCCATCTGGGATCACAAAAAGTGAATCCGTCTTGCGAAACCAGTCTGTCGTTTTCAAGTATACCCTGATCGCCCGGACCACATCCAAGGAGTGTAAAGCAAACTCTCGCGGATGACTGGGCTTAGGACACAGGGAAGGTAACACAATTTCTTCATTCAGATGAAATTCTGAAACCACTTTTGGTAGGAAGGATGGATTCGGACGAAGAACCACCTTATCTCTATGAACCACCAGATATGGTGAACGACAAGATAATGCGGCCAGTTCCGACACCCTGCGTGCAGAAGTAATAGCCACCAAGAAGGCCACCTTCTGGGACAACGTAGGTAGAGGAATCTCCCTAATATCTTCAAAGGGAGGTTTCTGAAGAACCGACAACACTAAATTAAGATCCCAGGGGGGTAACGGCACGTGCACTGGCGGAGCCAGATGTCGCACCCCCTGGATGAAATTCCGCACCAAGGAATGAGTAGCCAAAGGCTTCTGAAAGAAGATAGCTAATGCTGAGACCTGACCCTTGATAGTACTCAAGGCCAGTTTCTGCTCAACCCCTTGTTGCAGAAAAGCTAATATTCGACTAATCGAATAAGACCGAGGACGGAACCCCAAAGGTTCACACCATGCAATGTAGGACTTCCATGTGCGATGATAAATCTTTCTGGAAGTCGCTTTCCTTGCTTCAACTAGAGTAGGAATAACTGAAGCTGACAATCCCTTGTCCTTCAGCACCTGGGTCTCAATAGCCAGGCCGTTAAAGCCAGCGATCGTAAAGCAGGATGGAAGATCGGTCCCTGAGACAGTAGGTCCTCCCTGAGAGGAAGTCTCCACGGGACGTCCGCCACCAGTCTGACCACGTCGGCGTACCAAGCTCGACGAGGCCAGTCCGGAGCTACCAGAATTACTGGAATTCCTTCCTCCTCTATCCTGCGAAGAAGTCTTGGCAGTAACGCGAGAGAAGGCATACATTAGCTGGTATTGCCCCCACGGGGCGATCAGTGCGTCTGCGGTTTCTGCTAGAGGATCGCGGGAGCGGAGCTCTGGTCTGCACGCGCTCGTAGGCAGAAAACCGGGATGACCACTGGATCTCAACATCCAGCCCGTCGCCCGGCCCCGCATACTTACTTGAATGTGTCGCAGCCGACCAAGCGCAATGCCATGGTCTGCGCGCGCTCGTAGGCCGGCTGGGGTGACCACAAGTGTCGCCCAGTCCGGCATTTTTGCTTGAAGATCTCACAGGAAAAACACTGGAGAAAAACTACCTAAAAAATGTCTTTTTCTTAAAGAAAAGTCTTGCCAGGACCAAAAGATCCCAGCAAGGAACTTAGGTCCTTACTCCTGACTAGACAGAAAAAAACTGATTCCCTGTAGCAGAGAGAGGGAGGATATACCCTCAGGGACTGCCCCTAAGGTGGAGCCAGAACGTTTTGTCTTTCTGCCTAGTCCTACTCCTGCGGAGACAACATAACCCAGCTCTTGAGAATCAAGAAGACTACGTCTGTCAATGAGCGATAGAGAAAGTACCTTTGTTTATAGCAGTAGTTAAAAAATAGGATTCTAGAACATCACAGAAAAGAGAAAAACTTCAAGATAAAGACCAATCCTAATCCTTTTTTTTTTTTTGACACAGGTTCGAAAGATGAGGTGTGTCCTGCTGAACCTTGTGTAAGAAACGACTTAGCACAATAGACATGTCTTCTGTTCATATAGAAACGTCATTGTGGGTGTAGGCCGTCTCTAGGAACATCTAAAACATGAAAGGTTAAAGCTGGCCATACGTTATACAATTTTATTATTCCACTTCCTTTAGATTTACCCTCAACTATGTAGCGCAAGGGCCTGCCTGATTGCATACAAATTGAAAGGGTTTAGGATTGACCTCATATTATATGGTTTTGGTAAATCTAAAGGAAAATTGTACAAGAGACCTGTATAATGTATGGCCAGCTCAGGTCAGGGGTGGACAAATGAATACAGGAATCCATGAGCCAGTCTGTCCTATTGGAGGCAGTAGGATTTTTTTTTTGAGCCAGTTGCATTGACAATTAGGCCTCATTCACATGGGGTGTACTAAAGCCATGGAGGGCTGTTTACCTGCATGGGACACACAGGTGTTCCGTGTGGGTACCTGGTCCCAAATGCAGACCATGTACCTTTGGGGCTGTGCACACACATGGATGACAGATTCCGAGAAGCAGCTGTGTGTCAATTGCTATAAATTGAGATGCACGGACCACCTGTGCAGATAAACACAGCCCCCCCCACGGGTAGCAGTACACCCCGTGTAAACGAGGCCTTCGAGTAGTGGTCTCCAAACTGCGGCCCTTGCGTTTTTCCGGTCCCTGGGGTACTATTCCTCCCCCAACAATTAACAATGGGGCAGACTTCCTGCCATTGACACCAACAGTGGGACACTATTCCTCCAATGGACACCAACGATGGGGTACCATTCCTCCCACTGATACTAACAATGAGGCACTATTCCTCCCACTGACACCCACGATGAGGCACTATTCCTCCCACTGACACCCACGATGAGGCACTATTCCTCCCACTGACACCCACGATGAGGCACTATTCCTCCCACTGACACCAATGATGAGGCACTATTCCTCCCACTGACACCAATAATTGTGCAATATTTCTGTTACTGATGCCAGCGATGGGGCACTATTCCTTTCACTGACACCATTGATAGTGCGTTTTTACTGACACCAGGACATTTTTTACTCCCACTGGGCAAAGTCCAGCCCCTCTAGTCTAAAGGACAGTATACTGGCCCTTTGTTTAGAAAATCTGGAGACCCCTGCCTTAGAGCAACCATTTCTAACCAGGGTTTCGTGGAACCCCAAGGTTCCTCCAGAGGTTGCGGAGCTATGGCTGGTTGCCCTTCCATTTGATGGTGCCTGCATAATTCACAGACCAACACCACAAAATGGCACTAATTATCTTTTATAGCTGTCTCTAAGAGTTGGATTTTTCCTATTGACCCCCAATGCAAGGGGCCATTGACTCTCGATTATTTGGTTTTAGTAAGGCCTGGCAATTAATTTAGTGGTTCCTCTTGGCTAAAAATGTTGAAACTGGCTGCCTTAGAGAAAACCCCAAAATTTAGGCACCAGCTGTAATTTTTCAAGAACATTGGCTACCTGGTTCCTGGGATTTGTCCAGCCCTGGGCAAAGTGAATGGGTGCCGTATTTAACCCATGGCAATTCTCAATTGTGTATGGATTGTGCATTGAATAAACGTATCAAACGTTGCTCGATGTTCATAAGATCTACAGAAAAAGGAATTGTAATGCAAACACTTGTGCTATCTTTCAACCCAAGAAAAAAACATTCAGGTTTTATCGCACTGCTCCATGCTTTTTTTTTTTTATCCTCATATTTCACATCGTTCTATGACTGCATGGTGGTGACCTAACTGCAGCCTTACATACAAAAAGACTTCCTGAGAACCCTAGATTCATTTTGGCAATACTGAGAAACTCTCCTTCCAGCTCTTACAGAGGCTGGCATATAAAATTATTGACAGTTGAGGGAAGACAGGAAGGGGAATGACTACTTTCAGTTCAAGAACGGGTAGCGCTTTCAGAGTGGTCTGTGGTTTGTCCAAACCTCGTTCTCTCAAAATGTTTCCGAAGGAACAAAAATGGATGCCGTCAAATCTCATGGCACAAACCGTCTTCTTGATTTTTTTTGCTGCTTTTTTTTTTTTCTTAAAAAGGCGGTTTTCTTTGAGAATATGAATGCACAGTGGTACGCACTGCTACTATTCTAACTTCTGGACAATGAGGCACCAGAAATGGGCATAATATACACAACTAGGTTAAATGTTTTCATCCTCTTGTGACAATTTACTGTCTCTCCTTATTGCATCCCTGGCCAGCTCCAGCACAGTACAGTTTGCCTCTGTCTTCTGACACCCGCAGGTAGTGGTCCTGTGCAATTTAAGTGCTTGATCCCTTTCTTCAGCTCTGCGCACTTCTTCTAAATGGCAAGGTTCTTTGGCTCGCTGCTGGGAATACACCAGTCGTCCGCTTCTGTGCAGAACTTATAGTGCTTCCAGGCAGACTTGTTGAAAACCGGTAACCGCTCAATGGATTCGGAGGACAATGCCTGTGATAATTCAATGACAGAGTAGGACATCAGTATAACAATGCTGTCAAACTTTAACTCAGTTAAAAACAACATTAGAATTTAATATAAAGGGAGTTCATGTTTTCAACTATTATAATGTTTAGTGCAAAATATATTTCTTATTCATAGATGCATCTAAAGCCAGAACTTTTTTAAAGGTGAAAATTGTCAATTAAAAATATTTTTCTTAATTGCCACAAATGATAGAAATCCACTGTGTACGCACACCAATTGCCCTTGCAAGCCCAGCTATTGCCTTTTAAAACCGCAGTGACACCATCAGAGACAGCAAAGCTGTGGCAGGGACCCAGGGGAACCACCTACTACACGCAGAATACATTATAAATAGAGGAGGGGGCAGAGACAAGACCAGTCACCCTGCACAAGAAGAGAGAGCAGTGCTGTGGGAGGGGCCCAGCAGGCTCCACCCACTACAGGCTGCCTGCATAATACCACAGAAGGGGATGGATACAAGACCAGTCACACTGTACAAGGAAAGGAGCGCAGCAGTGAGCGGTCTTTATTACAGGAAGCGAACACACTGCTGAAAATAATTAAAGGAACACTTTTTAAATCAGAGTATAGCATCAAGTCAATTAAACTCCTGGGATATGGATCTGGTCGGTTAAGTGGAAGAGGGGGACGTAATCAGTTTTGGCTGCTTTGGTGTTAATGAAATTAACAGGTGCACTAGATGGGCAACCATGAGACAACCTCCAAAACAGAAATGGTTTTACAGGTGGAGGCAACTGACATTTTTCCCCTACTCATCTTTTGACTGTTTGACCCTAGCCAGATGCAAAACTAGTAATAAGTGTCACTACTGGTAGCATGAGGCGATACCTGGACTCTATAGAGGTTGCACAGGCAGTCCAACTCCTCCAGGATGGCACATAAATACGTGTCATTGCCAGAAGGTTTGCTAGGTCTCCCAGCACAGTCTCAAGACCATGGAGATTCCAGGAGACAGGCAGTTGCTCTAAAAGAGCTGGACAGGGCCGTAGAAGGTCCTTACCCCATCAGCAGTATCTGCTCCTTTGTGCAAAGGGGAACAGGATGAGCACTGCCAGAGCCCTACAATATGACCTCCAGCAGGCCACTAGTGTAAAGGTTTCTGACCAAACAATCAGAAACAGACTACATGAGGATGGCCTGAGGGCCCGACGCCCTCTAGTGGGCCCTGTCCTCAATACTGGCACTAAGCAACTCGATTGGCATTTGCCATTGAACACCAGGATTGGCAGGTCCGCCACTGGTGCCCTGTGCTTTTCACAGATGAGAGCAGGATTACCCTGAGACCATGTGAAAGATGGGAAAGGGTCTGGAGAACGTTATGCTGCCTGTAACATCGTTCAGCATTATCGGTTTGGTGGTAGGTCAGTGATGATATGGGGAGGCATATCCATGGAGGGACGCACAGACCTCTACAGGCTAGACAATGGCACCCTGACTGCCATTAGGTATCGGGATGAAATCCTTGGACCCCATTGTCAGACCCTAAGCTGGTGCAGTGGGTCCTGGGTTCCTTCTGGTGCACAACAATGCCGACTTCATGTTGTGAGAGCATGCAGCCAGAGGATGAAGAAATTGATACAACTGAATGGCCCTCACCTGACCTAAATCCAATAGAACACCTCTGGAACATTAGGTTTCGTGGCATCAGATGCTGCCAGATTGAAGCTCAGTGATGCCCTGGTCCAGATCTGGGAGAAAATACCCCAGGACACCATACGTTGTCTCATTAGGAGCATGCCCTGACATTGTCAATCATGCATACAAGCACATGGGGGGCCATACAAACTACTGAGGACCATTCTGAGTTGCTGCAATGAAATTTCAGCAAAATGGACTAGCCTGCTGCATCATTTTTTCACATTGATTTTTGTGTAGTCTTTGAATCCAGCCCTCTGTAGGGTGATGATTTTCATTTCCATCAAACAATGTGGCATCCTTTCCTTCCCAACACATTACCCAGTCCATATCAGTATAGGATATCCAGCATGAGATTTTCCCCATTGAGATCTGATCCGTTTTCAAAGTGTTCCTTTAATTTTATTTTTTAGGTGCGCGCGCGTGTGTGTGTGTGTGTGTGTGTGTGTGTGTGTGTGTATGTGTATACATTATATATATATATATATATATATATATATATATGTGTGTGTGTGTGTGTATGTGTATGTGTGTGTATGTGTGTATGTGTGTGTGTGTGTGTGTGTGTGTGTGTGTGTGTGTGTGTGTGTGTGTGTGTGTGTGTGTGTGTGTATATATATATATACACACACACACACACACACACATATACATACACATACACACACATATTTACACATATAAACAAGACATTGAATATAAGAATTACCTTTAAATAAATGACTGCATCGGTTCCAAAACCTTCCATCGAATGTAGCATTAAATCCCCTTGGAAATACTTGGCATAAAGTCGAGAGATGGGTAAACCATATCCAAAGCCCGCCTAGAGGATTAGAAATAAAAAAAAGATAAAATTTCTGCCTTTATTTTGTAACAAAAGGGGAATTTTCACCCAGTCTAGTACAATTAATTTTGCTGGACTTGTATGCTCCAAAACATCAGGATTTTTATTTATTTTTTAAATTTTTGTTCATGTCCCTGCTGGGAGAATCCCTCATTTCCTGCGAAAGAAAAAGGAAAATCCCACTTCCTCCTGTGTGGTCATGGGGGAATTTACAGTGTGCCCGTTGGAGAGATTTATCTTTCCTTCCCAGACCTCTGACCTGTCACCAGGACAGGAAGCAAGCAGAATAGTATCAAGGATGACGGGATTTTCTAACCCTTCGCTACTCTAAAACTAAAAATTAGATGTTGGCTGCAACTCCACTTTAGGCTGGTTAAAGGAAGAAGTTGGCACGGGCACAGCCAAAGACTTCCAGCCAGACACACCTAGATTAAATCCTCTCCCCACCTCCAGAGAAAAGTCAAATAAGATCATCCTCCAGAGAAAAATGCAGGGAGAGATGGTTTCACAATAAGAAATCTGATACAACTGTGCCACAATCTCAGTGTACAGGTTGGTGACAAACCCATTGGGGAACCTTGGGAGAGAAACACTGCGCAAAAAAGATCCAAGGGCTGGAACATTTAAAAGTAGAACTATAGGCAAAACTTTTTTTTTTTCTTCATTTTGGATAGAGCAAGGGAGGGTTCTAATCAGTCATATTTTTTTTTTTTTGGCCATCTGTGGATAGAGCAAGGGAGGGTTCTAATCAGTCATTTTTTTTTTTTTTGCCATCTGTGTCCCATTGCAAAGATTTTACTTCCTGTCTTATAGCTAAACAGGAAGTGAGAGGAAATCGCTGCAAATTAGGGGAATTCCTTGGGGCCCCCAGATCACCAGAACTAGCGTCCTCATTGGAAGATTTCCCCTCTATTACTTTTCTGGGGACAACCCAAAATTTTGGATTTTCCTTTACTTTTCACTTTCAATGACAAATAAAGAGGGGGATTCTTCATAACGGGGGCACAGACCACAATAAAAACTGACAGGTGTTCCAATCCCTCGCCACTCCATCCAAAACTAAAATAAAAAAAGTTTTGCTTTTTGTTAGTTATACTTTAAGGACTAAGAAGAGGGAAGTCGGCAGGACACTATACCAGGGGGGGAGGGCTCCCCCTACATGTATTAGACTGTATATTGGCATGTGAAATAACAAAGGTATATTCCGTTGATTTCATCGCTGATAAATAGGACCGATTTCCCCCGTGCCAGCTCAAGCCTTACACACTAGCACAGCAGCTTATGACCTGTTCTCGGCCCACATCCCAGCTAAACAATTTATACTTATTAAATGTTCCCCGTCAACAAAAGGGCAATTCATTAGTGTTGGAACAGTCTGCATGCTTCTGGGAGGGAGTTGAGGAGCAGCTGTGCCCTGCTATAGCCCTGCACAATCACAGCTTCATTCATCAAACCCCGTAAACAAATCAGGATCATCAATGTGTGCGAGGAGAAGGCAAAATAACCATCGCTCACCAGTGGTGCGTTACGAGAGTTGTCCATCATGGGCCGTGGGGCTGTGGAATACATATAGCTAAAAAGACGCTCTATTTTTCTTAAAGGAACACCTCCCCCGTTGTCAGAGATCTGGAAAACAAGGAGCACATCTGTTATTATAGATGTTTATATAGCGCCGACAAATTACACAGCTCATTACAGTACATTCACATCAGTCCCTGCCGTTAAGGAGCCTACAATCTAAGGGCCCCATCTTGCATGAATACCAAAGCCAACTTTTTTGAAAATGCAATATAACATGTCTTTAGAGCGTAGCATGCATAGTGTCCTGTACGGCCTGCAAGGCAGAAGTGCTAACCACTACAAGATCGATTGATATAATAGATAATATATTAGATCTTGGTGGTTAGCAATTTCATCTTGCAGGCCAGACAGGAGTAGGACACTCACTATCTGCATGCCACGCTCCAAAAGAAATGTTGGTAGCCTAATTTGCTGTTTTGCAAAAGAAAAAAAATGGCCTTAGCATTTAGGAATGATTTAGGCCAGGACAGGTCATGGATATTACAGATTATAGATAACCTATACCTGCATTATCCATGACTTTACCTGGCCCAAGCCATTTCCATTAACAATCATGCTGAAGAAGTGCAAGCACTGAGGTGCAATTACCCATATTACTCCAAACAGATTCCCGTTTCTTAGATCCGTATACATAACTTTTCCATCTCTCTGGTTACATCAGGATCGGGACAAGGGGTGGGCAGAAGGGAGAGGCTGTCCTGGGGCAACGGTTATTTGTAGGGATGGGGCGCCCTGTACCAGTTTTTATTACAAGGCTGACAGGAGTAGTGACAGTGACATCATTGCTAACCCTAAGGGAAAGGGGGGGGCCCAGTTCGGTATCTGTGCCCTGGGCGCTGGATGACCTTGTGTTTGCTCTTCATTTTAAGAGTCACTGGGGTAAAATCTGGACCTGGAATTCGTTTATCTGATAAATTAGACTTTAAGCTTCAACCGCTGCCATTAAAGTGGAAGAAAAGCCCAACACTAACTATTCCAAAAAAAAAAAAATTCCCTCCTCCCACCTATCCTGTATACCAGGTGTAAAAAGATTTGTAAATTTACCTTTTTTTTAATCCAGTTCAGTCATGTTATCGTGCAGCTCTGGCTTCCATGTGTAAGGAAGCGCTCGGCAACTGTTGTGAATTTCAGGAGCTCTGACGTCAACCATAGGCTTTGTGGCCCAGCCATTCAGCACCACCGCCTCTCCCCTGCAGCAGCTGCTCACCGACACAGGTGAGCTGGAGCTGCAGGACCATGTGACCAGACAGGATTAAAAAGGAGGTAAGTACACTGATCATTTTTACACAGGGTATGCAGGATAGGTAGGAAAAGAGGGAACATTTTTAAGAATAGTTACGTTAGCATTAGGCTTTTCTTCCACTTGAAAATGCCAGAGCTCCTACTGCCAACTGAGATATGGACATTAAAAAAAATAAATAAAATTTTCCCATACTTCTCTTTTTAAATCATACTCACCTAGGTGGATGCAGCTTCAGTTCAATACTGCATCTGTCCCCCGCCGGCTCCAACACTGAGAACCAAGCAATCAATCGATCAGTTTTCACGGCTCTCTGCTCCCTCCGCGCTCACTGGGGAGATGGGCACTGGAGGGGGCGGGAGCAGCCGGCTCACGCTTTTTAGAGGCTCGCTGAGAGGCTGAGCCGGATGCCAGTCCAGGCATGTTGGCAGATCCCAACTATATGGTTGCGATCCTCCCCAAGCCTGGTCTAGCTCTGGGACGTCAAGCCAACAGCAGGCTTTAGCAGTCCACAGGAGAAGTACAGCCAAACCAGCTTTGGCTGTAATTCTCCTTTATTTGCCGACAGGTGAGTGGTGCTTTTTACCAGGAGAGGTCGATGCTCTGTCAGCAAAGTGGTTACATTTGAAAAGTTTTAGGCCTGGTCAGGTTCTCCTAAAATAATTGCTTGTTATTATTCTGAAGGTAAAGTTATTAATAAAAACACAGCTTGAAGGTAAAGCTATTAATAACACAGCTTATTTGTGATCTGTCATAGTAAATATTTGCTCATGGATCTGGTTTTTGGTAAAGCTGAGCTGATAATGCACCATGTGTAGGCAGTCACTTACCTTAATCGTCAGGTCTTCATTTCCTAGAACAATATTGACTTTAACAGGTGGGAGGGATAGACTGTTTTCATGGCTCTCCACGGTGGCCCGCATGGCGTTCTGCAGGGACAAGAATATTCCTGTTATGTATTGAATTGCATTGTAACTGTACTGTCTGTCCTCACGCTGTAAAGTGATGCACAAACTGTTGGTGCTATATAAATCCTGTATAATAGTTAAGTATTTAGATATTGATATTATTTGCATTCATAAGCATAGTTGTTCAGGGGTCCTGTTCATCCTTTACATTTTATGCACTACACTAAAATACGCCCCTTTTCCAAAAAAACACCTGTGCTTTGCACATGCCAATCAAAATCTTTAGGCAAACGATATATTTTTACATAGTTACATTGGTCCAACTTGGATCATTTCAACTATGCATTTACCATACCTGGCCAATGCCCCTGGAAGCTGGAAATCACTGAAGTACACAGCGCTACTCCAGTGATCTCTACTTGCTTCCAGGTTCCGTGCCCAGGGGGTGGCCTGAGGCATTCTTGAACACAGGAGGAGGTCACCTGCTCTGCACAAGGCGCCCTTCATAGAAAGTACAATCCAGTGGGGCTATGTCGTGGCCGGCCTAGCGCGGAGCTAAGGTCTGTGCACGCTCGCTGGCCAGACTGGGGTGACCACTGGATCTAGATTATCCAGCCCGTCGCCCAGTCGATCTAGATTATCCAGCCCGTCGCCCAGTCAGGCAGTTGTTGGTAGATCTCACAGGAAAAACCAGGAGAAAAAAAAAAAGTTCTATCCAAAAGGAAAAAAATAAATAAATTGCCAGGACCAGACTTCACAGCAAGGCACTAGGTCCTTACTCCTGACTAGGCAGAAAAAAACTGGGTACCTATAGCAAAGAGAGGGAGTATACCACCTGGGACTGCCCATAAGCGTAGCCAGATTATTTTTCTGCCTAGTGTCCTACTCCTGTAGGGGGCAGTATAACCAATGGTTATAAAGATCAGGAGCTGTGTCAAACAATGAAAGAAAGAGAAAAAGTTTAAGATTTTGTTTTCTATCTATCCTAGATTTTAAACGGAATGGGTTGCTTTACAAGGTGAACATTTATAATCACTTTAACCAATAAAACTGGGTCACCTCCCTGCTCCCAGCCTGTGAGTGGACAGTGAAGCAGCTGATGAGGTCATATTTCTGCCCTACCCTTCTGTCAGCAAGCTCTTTGCCAACCAATGTGAATGCAGGTCACCTGCAGGGCACTCCCCAGTGCCACCTCTACCACCCCATGTCTGAGTGCTGCTGATACAAAGTCAAATTAAAAATACATTTAATAAAAGGATGTTCGCTACATCCAGAAATACAGTCACTGTATTTTTTGTACTGCCTGGAGTCCAGTTTTTTCATCTGGGCTCTGAAAACACATTGAACTTGAATGTCATCTGCCTGGCCTTGCTGTGCCACTATGAAATGCCAAGCATGAAAGGCAAGGCACTAAATTTAGCTGGATGCAGCCAGTTACAGGACAGGGCATGTGAATTATTGTGGCGTTACTCTAAGGGCGATACGTGATATGGAGGGATGTGTGAAAATATTCCTGACAGCTGACAGATAGGCCAGCATGCAAGACACAAGCTCAAATGTTTGCCATAAGCCTGATCCAATCCGATCAGACAAGACAAGATCATAAATACTCAATTTATAAACCTAACACACCAGGATAAGCATACCTCATTCTAATGATATGCATTTTGGTAATATTTATTTAGCAGATTTATATTCTTGTTATCATGTGGATATAGATTTTTTTTTATTAGGAAGTATGTGTAGTTTTGATGAATTCTAATAATTATTCTGCAGTAGAGGACTATGGAGAAAGGTTATTGTATGCATACAATGACAAGTAAGGCACATGATACTCCTGTTTGAGCATCTACTTTTTTAGCCTTGTTTTTGTATGAATTTGCATGTTTTTTCAAACATATGCATTTGCGCAATTTTGGGCAAATGCGCAAAAACCTTTTCTCGCGTTCTTGTTCTGCACAATATGCAAATGGGAATTTGCCCACTTTTGCACGCACGAGATGTAAATTGACAAAAAAAAAAAGAGCAGATTTTTATTTTATTTTTTTACTGAAGAATGCACAACGCTTGTTTACGCAGCTGTGTGTATAGGCACATTAAAATTATGGGGCCGTATGATTTGTGAAAAAAAAAAAAGCTGTACTGAGCTTTTTCAAGCTGCAGTGTGCAAGAGGCCTAAAGTATTTTATTTTAGTTTTTTTTTTCTTTTTATATATTGTGTTATGACAGTCATTCACAGTTGGGTCCAATGAGAATTGAAAATTACATGGCTAAAACAAGGATACTTGTCGCCATCACATCCAATGCATGGCTGTGGATTCAGCATTGTTCTTGATTACGTCAGGACCTTAGATTGCTAGAGCAGAAGGATAAAAATGCTGCAGGGACCAATCTGCCAGCATGGAGGAGCAGAAGACTGGCTAAGTACATTTACTTCAACAAGTCCCCTAGATTTAAACAAGCAATTAACCCTTGCAATGAAGATGCAGCCCCACTGCAAGGGATCATTTTTATGCCTAACGAACCAATAAAGAGGCTCAGAAGGTGCTTAATAAATAAAAAAGCCAGGATTTGCACAGTATTTTAGAGGTTTACTTTCAAAACATTCTGCTTTATATAAACATTACTCCTTGCATCCTTACCTTAAAAAGCTCAAAAAGCATGTGGTAGAGGTGAGAAGGAACGTACACAATATTGATCGGTTGTCCGAAGGATTTTGCTATTGGAAAATAAAAGATGAAGATTTTAAACCTATGAAGAACATGTATGTTTATCTACTATGAATTTCTGGAGTGGCTCTATATGTCCGTCATACATCATTGCACATATTGCTACTGGTCGGCTCAGGGACATGGGTAATTCTAGGGACCAAACGTGTACTAAAGACTTGTTTAAGGGCTGAACTACAGACAGAAACGAAAGCCCCATTTAATCCATTTATGGTTTCTTTAAAACAAAATCACTAAAGCCCCGTACACACGCACTGATTGTCGGCCGAACGATCGGCCGTCTTTTGTCCGTTGCTGTCCTGTCGGTTGAAAAGTGCTAAAGACTGCACACGAATTTTGTCGGCCAACAACAGCCGACTGCAGAAGTGATGTCATGTGATGGTTAACTTTCCGTGTGTTTTTTCTTCTCTGATAATGCCCAGTCTTGCTAATCTGCTGTTTGTCGGCCGAATTCTGTACTGACTGGCGAACAATCGGCCGTTCTGGTGACGGCCAACAAAAATTTTAAAGTCTGCACGGCAGATTCTGTTCGGCCGAAAAGTCGCAGTCGGTTGTCGGAAGCATCATACTAACAAGCCTACAATCGGCCGATCGGACGGTGGCCGAATATTTACGGCCGACAATCGGTACGTGTGTACGGGGCTTAAGTCTATTTTATGTATTCATCTTGTAGAAAAACTTGCTGTTGGGCAAGAAGCTGGCTAGGCTGTCTAAAAAGGGGCGTCTGAATCAAAAGACTGGCTAAGGAGAATTAGAAATCTTTTTAACAAATAAGGCCTAATTCACACTGGCTTATTGTTAAATGCTGTTTCACCCGACAGGTGGAAATCAGCAATAAAAACTCATCTAAGCTGCCTTTTTTCAAGCCAGTTTAGGCAAGTTTAGCAGCATTTGGTGTCTGGGTGCTTATTTCATTGGTCATTGAAATAGATAAGCGCTGAAGGGCTAAACGTGTCTAGTGCTTAGGCGTGTGACTTTTTAAGCCCAAAAGCTCCTCTCCTGAACACAATTCTTTTGAAGCTTTGACTGCTTCTAAACTCCTCTAAAAGCCTATGTATATATGGACACGTAGGCCTTTTTTGAGGCGCGTTCAGGGGCTTAGGTAAAAAAATGCCAAAAGCCTCAAAAACTTCAGTTTAGGAGCAGCAGTGTGCATGAGGCCTAAGGCTTCGTATACACTAGCAGCTCCTAAATTTAAGTTTAGGAGCGTTTGGCGTTTTTTGCCAAAGCTCCTAAACTCAACTCCATGAAAGCCTATATGTTCATATACACATAGGCTTTTATGAAGAGTTTAGGAGCTATCGTGTTTAGGTGAGCCTCAACCACCTTCTCTTGAATGCAGGAAAAATCAGGTTCAGGATAGGAACATTTTGACCGCCACCTGTGGGAAAACTCAATTTTCCACGTTCTGCTGCGGCCAAATGTACATTATATATATCTATATCTGTCTCTCTCAAATGTGTTAGGAGTAATCTGCCTTGAGAGTTCAGCTTTAACATGCATAGACCCCCTTTGATAAGAGTTCATTGAAATATGTGGCAAGCACCAGCCAGGTACCTCGCCTACAAAACAGTCGACCCACAATTTTAATTTTTTTTCATTCCTGTTTATATAACTCAACTCACCATTTGACTGTTTTATTTGTAGATCAGGAGAAGCCAGATAATACTGCTCACAGAGCATTTTGGCATTCTCAAAGGCATCTGAAACATAAAAGATAACCATTAATCAATTACTGAAATGACTTTTACAAATCATCGAAAATACAGATATTAGCAGAATGTAAATACCTCTCCACCAACACTTTTTTTTTTTAAAGGTTGACTGGAGTTCAACTTTAGAGAAATAACCCTAATTATCTATCTATCTATCTATCTATCTATCTATCTATCTATCTATCTATCTATCTATCTCTCTCCACACACACACACACACACATATAAAAACACACATATACATACCGTGTTATCCCGAAAATAAGCCCTACCCTAAAAACAAGACCTAGTGTGAGTTTCTGGGATGGCTTCAATATAAGCCCTACCCCGATAATAAACCCTAGTTAAAAAGCCTTTGTAAAATCATGTAATCTGTTCTGTAAAATTATTTCATGTGCAGTGTGTCTCCTTTTGTAACTTTATTGTGGACAATACATTAATTACAGCGCTGCTGGGCGCTCACGTGACCCTCCAAGGCTCTTCTCCTCCCGGCTGACATCAGCAGCCCCTTCCTCTGCAGTGCTCAGGGCGGGCGGACGTCAGCAGGGATCTTGGCCTCTCCCTCTGCAGTATTTGTTCAGAGCGGGGAAGAAGAGCTCCAGGGGGTCATGTGAGCGCCCAGTAGCGCTGCAAAAGTATTTCCCACAATAAAGTTACACAAAGACACATTTAATATTTTTACAGAATGGATTACATGATTTTACAAGGATTTTAACAAAGGTTTATTTTTGGGATTACAGAATTTCACAATGCTGACTCCTGAGCTGACAGGGGGAGGAACTGTTTTGTACATACCGTAAATAAATATTAGGACATCCCATGAAAATAAGCCCTAGTGTTGTTTTTGTAGCCAAAATTAAGACCCGGTGTTCCGTGAGAATTACCTACCCGTGAGAAAAACCTACCCTCATCACTTCCGGTTCACGGCAGTCTGTGTAACGCGAGCAGTTACATTAAAATAGCTGTGCTGCACTATGAGTCATCTCCGCTCCTGTCCCGGTCACTTCCCTGATCTCGGCTACTAAATATAAAAGCGGCGGCTGTATGAAAAGATAAATCACGGAGCCGCCAGCCGCTTTTATATTTACTAGCCAAGATCAGGGAAGTGACCGGGACAGGAGCGGAGATGACTCATATTGCTGCACAGCTATTTTATGTCACCGCCGCGTCGGTAGCTTTTTTTAACGGACACCGAGATCGTTTCAGACTAGTGCGCATGTGCACTAGTCTGATCCTCAGCTCTTCCATTAGGTCTCCGGGGCTGTGAGCATGCGCACTGCTGCGCTGCTCAGCTGTTCCTGGCCGGAAGTGACGAGGGTAGGTTTTTCTCACGGGGTAGGTAATTCTCACGTTACACCGGTCTTATTTTAGGGAAAACACAGTATGTCCTCAACCAGGATTTGTATCCTTTAATTGTATTGTATACATAATTTTCATATTTTTCTATAATTGATAGTGTGGTTCATTTTCTTTTTTTGGCTTTGAACACAGGAACACAAGTCTGCTTTACTTACCATGCACTACTTCCACTACTTCGCAGTTGGGGTCAATACTTCCGATGTGCTTTGGGTGGGCAGGGTTGGTTCCACCATCGAACAGAAGAGCTAAAACAATGAATGGACCAGTTAGGGCGACTAGCATTATACATTTATGTAAACATGACGAATATCACTGACTAAAGTGCAGACTCCCGACAGCAATCCAGGATCATTTCACGGTTCTAAAGAGTGTCATTAATTTACGCCTCATGCACGCAAAAGTGCGCAAATACCCATTTACATATTGTGCAGAACAAGAACGCGAGAATAAGTTTTTGCGCATTTACCCAAAATTACATATATTTGAAAATAAACGCAAAAACAAGGTTGAAAACGTGGATGCTCAAAAGGGAGTTTCATGTGCAAGGGGCCTTACTTGTCATTGTATGCATATAATAACCTAATAGTCCTCTACTACAGAATATTATAATTCATCAAAACTACATATACTTCCTATAAAAAAAAAAAAAAATGTATGTATGTATATTATATATATATATATATATATATATATATATATATATATATATATATATATATATATATATATATATATATATATATATATATATATATATATATATATATATATATTCAATTTATAAACCTAACACACCAGGATAAGCATACCTCATTCTAATGATATGCATTTTGATCATATTTATAGTCTTGTTATCATGTGGATAGATAGATAGATAGATAGATAGATAGATAGATAGATAGATAGATAGATAGAGGGTGTATTGAGATTATATATCTATCGATTTCTATATCCACATGATAACAAGACTATAAATATGCTAAATAAATGTGATCTAAATGTATATCATCAGAATGAGGTATGCTTTTATCCTGGTGTGTTAGGTTTATAAATTGAGTATTTATTCAGACAGTCTCATTATTGCAGGAGAGACATGCTAGATCTCTTCTGTAATAAAACAAACGTACCTGCCTGTTCACAATTTAGAAAGTACACGGGATGAGCAACTCCTGTGCGCATGGGTGGAATTTGCATCGTCCCAGCCTGGCTGAGGACCCTAAACATGCAAGAAGCTGTGGGATAAGACTCACTCTGGAAAGGGCGCTCACAGACTGGAGCAGAGACGAGTATTTGCGCATGGGCAAGAGCCAATCAGTATGGCTGAAGACCCTGCACCCAAAAGGGAAGAAAATGTTGGCTCCGTCAAGGGGACTCACAGGTGGTGCATCGCTGGAACCAAAGTATTTGCAAACTTTAGTTCTGCTTTAAACATCATGAAGTCAGCTAAACATAATCAATGAGCAAAGTTGTTTTCATTAGATTAAGCACGCATAGTGATAGTTCATAAAGTCAAAACAGCTCTTCTTTACCAAAGAAAAAACATTTTAGAAAAAGAAAAAAAAAAAAAAAAGTTCAAGAAAGGAGTGTATGAATGATTAATATAGATCAAAACCTAAACTATAACTGCCTTATACCTTGCCTACTGCTTAGACTTGTTTTGGACACAGAATCAGACACTAAAATAAAAAGCTACTACTAAGCAATAAATCCACCCCCAGGTTTCCTAGAAGGATACGCACTTTTAGCTGAAAACAAGGTGATTAAACTTTGTACTATGCTTTTTCTTAAAAAAACACCCTAACAAGACAAAGTTCTTTGGCTGAACTTTTTACTATCTGGCACGATAAGGGCCTAGTATATCAACGTGTTCCTACAAAGCGCTGATGCCATTTCCCCACCAGATTTAAACTTCTAGGGCAGTCTTTAATCTGATTGGTGGTTTACAATAGATGTTCCTACTCCTAAAGCCCTGTACACACGCACAGATTGTTGGCCGACCGATCGGCCGTCTTTTGTCCAATGTTTGTGGGTTAAAATGTGCTCTAGACTTGCACTGGACTTTTGTTGGCCAACAACAACCAACTGCAGAAGTGATGTCATGTGATGGTTAACTTTCCCTGTGTTTTTTCTTCTCTGAGCATGCCCAGTCTTGCTCATTTGATTTTTGTCTGCCGAAATCTGTACTGACTGACGAACAATCGACCGTTCTTTGTTGGCCAACAAAAATTTTATAGCCTGCACACCAGATTTTTTTCGGCCGAAAAGTCGCAGTTGGTTGTCGGAAGCATCATACTAACAAGCCTACAATCGACCGATTGGACGTTGGCTGACAATTTACGGCCAACAATCTGTGCGTGTGTACGGGGCTTTAGTGCATTTAATAATGACTTTCAAAATCACTGCCGTATATTCATGTCTGCAAAGTAGAATCATGTGTTGTGTATCTGCTGTGATTCAGCAGTCTGGGAACGTCTCAGGAAAGCTGCAAGCAATTAAAGATTTGGAAGGCAATATCTGAACCACAGCATGCAGCCACATAGCGTAGCTCTTCAGCAAAGCAAAAAGACAGAACTACCATGATGTGGTTAAATTGTTCCCAAGCAATTCAACCCCATCCTGAGATACCGGCTTTTTCAATATGCAGCAAGCTGCTACCATTTATATAAAGATACGTAGCTCTTAAGAAAAAAAAAAAAAAAGAAGAAGGTGGGCTATTAGTTTAAGAATCATGAAACAAATTTAATTAACAAACTGGTTTAAGTAATAATTAAAAAAAATAAAAAATAAATTGCGACCACAGCCGCAAGTGCCTTCGATGATTGGTTGCACTCTGCTGGAATGAGGAGTAAGGCAAGTATTATGCCTTATTCCTACACCCCAAGACATAACGAGTAGTTAACCCTTGCAATGCAGAGGATCCCCACTACAAGGGTAGACTCTGTCCGAATAATGGAGTTGGGCTTTAAAAGTACTGTGCCCTAGTGCAGGAACATGTGCTTTGATGGAAACAAAAAAAAGTCAATTTTTTCCATCTACAATACAGGGCAATCGATCAAATGTGCCACTGGGAAACTAGGTCAGCAGTGATCTCCAGACAAAGAGGACAGATCCTTACTGTGTTGGTTAATTAACATCCTGATGGAGATTCGGCTCATGTAGAAACGGTCTAGGAAGTACTGGACGTTCTGATTGGTCACGGGATCCACCCCGAAGGCTTCTTTGTATTCGATAACCCCTTGGGCCATTGTGGGGACGACGTTGTTGTGACGGTTCCGGATGTGGACCAGAGTCTCTGTAAAACTGGAGGTGAAACATTCACATTTAGTGCAATTTTTTTTTTTTTTTTAGGGTTACAAACACAACTGCCATCTAAATTTTTGTTGTAAAATTCAAGGATTTAAAGCATGAACAGCAGTACAGTGCTTTTGCTGTGTCATTTGGCCCATTGTATCATCTAAAATACTTGGTTGATCCTACCAGGTTCCGCGCCCCCCCCGTAAAGTGACCACGATTTATCATGGCTGCTTCTCGGTCCTCTCCCCCCACCTCCCTGCGCCTATCCTCTCCGATCCACTCTCCAGCCCTCCCCTTCTACTGATAAAATAACCGATTCTTCTTTCGACAATGCCCTCGGTTAAATTAACTGATCTGCCCCATTGTATGTGCTTTTTAAAAATAAGCCACTATATACCTTATCTTATAGCGCCACGCAGCACACACGTGACAGGCCACCTCTTTTCTCCTCTCCTCCACCTGACTGAGGACAGCAGGGGCTTCTTGGCCCTGCCCCATGTAGCTGTCAGATCGAGAGAGGCAGCCGGTCATGTAAGCGCTAAGCGGTTCTATAAAATAAAAGGTATATAGCGGCTTATTTAAAAAAAAAAAAAAAAAAAAAAACACATACACTGGGGCACATCAGTTAATGTAGCAGAGGGGATTGCAGAAAGAAGACTCAGTGGCTTAACAACCACGATTTTACTGTGCATATTGTGTATTTTTCATAGGTCATGTGACCCAAAATCCGCATCAAAATCTTAACACGGATAAGTTATTGATGCATTCTTGCTACGTTCTCATTCAATAGGGAGGTGCGTTTAGTGCATTTTTTTACCTGACCAAAAATGCAGCAAGCAAAATTTTTAATACCACAATGGAAGAACAGACCAGTGTGAAGACATACATAGCATTTAAAGGGATGCATTTTTATTGAGCTTTTCTTGCGCTAAAAAGGTTCCGATAATGGCCGACAAATTCATATTCATTTAAATTCATGATATTAAAATAAGTTGAATAGAATACAATAATATTAAAAAAATTTCTAAAAACTGTAGGTTTCAGTTAGGCACATCCTGAAATTTTTAGTTTTGGCACCAAATTTTCCATTCGGTGCAGCTCTAGTAAATAAAGTTTACTATATTGTTCTGCATAGTGTGTAATAGCAATGGGCAAATTAAATATCAAGTACACACAAAAAAAAAAAAAAAAAAAGAATGGATTTAGAATCATACCTATACTTCACCATTTTACAAGGTCGTCCTGGCCCAGGGAAAAGGTCATGGACTACCCTTTGTCAGTACCGTGAACTTGGCTTTCAAAAACCCCCTCCTTACATTTCATATGACACCGCCTTGGGGGAAGTGTACGGCTACATGGAAACCAGTCTGCCTTGTTGTGTAAACACTCCGCTTTCTCTTTCTGAACTGATCCAATCACTCGGCTGATTGGTGCACACTTGTGACAAAGTGACACTTTATCTCCTGTGCCTCCGGCGGTGACAACATTACAAACAACTTGGTCTTAATTTGCAAAAACAAGACACTTACTCAGACAGAACCCTCTGGTCATCTGGGCTCTTTTCCACAAATTCAATTAGTTCCATCAAACTCTGGATGTACCTGAAAATGAGAACAAATCATGAAATTTAAAAGGGAAGCAAATCAATGATACAAAAACCTAAAAAGAGAACTCGTCAGAAAAGTAAAATTAGAGCCGCCATTACATGAATAAGGCCCCTTGCACATGGTGCCTTCTAGGGGCAGTGCATTTCTCCTGGCGCGGTAGTGGGCTTGTGAGGGACCGGTGCAGCCCTGGTGCAGGCAGTCTAATGCCCCATACACGATCAGATTATCGAACGATCTGACGTCCGTTTTTTGTGGCATGCTAGTCTGATGTGGAAAGTGAAGAGGTAACTTTCATACGAATTTTCCCGTACGACAGAATTATACTTCAGAAGTGATGTCATGTGTTGGATTGCTTTGTATGTGTTCTTTCGTCTCTGAGCATGCCTAGTCTTGCTCTTAAGATTTTTTTTCCGTCGAAAACTGTACTAATGAGACGAAAATCGGATGTTGGGTTGACGGACGATAAAAATTTTATAGCCTGCACAATCAGGATTTTTTCGGGCAAAAAGTCAGAGTCGGCTGTCGAAAGCACCATACTAACAATCCGAAAATCGGCAGATCGGTCGTCAGACGAAATTTCCCTTCAGATTTTCTTATCGTGTGTACGGGCCTCAAGTCTATGGCAGGCTGTGGCTGGATGGGACTGAATACTACACCAAGTGCATTCAGGGATAAAGGCTTGTAAACCAGAACACCTGCATTCAGAATGCACAGGTCCCACGAATGCACAGGCCCCACCCCGCCGCAACCTGGCAGATATTTTGAAAGGCTGCCTGGGGCAAGGCTGGACTTTGCGCCTGTCCCTTCCAGGGGCACTAACACGCCAGGAGGAACGCACCGCTCCTAGACAACCCCATGTACAAGGGGCATTAAGGGGAGCACTTGTGAGGATAGAAGGAAAAATGGATGGGGCAGAATACCATCAAATTCTTGAGGAAAATCTGCTGCCCTCTGCCAGAAAGTTGTCAATGAGAAGAAGTGTTCCAACATGACAATGACCCAAAGCACACAGCAAACATGATCACACAGTGGTTTAAGGAGAAAAAAGGGGATTGTCCTTGCATGGCTTAAGCAGAGCCCAGACCTAAACCCCATTGAAAATCTGTGGAAGGACTTGAAGCCTGCAGTCCACAAACCATCACATTTAAAGAGGAAGTAAACCCTCCTCTGCAACTTGTACCTAAAGGTAAGCCTATGATAAAGGTACTGTGAATATCTCCCAAACATGTACCGTTTAGGAGATATTTACTTTGCATGCAGCCAGTGACATCACTGGCCCATGCGCTCTGAAAGAAAGGCCGCTCGTGCCGTTCCTTCAGAACCCTGTGCCCACGTGGAGTGACGTAATCGCAGAGACAGAGGAGCGGTCGGCACCTCAGGGCTTCGTTCTAAGGTAAGTATTTCATACCAGTATGCGATGCATACTAGCTCATTATGCGTTTATCTTTCAGGTGTTCGTTTTTTACAACCTCTCTAACTGAATTTGAGCAGTTCTGCAAAATTTGCAAAGACTAGATGTGCAAAGTTAGTAGAGACAAATCCCAACAGACTAAAAGCTATAATTAAAAGCAAAAGGTTGTCCAACAAAATACTGACATAAGGGGGTGATCCTTATTCCAAGCGATTCTGTTTTTTTTATTTTTTTCCCTGATATGTTGGTATTATATCTTTCAATTGGATGTTTTAAGTTACACCAGTAAATATAGCTGGATAAAACAAAAACTGTCTGTCTTCATTTCAGGCTGCATTGCAAGAAAATGTGAATATTTTAAATGGGGGTGATTCTTTTACACACCAAATTTTTTAATATAGGTCTATGAAAGCTGGAAGTAGAGGATTATAAAACATAGTCTTAAAATGGCAATTTCCTTTAAGAGCAACCTTGCATAGCATGCCATTACAGTGCAAGAAACTTCAATCTACTCGTTTGTATAAAAAGAGTCTGCTGATGCAAGATTTCAGGAAACGTCCCAGCTTCATTCAGAAACGTAAGATAAGACGTTGGGAACAAACTGTTCAGTGCCACCTGTGCCAGGTTAGATATAGTCTACACAACACAAGCTGTTTACATAGAGACGGCCTCAGAGCTGGGTGTGTGCCCTTTATTATTACGCACTCAGTCATGGAACAATTCCATTATTCCAAATTATAAGCCAGCATTAGGTTGTGGCCGGTTCAACGAGTCTACAAAGATGAGCGGTGCATGCTGGGTACATTTTGGTTTATCGGTGCATCACTAAGAGCCGGTTCACATTAGCGCGACACGACTCCTTACTACTTCGGGGGCGACTTGTGCATTACATTGCACCACGACTTCGGAGCGACTTGCAGGGACTTCACATAATGGAAGTCTATGCAAGTCGCTCCAAGGTTGCCCTGAAATAGTACAGGACCCCTTTTCTAAGTCGGAGCGACTTGTGTCGCTCCTATTAGAACGGGTCCTGTAGCGGTCAATGGACCGCGAGGGAGCGCGACTTGTCAGGCTCTAAATGTAAAGTGCTGCGTAAATTGATGGTCCTATATACACTGAGGCAAATGGTGGTCACACCAGATACGGACAATAAAACTGCACATTTTAGAGTGGCCTTTTATTGTGGCCAGCCTAAGGCACTCCTGTGCAATAATCATGCTGTCTAATCAGCATCTTGATATGCCACACCTGTGAGGTGGACGGATTATCTCGGCAAAGGAGAAGTGCTCACTAACACAGATTTAGACAAATTTGTGAATATTTGAGAGAAATAGGCCTGTTGTGTAGAAAAAGTTATTGAGTTCAGCTCATGAAAAATGGGGGCAAAAACATAAGTGTTGCGTTTATATTTTTGTTCAGTGTAAGTACCTGTAATAAAAAAAAAAAAAAAATACATTTCCACACTCCTGTGACCCAGATACAGCTGACAGCGGGCTAAAGCCTGTTGGCTGACGTCACAGAACCGCTCCAGGCTCTGGAAGGATCCCGATAATGTCGGGATCCATGCAGATGTCTGACTGACAGTTGGCTCTCAGCTGAGAGCCAAAGATAGCTGTGCCCACTCCCTCTTCTGCCCGGTGCAGCAGTGAGGGCTGTAGGGGCAGAGCAGGGAGCAGTGACTGACTGTCACTGCTCTCTGCTTAAAGCAGACCTAGAACTGAATGATCAGGGGTCATATGATTGCTCAGTTCTTAGGTTTAGAGTCGGCGGGGGGGGGGGGGGGGGGGGTCGGCTGTAGCATAACGCCAATGCTGCAGCATTGAGGGGAGTATGCATGTTTATTTTTTTTAAACCCCACATTTTCTTGTTAAATTACAGGTCCTTATGATACCATTGTCTGGACAAAATGTATTTTTTTCCATCTTATGCACCCCTTTAGAAGGGGGGGCCTCTGCAACCCTCAAATGTGTTGGATTTCCCTTGGAAACTGCAAATAAAAAAACTTATTCTGAATAATTGGAGAGGCGCTTTAATGACTTATCCTGCATTCATGCTTCCCGAAGGACTGTCCTCAAAGTCCTAGAAAAAAAAAAGGATTGATCAAAAAATATATTAAATGGTTGAGTTCACCTTTATGAACAGGTTACATCCTAAATACAGGTGTAACATGTCCAGTGTGCACCCCCCCCCATATGTGACAGCAGATGGGGGGGGGGGTGTGAATTCTCTCCCCATACCCGCTGTGCCAATTTTGAAAAACGTGCAGCAATGCGGAGCTCCATACACACGGCCGCGTCATTCATGCAGTTTCCGGTGAATGAATAGACTACAAGTACCATCAGCCATTGCCGCTGAGGGCTTGTAGCTCAATGAACTGCGAGGGTGCTGGGGAGCACTCTTAATCTTGCCTGCCTGTAATGGAGGTGCAGGCAGACAGCTATCCTGAGAGTCTGCAGGAGCCAGACATTGCACCCATGATCTGATGATCACGGATGCAATGCTCTGCAGGCCCCTTAGGAAAAAAATAAGTAAACGCACTTTTTTTTACCTGCAAAAAAATGTGTATTTTTTTTCTTCAAAAATGCAAACTTATCCAAGTAATCCAGAACATTTCACCACTTGAAAAATATTGACTCACATTTTGAGACCCAAATATTCAAAACTCTTCAAATAAAATTCTTTTTTTAGCACTTTCAAGGCTACGTGAAGCTTTCCACCTCTCCTTTGCACTACCGTGCAGAACTCAGAGAATCTCACCAGGTGTAGAAGGGTTTCTGCTCAAGAAAAATTAATAGTCATCAGTTCAGTATTTTGGACTGATGGTCTGATCTAATGAGTAACCAGAAGGTCAGGGAGGCGGCAGCTGGGAGCACCTGTGTGCCTGAACCCGGTCTGTCAAACATTAAATGGATCTGTAAAAACAATTTACCAGAAAACAGTTTTGTAAGATTCTGCTTATTTAAAGTTGAACGTCAGATGAACCACTGAATAAACATAGGGGAAACAACTTGCATTGCTGTCCATGCAGTCCAGCTAAGGTCTGGTTTACACTAGCATTGCCTTCTGAAGAGCGATCCAAAACGGTGAGGAGACCTATATTTTACCCTTAAAATAATAGGTACATTTTAGCAGGCTGTACTGCCCAAATACAACAGAGGGGATCATTTTGCTGCACCACACTATAAAAGCATTGTAATCCTGGCATGTATATAGCTCCATATGGCAGCCTTTGCGGCTTGGAGGGGGCTGTTGGGCTGCAGCAAAAATGTGGCTCAAGCCAGTGTTTCTACCCCACTCACAAGTGTGAACAAGGCCATACAGTCCTATCACACAGCACAGGAAAGCCTAGTGACCTTGCTTTTCAATACTGAAAATAAAGCCGGCTTTAAACAGTTTGAATCTCGGCAGGTTCAGCAGGGACCGGCGGAGACTCGAACCAAGCATGGGCAGGCTGAATGTACCCAAGTTGATCGATCAACCAGTTTGTTGGATTTTACATGCGATTATTGTTAGCCACCAGCAATAATCTCTCTGTTCCCCTAGTGGGAATGGCTTCCCCTGACCCCCCCCCCCCCCCCTCCGGGAGAACACAATGACTCTGCAAGAGATTCCCCTGTCCGTGTCAACACTGTTTGCGTTGATTGGGGAATCAAGCTTTTTCTTTGCAGGACAGAAAAATCGCTCAGTCTATGGCCAGCTTTAGTACCCTTGCTGGGTCACTTCCCTGCCCCCAGTCTGTGGCTGGACATTGAAGGAGCAGCAAGAGACTTCATAAGATCAGCTCTCTGTTCTCTCCCAGTTAGCAAATTGCCTGTGAACACATGTGAACGCAGCACACCTGAATGCTATTGCTACCGCTCCTACTTAGGCCCCTTTCACACAGGCGGACCCCGTTCAGATCCGCCTGTCAGTTTGTTTGGCGGATCTGAACGGTCCCCCCATGCATCCCTATGGGGCATCAGTTGTCAGCGGAGACATGTCTGCTGACATCCGATCCGTCAAATCTGGACGGATGGAAACTCTATTTTCCATCCGTCCAGCAGATCGGATGAGAACGGACCAATGGTCCGTTCCCATCCGATTCCCCCATAGAGATGTATGGGGCTCTGACAGCTGGGTCTCCGCACACAGCACGGAGAACAGCTGTCATTCTCCTGCTCAGCGGGGGAATCGGCGGATCGATAAACGGAGTCCGCCGAGGGAGCGGAGTGTGTGAAAGAACCCTTACAGTCAGAGCTGCTGTACAGGGGATTACAAGTGGCTAAAATCAAATCCAAATCAGTTATTTATATTAGATGCATTTTAAATAAATGTGCATATTTTGGTTAAAAATTAGTAACAGCATTCACTGGGCATTTTCCTTATCTCTGCTTGGAGTTCAGCAATGGTAAACTTAGATGTTCCCATTAAACTTGAATGCTCCTTTAGGAAATTCTAGCCCCCAGGCTGTCATGCTGACTTTTGTGTTTTCACTGACGCGTTTTACCACACAATTGGGGCTATGACAGTCAGTGTCTTTTGGGCTGCCTTAGCCGTTCACTGACCAATTTTATTTTAGCCCTGAAAATGCTCTCTTTCAAGAAGTTGGACATGGGCTTAACATTAACTACTTCCCGCCCGCCCTATATGCGATTGACGGCAGGAAAGTGGTTGCATTATCCTGACCGGACGTCATATGACGGCGGCAGGATAATGCGCTCTGCGCGGCACCGGGGGACGCGCAGAGCGGCGATCGGTGATGCGGCGTGTTACTCTGACACACTGACGTAGGCTCTTTACCATGTGAGCAGCTGTGTCCAATCACAGCTGTTCACATAGTACACAGGAAGAGCCGTTGATCGGCTTTCCTTAGTTCGTGCCTGACAGGGGGGGGTCTGCACTGGTAATCAGATCATTGATTACCAGTGTAGACTCTCGGGGGGGGGGGGGTGCCACTAGAACCACCAGGGATGCTCACCCATGACCCCAGGGATGCCCACCACGGCCACCAGGGATGGAAATCAGGGCTCAGAGAGCCCGCCAGTGCCCTCCCCATCAGTGCTGCCCGCCAGTGCCCTTCCCATCAGTGCTGCCCGCCAGTGCCCATAATTGCCATCTATCAGTGCCGCCCACCAGTGCAGTGCCCATTATTGCCCACCAGTGTCGCATATCAGTGCCAATCAGTGCCGCCCAGTGCCAATCAGTTCCGCCCATCAGTGCCAATCAGTGCCGCCCATCAGTGCCCATCAATGCCGCCTATCAGTGCTACCTATCAGTGCCACATATTAGTGCCACCCCATCAGTGCCTCCTCATCAGTGCTCCTCAGTGCAGGAAAAAACGTATCTATTCACAAAATTGTATAACAAACAAAAAAAAAAATTTTTTTTTTTTTTTTCAAACTTTTCGGTCTTTTTTTTAATTTGTTTAGAAAAAAAAGAAAAAACCTTGTGGTGATAAAATACCACCAAAAGAAAGCTCTATTTGTGGGAAAAAAAATGACATAAATTTGGTTTAGGTAAAGTGTTGCATGACGCTTCAAAATGCAACAGTGCTAAAAGCTGAAAATTGGCCTGGGCAGGAAGGGGGTGAAAGTGCCCTGTATTGAAGTGGTTAAAGAGGTTGTACACCGAAAAAAGTTTTTTTTTTTTTCTTTACATCCTGAAAGAGAAACCCATAATGAGCTAGTATGCATCGCATACTAGCTCATTATGAAATACTTACCTTAGAACGAGCCCCCGCCGTGCCGTCCGCTTACCTGTATGACGGGCGACATGTATAGTCGCCCGTCTTCCGGGATCGCGGCATCCGGCCATCTGATTGGCCGGAGCCGCGGTGACGTCACTCCCGCGCACGCGCGCCGGGAGCCGACGGTCACGGCACAGGGCTCTGAAGGAACGGCACGATCTGCCGTTCCTTCAGAGCGCATGCGCCAGTGACGTCACTGGCTGCATTAAAGGTAAATATCTCCTAAACGGTGCATGTTTAGGAGATATTTACAGTACCTATAGGTAAGTCTTAATATAGGCTTACCTATAGGTACAACTTCCTGAGGAGGGTTTACTTCCTCTTTAAACTGTCTCTTGCTCTACAAAATCCAATCAAACCCCTCCTTTAGAACTCTATATGGCACTAAGGGCATTAAAAAAAAAAGAGAACTATATAGTTTATGTTGGCTCCAGCACAGATTATTAGGTAGTTTTGCAAAACCACACCATTCACCGTTTGTTTTATGCGTGCATTTTCTGTCCCACACAGGCAGAAATGCAAGCAAAGTTTAAGCTAAATTCGAGTGGTAAAGGCCACAGAGGTAAATAAGCAGAATGTGATGGGGGCAGCCATGGCTGGAGCATGTCCCCTGACATTACTCACCAGCTCTGCACAAGCTGAACCGACGGGGTCCCAAGCAGGGGGTCCGGGAGGATGTAGATCTCACGCATGATATTGGCCAGCCTCACAGGTAACTCTTGCCGCAGGAAGACAAAAGAGGTCTTCTCACATCCATTGGCAGATCCTACAGAAACAGAAAACAAATGTGCTTAATTAAGATGTTAATCTGCACCCACATGTCAAAAGTGTATGCAAGCCCAAAAACAAATATAATATATTACAGCTCATCAGTCCTTAGATGTGGTGGCTGCATTCGTTTTTTTATTTTTCTTCGTCTTTTTTTTTACCCCCTTTTATATTTGAACCTGCTGACCCTGCCATTAACACTTCTTTCCTGGAGTGACAACGACCACTCCTGCACTCCAAGGAGGAGCAGTACAATTACCCTGGGATAGGACGGGTGTTGGGACTACACTTCTCATCTCAATAAAATGGGGGGGTTCTGTAGTCCACAGAGTACTGAGAACATAATTAACTGGTGGACGGAAAAGTCCCAAATGCCGCACATCCAGCAAAAGTCAATGGTATCTATAGTTACATAGTAGGTGAGGTTGAATAAAGACAATAGTCCATCCAGTTCAACCTGTGTCGGTGTGTGTGGCTGTAATCATCTCACATACCCCCGAATGTTCTGATCCTTGAGATGTACGTCTAAGAGTCTTTTGAAAGCCACCATACTACCCGCAGAAACCACCTCTTGTGGTAGAGAATTCCACAATCTTGTAGCCCTAACAGTAAAGAACCCCCCACGTTGCCGGAGGTTAAAACGCTTCTCCTCTAATCGCAATGTATGCCCTCGAGTCCTCATGCAATCCCTTCGACTGAATAGCTTTTTTTCTAAGCTGAGATCCCCATTGAGATATTTATAAATTGCTATCATGTCCCCCCTCAGGCATCTCTTCTCCAGGGAGAATAAATCAAACGATTGCAGACGCTCTTCATAATTAAGTTCCTCCAATCCCCTAATCAGTTTAGTTGCCCTTCTCTGGACTCTCTCCAGCTCCAACACATCCCTCCTGAGGACTGGCGACCAGAACTGGACAGAATACTCCAGATGTGGTCGGACAAGAGTTTTATAAAGTGGAAGGATTATAGTCTTATCTCTGGAATACATCCCTTCCTTTATGCATGCTAAGAAAGGGAAAGAAGCCTCAGACTCCATTCAGGACACGCCACCCCAACGCCCCCCCCTCCCCCCACCAATGTGTTTTTTACCCCATCCAAGCGGGTTAGTCATGGCTCTTCTATGATGAAGCCCCGTGAGTAGGGTGAAATGCATTAGCGACATGGCCTGGACAGAGTATATCCTTTTACTATTAGGCTTTGCTGGATGTGTGGCATTTAGGATTTTTATTTCCTTTGTGTTTACGCATTTTAAGCCAAGACCAGCTCTCCCCCAGCCTGCACCCTTTAGTGCAAGTCTTCTGACCTGGACAGATAAGGAGCCTGGATGGGCACCACCCCAACCCTCATTGTTAGTTTGCATGGTTAACTGGCATCACAACCATTTTTGAACTCACTGGAGATTAAGAGGGATTACTTTTTACACTTAACAGATAACAAAATGATTCCAATAGTATATTTAACAGACCAAAAAAAAAAAAAAGGAGAAATTAATTAGGGTCTACACACAATTTAAAGGTCTCTTCACATTTATAGGTCTCTTACTACATCTCCTTACAAACAAGGAATAGAGAAAATATATTTATACACACATGCACATACACTTATATTTTAATATTTCTTTGAGTTCACAAGGAAGTATCATCTCATATGGTATGATAGCATGAGAACTCTGGAAAATCTGGATAACACAGCATATTCCTGGAGATGCCCTCAAACATGGCCTTGAAGGCCAAAGCTGTACTTCTAGCTGCTGTCCAAACTTCACCCAGATAAGATTATAGAAGTGGTGTCAGCCAAGTGTAACCAGGGACAATAATTCAGACTGAATGCCCATAAACTACACTTCATTTAATTACATCTGTTGCTTTAGTTCACATGCTAGCTATTTATGGAAAGCCCATCTCCAACCAGGGCAATCCAGACTAAGCAAAAGAAAAGTGCATATCAAAATGATCAGCAGATCCAAAGATGTGAAGATACAGCGGGGAAAATAATTACTTGATCCCCTGCAGATTTTGTAAGTTTGCCCACTTGCAAAGAAATAAGGGGTCTATAATTTTTTATCACAGGTGTATTTTAAAGTGATAGAGACACAATATCAACCAAAAATCCAGGGAAAAAAATTGTAAAAATGTTATAAAATTGAATTGCAGTTCAGTGAGTAAAATAAGTATTTGATCCCCAAGCAAAACATGACTTAGTACTTGGTGGAGAAACCCTTGTTGGCAGGCAGAGGCAAGACGTTTCTTGTAGTTGGTCATCAGGTTTGCACACATTTCAGGAGGGATTTTGGTCCATTCTTTACAGATCTTCTCTAAAATCCTTAAGGTTTCTTGGCTTTCGCTTAGCAATTTGAAGTTTCAGCTCCCTCCCATCAGGAACGGCCTTAGGGGTGTGCGAGCTGTGCGGCCGCACAGGGCGCCATGGGCAACAGGGGCGCACTGCGGCCATCACAGCTCGCAGATGATCAGGCCGCACAGCGGGAGGTAAGCGGCGACCGTGGCCTGGAGAGGGTTAACACAGGCCGCGGCTGCCGCTTACTTCCCTCTGTGCTTCGGTCTCCTAGCTAAAGGGCTGAGCTGTGTATCTCACACAGCACAGCCTCCGATCCACCGCCGCTGACAGATCCCTCCTCCCCTCCCTTCTGCAGGGACGCCAGAGGAGAGATAGTCAACTCCTTCTCCTCCCGACCCTTCTCCTCCCGAGTCTGCCCCGCCGACACTCCCTGGGGATGTGTGGGCGGGAAGTTTAAAGAAAAAGAGTCTACATCCTGAATTAAGTAAGCTCTCTCTCCTGAAACAAAATGTAAGGGGGTCTCTGATGCAAGGCGGGCCCTGTGTGGGGATCTCTGATGCAAGGCGGGCCCTGTGTGGGGATCTCTGATGCAAGGGGGGCTCTGTGTGAGGGGGGGCTCTCTGATGCAAGGGGGGCAGTCTCTGATGCAAGGGGGGCTCTGCTGTATTTAGTGATCATAAAACAGAAAAAGTCAAATAAAGTGCAAAAAAAAGGTACAAGAAAATGTGCGGGGGGGGGGCACATGATTAGCTTGCACAGGGCGTCTGAACACCTAAGGCCGGCCCTGCCCTCCATGGATTTTCTATAAGAATAAAGTCTGAAAACTGGCTAGGCCACTCAATGACCTTAATGTGCTTCTTCTTGAGCCACTGCTTTGTTGCCTTGGCAGTATGTTTTGGGTCATGCTGGAAGACCCATCCATGACCCATCTTCAGTGTTCTGGCTGAGGGAAGAAGATTCTCATCCAAGATTTGACAATACATGGCCCCGTCCATTGGCCCCTCAATGCAGCAAAGTCTGCCTGTACCTTTGGCAGAGAAACAGCCTAAAAGTCTCAGGTTTCAACCTCTGTTCTTGACTGTAGGGATGGTGTTCTTAGGGTCATAGTCAGCATTTTTCTTCCCCCAAACATGGCGGGTTGAGTTAATGCCAAATAGCTCAATTTTGGTCTCATCTGACCACAGCACTTTCTCCCAAACCTTGGCATGACTGTACATGTACCTTGAGGAGGGGGGACTCTAAAGGAAATACCTGTAAATTAAGGGAATCTCTTGGGGCTACCCCAGGTCACCAGAACTAGTGTCCCCATTGGAAGATTTCCCCTCTATTACTTTTCTGGGGACAACCTAAAATTTGGGATTTTCTTTTACTTTCAAATGATAAAGTAAAAAGTAAACAGAACAAATAAAGTGAGAATCTCCCCAAAACGGAGGACATAGAAAGCAATAAAAAAGGACTCCACTCTATCCAAGACTAAAAAATAAAATGATATACTCCCGAAGATTAAATTTAAAGTGTAACTAAAAAGGCAAAAACGTGTATGTGTGAGATGGATATTTTTTTTTTTTTTTTTTTTTTTTATTATTTATTTTTAGTCTTTGCGCATAAGCAGCCAAAGTTTGCCGGCAAGGAATGATCTTCCGAGTAATTATTTGTAGACATGGGGTTATACATTGCAGGTTGTCTGAGTGTTGCAGCCTTGGACAATATTGGGCTTGTTTATTGCTAATGTTAATGTTAGATAAGACCGACATACAAAACAGACTTTCCAGGAAGAATAACCAACCTGAACTCCTGCTGACTAAGGGGATTTTGGTTGCATAATTGCATAGTACTCATGGAGCAAAGATTGCACCTTATCTTTACTTTTTATTCTCAGGAGTGGATCAGGATCAGGAGTTGTAGCTGCTAAAGGGCTGTTTTTGCCCCTGTACTTCCTGCATGCAGCCTGCTGGATCAATTTATTGGGATGTCTCCAGTATTGGAAAGGTAAAAAAAAAAAAAAAATGCCAGAGCGTGAGAGTGCTGGCGTTGTGAAGAAAATTCACATTGCCACAAACGTTAAGGGAATTTCTTCCCCACTGGCCAGCAACGTTAAGGGACATTCTTCCCCACTGGCCAGCAACGTTAAGGGACATTCTTCCCCACTGGCCAGCAACGTTAAGGGACATTCTTCCCCACTGGCCAGCAACGTTAAGGGACATTCTTCCCCACTGGCCAGCAACGTTAAGGGACATTCTTCCCCACTGGCCAGCAACGTTAAGGAGCATTCTTCCCCACTGGCCACCAACGTTAAGGAGCATTCTTCCCCACTGGCCAGCAACGTTGAGGAGCATTCTTCCCCACTGGCCAGCAACGTTGAGGGACATTCTTCCCCACTGGCCACCAACGTTAAGGAGCATTCTTCCCCACTGGCCACCAACGTTAAGGAGCATTTTTCCCCACTGGCCACCAACGTTAAGGAGCATTCTTCCCCACTGGCCACCAACGTTAAGGAGCATTCTTCCCCACTGGCCACCAACGTTAAGGAGCATTTTTCCCCACTGGCCACCAACGTTAAGGAGCATTCTTCCCCACTGGTCACCAACGTTAAGGAGCATTCTTCCCCACTGGCCACCAACGTTAAGGAGCATTCTTCCCCATTGGCCACCAACGTTAAGGGACATTCTTCCCCACTGGCCACCAACGTTAAAGGGACATTCTTCCCCACTGGCCACCAACGTTATTAAAGGGACATTCTTCCCCACTGGCCACCAACGTTAAGGAGCATTCTTCCCCACTGGCCACCAACATTAAGGAGCATTCCTTCCATTGTCCACCATTATTAAGGAACATTCTTCCACCACACTAGTGTACATATATCGATTACCACTAGTTCCCTGAGACTATAAAGTTAACGGTTCCTCTGTGTTAAAATGGCTGGTCAACTTCAGATACAGGTGGCCTGACTTTAAACACCATCTCCCAGCCTCTAGGTTGGCACAACAGCAATAAGGAAACTGGTAAAACCACGACAAAAGGTTCTAACCCTTCTTCCCCATCTCCCAAAATAAAATAAAAGTATTTTGGCTGGACATTCACTTTAAGACTTCACCAAATTTATGAGAAGAAAAAAGGGACTGTTCAGCCTTAATTCAACACTAAAATATTGACATTTAGCATCCTCCTTAAGTGCAATTGTCTGATGCTGAAGAGCTCCACAAAATGCTGTTTGGCTGCCATGCTGATCCTCTGGTTTCTGAAGGAAGCACAATTGCTAGTGCTGTCATGGCTGCCCATGCATTCATGACAGGTGTCCTTACTGACAGGACCATCACCATACACAACTGCAGCTCCAGTGGAACTCTTACTGGTGATCATGCGTTACTTATGGCCATCAAATCAACTTGACTAGGGATTGCACTGGAAGGTAAAACAAACCTTTTTTTTGCATTTCTACCAGGGGTTAGATAGTGCGATCTCATATCTAAACGGCAACCTTACTGGATGTGAAAGGCTTATCAATGCATGGCACTGGATTTGAACTCTGATCTTTTATCTCAGGTCAGTTCTTACACTTGTGAACCAGAACAGCTTACGTAAATGGTTTGGACAGCAGGATGAGCTGCTTAGACAGCGATAGGTATAGTCTGTAGTCTGTGGGGCTACTCAATATAAAGCAAAACACTATGGATGTGTGAAACTTTAAAGGGTCGAAGACCCCTAAACCCCTTTTGGACTGGAAGGTTTTGCCCCCTTAATGACCAGGGCATTTTTTGTGAAACGGCACTGCAAGATTTTAACTGAGGATTGCGGGGTCATGAAGTGCTGTACCCAAATAAAATTGATGTCTTTTTTCCCCCCCCACAAATAGAGCTTTCTTTTGGTGGTATTTGATCACCTCTGCGATTTTTTTTTTTTTTTGGCGCTATAAAACAAAAAGAAGAAGAGCGACAATTCTGAAAAAACAATATTTCCTATTTTCTGCTATAAAACACAGCCAATAAAAAAAAAAAAAATTTAAAAATCAATTTTTTTCATCAGTTTAGGCCAATGTGTATTATGCCACATATTTTTGGTAAAAAAAAAAAATCCCAATAAGTGTATATTGATTGGTTTGCACGAAAGTTATAGCGTCTACAAACTAGGGGATAGATTTATGGCATTTTTATTTATTTATTTATTTTTTATAGTAATGGCGGCGATCAATGATTTTTAGCGAGACTGCGACATTGCAGCATACACCTTGGACACCTGACACTTTTGAGGGGACCAGTGATGTTAATACAGTAATCAGTGCCAAAAATATGTACTGTTACTGTACTGACACTGGCAGGGAAGGGGTTAACACCAGAGCGATCAAATGGTTTAGTGTGTCCCTAGGGAATACTTTCTAACTGTGTGGGGGATGGACTTACTAGATTAACACAGGAGCCCTGTGTTCATCTGTGACAGAACGGCGGTCTGCCTTGTTTGGGGAGCGATCGGGATGTGTGGCGGACATCGCATCCGCTGGACCCGCTGATTGGCTCCCCCTCTAGCCAATCAACGCGCCCCCACTGCCATTTTGCATAATAGAGCTGACTTGCCGCAGTAAGTGTGCGGCGGCTGGTCGGCAAGAGCTGAATAGTGGTTGGGCTGAGGGTTGGGTTACAATTGTAACATTTTGGATTTCCCCTCACTTTACCTGAATAGTAAGGCCGGTCATAGACTGAGTGAACTTCTTTCCGGCAACCCACAGACAGTGTTGACTGGGGAATTCCTCCTGCCGAGCCATTGTGTTCTCCCAAGGGGGTGCAGCAGAGAGAACAGCCGCTAGCGACAATAGCATGTGAAATCCAGCAGGCTGCTTGTACCCAAGTTAATCGATTGGGTGCAATCAGCCTGCCCATACATGGTTCGAATCTCGGCCGGTTCCTGCTGCACCCACTGAGATTTGAACCATCTATAGACATCCTAAAATGTTACCAAACCCTGCACCTTTCATTCACTATATCTAGGGTACGGTTTGTACTACTGCGAGCCAATAAAAGACCCAACAAAGGCTCCAACCCCGCTCCACTATCCCCAACACGATTACAAAAAAAAAAAATAGCCTGGAGGATGGCTTTAAAGTAAGAATGGTACAAAATAGCTTCCGACTTGGTGTCATGAGGAATGTACTTTGCTCATGGTGCGGTTTGCTGGAGGGATCTGGAAGGATCACACAACTAGGGGATATTAGGTTACAAGACTGGACCTCTTGTAAACAAGCTGCGCCAAACTTACAGAGGTTCATTTATCACGGCTAGGACGTTGGGATAACTGTGGCAGCTGTAAGACACATCTGCTGTTTTTCAGCGAGTTGTATTCCTTAGAATACTTGGTCGGGGCTACTGGCAGAACGTCAAGTCATTCCACAGACAGACTAGAAGCCCAACTGCCCAGAAGTTTTCTAAGAAAAATGGAAAAAAGAAAAACAAAACCAGAACTCCTAATCATCCCCATGTTTCCTATGCTGTTAAGGATTTTTTGTCACAAAGCAAAACCCAAGGGATTAGGCTGTGATAGCCGTTCTAACCCAGACAGTCACTCTACGCCATATTGGTTCGGGGGAGGAGCAGATATACTCTTCCATTGCTGCCCTGGAACCAGAATGTCCCATTTGAAAGGATGCCCGCTTTAGCAACAGCGTTATTAAATGGGCGTTTTGCTTTGCGACAGGGTCTCTTTAGAAATGTTGTTCATATTTTTATTTTCTTGCAATGCAAGGAACGCATATTGATTTGCAAAGTAATCTTTTTCGCTTGTAAAAATAAAAAGCAGGTTACATAACTGCAGATTATAAGTACTACGTAACCCGGACTGCTTTCCTTTCAAGAGGTGAACAACCGAAGGTGTTGATAACGCAACGCCAGGGGAGTTTAATCAATAGATTTCTCCCCCTTTTTTTTTTATAAAGCGATCACATTCTCTCGTTCTCAGCTGCATAAGAGCTGGGGGAGGAGAAGCAGCAATACACTGAGCTTCCCAATGAATGGCTCTGCAGCAGGAAAACGTCAGGACAAGTCTGATCATTAGAGGAGCGCACATTGAGTTCCCAGCAAAACTAAAGAATTGACCATGGTGTGTTCTGCTGTTTAGTGTGGCAGAGGGACTGACAGGAATACCAGGGGTTTCACATAAAGGAAGCAATACAAAGAAACAGGATATTTTCCCCATACAAGTACATAGTACAGTGGGCACATATCAGGAATATTAAATGCTGGGGTAACAAACACTTTAACATTCCCCTCCCCCAAAGACTTCAAGGAGAAACGTAAATGTAATTTACGACGCCTTCCTCGGCTCGCCCGTGTCTCCCATCCCACCAGGAGACCCAGGCAACCAGCCTGCAAGGCCGCTAAAGACCCGATCAACGATGCAGTCGGCTCTGATTGGGTCTCCATGTAAAAACCCGGAAGTGATGTAAAAACCCGGAAGTGATGTCATGACATCACTTCCGGGTCCTCAGCGCCAGATTAAAAAAAAATGACAGCATTCAAAACAGCCAAACTTGGCGTTTGGAATGCTTTTAAGTGCAGAGGAGGGGTTTGGGGTCTTTTAGACTCCCCAGATCCCTCCACAAGAGTATCTGTAAAGTAAAATAAATTTTTTTTTTCCTGTACAAAAATATCGGCTGATACTGATATTCAATGGCCAAAATATCAGTATCGGTAACAAAAAACGATATTGGTCGATCACTAATATATACACACACACACACACACGTGCCTCAGCAAATTTAAGGAGAAACGTACATTTAAATTATATATATATTTCACAGATGCAGGTGAACAGCACAACAGCAATGGTTCGTTGAATTTGCGTGCAAAGCAATCAAGTCATCCCCCAGGCTGTATTATATATATAAGAAAAAGTCCACAGGGATTGCTGCACAAATATTCTTTCTTTTATTCGAAAAACATCCAAAAGTACATACCAGTACAAAGGCAGAGTATTTCAATAAGTAACGTTTCGGACTTCAAAGCTAACGTCCTTCCTCATACAGAAATACATCTAAAGCCCTGTACACACGTACCGATTGTCGGCCGTAAATATTCGGCCGACGACCGATCGTAGGCTTGTTAGTATGATGCTTCCAACAGCGCATTTTCGGCCGAACAGAATCGGGTGTGCAGGCATTAAAATTTTTGTTGGCCAACACCAGAATGGCCGATTGTTCGCCAGTCAGTACAGATTCCGGCCGACAGACAGATTAGCAAGACTGGGCATGCTCAAAGAAGAAAAAGACAAGGAAAGTTAACCATCACATGACATCACTTCTGCAGTCGGCTGTTGTTGGCCGACAAAATTCGTGTGCAGTCTTTTGCAGTTTTCAACAGACACGACAGCCCGCGGACAAAAGACGGCCGATCGTTCGGCCGACGATCAGTACGTGTGTACGGGGCTTTAATCTCTATACACATATAAAAGGCTTATATATGTTCACTATCAAATAAGAATCCACAAGTCAATCATTATTTAATTCACACAGGTATCTCTAATTGATCATTCAGAAGACACACACACACACACATATACATATATATACATACATACATACATACATACATACACACACACACACACACATATATTATATATTATATATATATATATATACATATATACACACACATACATACACACACATACATACACACACACTTCTAGATTGTAAGCTCTAATGAGCAGGGCCCTCTACTTCCTCCTGTTTTGAACTGTATTGTCTTCCCTCACATTGTAAAGCGCTGCGCAAACTGTGGGCGCTATATATATATATATATATATATATATATATATATATATATATATATATATATATATATATATAAAAAATGAATTACATTTACATTTCTCCTTAAATTCGCCGAGACACCTGTACAGTTCCCTTTAGCTGCCATGTGTGAACAAATCCTTGGGATATTTTGACTTTTATATAAAAATAGTATATAAAAGTATTTTGGGGCAATCAAATGAAAAACCAAGAGCTGTGAGAATGTAAATGGCAGTAATGTAGATTGTAGTGAATCTCTGGTTAAGGAATGCACAGATGTCAGCACCCAGAGGAGAAAAACTTGTTTACTCCACAAGGAGCAGGAAAAAAAAAAAAAAGAAAAAGGTTTGGCGTAGAGGAAGTTCCAGGTATAGCAACTGAAGCAAAAGAGAAAAACAACTTTTGTGCAGAAGACATGCTGAGACAGCGAGCAGATCCCCGCTGTACACCCAGCTAACAGACTGGAAGAAATATATCCTTCTTATCTATGGAAGGACCCAGAAAATATGAAAACTCAACTTTAAGCTTAAATTTAACTTTAAAACATAGAATTGTGCTGGGACTGCCTCTATGAACAGCTGGATACAATGTAACAGATAAATATTCATTTGCAGGTCTTTAATGTCGATTAGCAGTGTGTAATGATACATTTCTTCAGGCAAGGACATTGGATGAGGCACAGTATAAATGTATCCACTCATTCATAATTCCCATATAAATATGGACCGTGTAATAGAAGATACTCCGACACGGGCTATTAATATACACTGACCCAAACCTCTCTCTAGGTTTGGAATTTTAGAAGAGCGGCAGGTTTCAAGGAGCTACAAGGTACGGCACTTCTTGCTGTGAGGGCATGCTGATATTTGTAGTGCCCCCAAAGGGTTGCAAGTAACACTCAGAGTAAAGCTGGCCATCCACTACACAATCTGTCTGCTCTATCTCTGTGCCATCTTCTTTAAGGCTCAGGCCCCTTTCACACTTGTGCGACTTGTAATGCGATTTGGGACTGAAAAAAAAAAAAAAAAATCGCATGACAAGTCGTTCTCCATTATTTCCAATGAGCCTCATTCATATCTGTGCGACTTGCAGTCGCACCGACTTCAAAGTAGTCCCTGCACTACTTTGGCAGGGTTTTGATGAATTTTGAATTCCAAAGACATTCAAGCCCAGTCAAACTTGCATCAAAATTGCGGCATCAAAATTGCGGCAACATGCAACTTTGAAGTCACAAGTGTGCATGGGGCCTTATACACAAGAGGCTGAGGGGGGGGGGTAAAACAGCATGTTTTTTTTTTTTACAACTCCCCTTAAAAAGTGGTTGCAAACCCTTGCATATACCCAGTGAAGTGACCAGCTTTAGGTGACACACAGAAAATAAACAAATCCTCCTACATAAGTTTTACCGGTTTATCTGCAGCACTCTCTTCTCTACATCCATTCAAAGTGCTGAAATGTAAAGCATGTCTGAGCGTTCAGAAAAAAGGGGGCGGAGAGCTGAAATTACTCTCAGTGAGCCAATTGGAGGGAAGAGAGGGACACCTGGGAGGGACGACCCCCTGCACACAGGAACAGAGCTGAGGCTGTCAATCAGCTGGAGGTCCCTCCCGTCACCATTTTTCTCTTAGTGTCAGGAAATCTTGTCAGACGTGACTCATGCTGATAGACCAGGAAGGAGGCAGCAGATAGAAATGAGACTAAAGCCCCGTACACACGTACCGATTGTCGGCCGAAAATGTTCAGCCGCCGAACGATGGGCCGATTTTCAGCTTGTTAGTATGATGCTTCCGACAGCGCACTTTCGGCCGAACAGAATCTGTCGTACAGGAATTTAAAATTTTTGTTGGCCAACACCAGAACAGCCGATTGTTCCCCAGTCAGTACAGATTTCGGCCAACAGACAGCAGATTTGCAAGACTGGGCATGCTCAGAGAAGAAAAAAGACCAGGAAAGTTAACCATCACATGACATCACTTCTGCAGTCGGCTGTTGGCCGACTAAATTCATGTGCAGTCTTTTGCAGTTTTCAACAGACAAGACAGCCCTTGGACAAAAGACGGCCGATCGTTCGGCCGACGATCGGTACGTGTGTACGGGGCTTTAGTGCTGTGGATTGAGACAAGCAGACACTATAGAGGGATATGCTTTGTTCATATTTCACGACTGAGGTTTACAATCACTTTAAACTGCAGAGGTAGCGGCCGGTGCTGCACAGCTGTTACAGCATCACAGCCACGGCAGAAAAGTTTATTAGTTTAAATTCAATGTATGTCTTCACAATGGTCTGTTGCGCTTCCCTTGTGGTGTTAAGAAATCCTTCTTGCTGCATTTTTGGTCAGTTAAAAGCATGGTAAAAATCGCCTCGCAATTGCTGTAAAATCGCATGCGTTTTTTGGTGCCATTATCGACACCTTTTTCTCTTATTGGCAGAATGCTGAGAACACCATTTTTGCCCGATATATTTCAGCCACCAAATTTTTGGTTCATCTATAGTGATGCATGTTGCAGTTACCCCAATGTGTAAATGGGCCATTATTTATTCATTCACATTTCTTCTACCAATTTCCAGCTTTAGTTAGGCAAACTCAGCACTCCAACTGTTGTGGAACTACAAGTCTCAAAAGGCATTGCAAGCCTGACAGCAACAGCCATGACTCCCAAGGGAAGGGGGTTGATGAGATTTGTAGTTTCAGCACAGCCGGACTGTCAATGTTGCCCATCTCCGCTTTAGAATGTTTATTCCCAAAACTGTCCACCAGGGGTCTCTCAGCCACATATGACCCTCTACCTCTCCTCACTAAACAAGTTGCTGGGACTTGTAGTTCTAGAAAGCCAAGTCTATGTGTTCTTCACTGTGTTGAACTTCCATTAAGAACACCTCCCCCGTTGTACTTTGTTGTGATTTGTATATACATGTTCTGCTATACAGTCATATATACTTATGCAAATTGAGCCTGCATCATCTACAAGACTCGTGTTTGTCTTTACACAATGACATGAGCAAAATAAATCATGAATCATCTGTCACGGCAATTTAATGTTCCACAAACACCAACTTAGAAATCAGATCTTAATCATTTGTTGCCGAGATGTAATGGGCTGGACTGAGAAATAAAACTTAAAGCATTTGTTACCCCAAAACGTCATATTCCTGTTATGTTGCTGCTGTACCATGTACTTGTATGAGAAAGTCTCCTGTTCTCTTTATATTGCTTCCTTTGTGTGAAATCCCTGGTGTCCTGCCAGTCCCTCTGCTTTCCTATTAAAAACTGACCACACTAAGCAGAACACATTGTGGTCAGTTCTCTAGCAAACTGTATGGCTGAATTTGCACCGCTTAGAGATCGCATGTAATTTTAGGAGCAGTGCGCTCTGAATTACATGCGATCTCTGTGATCGCACAAATGTGAACCGGCACTCAGTGTTGATATGGGAATCCCTCCCTCAGCCTTATTGTGTTCTGCCAGCAGGGAGCCTTCCCAAGCCGGCAGAACCCAATGATTGATGCTAGCGGCTATACCCACAGGGAGTAATTGCATGTAAAATATCCGATAGGCTGGATGTACCAAAGTTGATCAATGGATCGACTTTGGTACAATCAGCCTGCACATAGATGTAGCAGATCTTGGCTGGTTCCTGCTGATTGGATCCATCTATGGCCAGCTTGGGTGGCAGTGATGATGCATCAAGACCTCAGCTTAGGGTAGTTGGATCGTCCCAATGATATGATTGCCAATTGGGGGGTGGTCACTGCCTGTCATTGCACTGCACTGTCTTACCCCTCATGTTCACAGATGCCAGGGTCCATACAACATAACATTTGGGCACATTTCCATGCCTAGTAGCCACAGGGTGCTGCGTATCTGCCCATTGTACTCAATGGCTGTACATTGGTATAGGCTGGTATTGGCTGATATGCACGTCAGGGGTTTAACTACAGGGGTTGCAATTGGGCCCCATGCTCCAGGGGGTCTGTACAGCTCCCCTGTACACCTGGATAGGATAGAATGTCGCAATAGAGAACCAGGAAGGGAGGGTCGGTAAATAAGTAATTTACCAGCTCCTTCCTTTTCTGAATGGACAGAGTCATAGTCAGTGACATTGTAATGATAAAATAAATTATAATAATTAGAATGTCAAAAAATAAAAACTACTGACACCAGTGGATGAACTAGCAAGATTGCAAAGGTCACACTTGTGACCGGACCCCAAGATGGCAGGAAGGGAGCCCACTGCAGAACTTGTGAAAGGGTCCTTGCAATGAGAGTAAAGGGCCCCAGGATCAGTGGGAAGAGCCCCAGGCTTGAAGGGAAGGGCCCTGGCCAGAGATCCGGGGGGGGCCTTCACGGTTTCTTGCACCGGGGCCCCTGAAGGTTCTAGTTATGCCTCTGGTACATGTGTACACCCCTGGATACAGGTAGCCTGAGTCCAAGGTTGTATGTCCCTGCGCATGCACATGTTTCTACAGCCATTGATTACTCTAGGTATGTATTTGCATCTTTGGCTTCGAGGTGCGGAAATACACCACACATTTATGTCGGATGGCCCCGTGTACGACTTATTGATTAAATCCACCTGAAAAGGTCTAGAAGCCGGAATAGACATGGACATGCATTAAAAAGGAAACGGATTGCGCTTACCGAAGTCAATGAACTGCTTCATGGAAAGAGGGGATGGAGAGTAGCGGCTGAACCTCTCGATCTGTTTCGGCGCATTGGCCAGAGCCGCATTCTTCAGCAGGAACCGGGCGAACTTCATGGTTAGGCACCACGGTGGCTTATTTCACCTATAGGAATAAAAAAAAAAACGTGGTTATAAAATCAGATGATACAAAATATACATTACTAGGTGAAAAGACACTCAGGATGACTGAGCAAGCATTGTGCAGATATCTATAGCAGCCAATCAGAGTTCAGCACTCCGACTGCCCGGCTGATACCTGGCTGCCCTGTATTCAGCACATCACCGGGCCCCCGGAACTATCTGCCAATGTGTGACCCGGCGCTAAGACAAAGTCATGGTTATTAGGAAGTGATTGGGAGACGCACATAAAATTAATGAGGCGTAAAGTTCAATGTCAAACCTGCGCTCCGTACCGAGGCAGAGCCAATGATTGATAGGACAGGTCGCAGGATTATGGACCATGTGACCGATAGAGAGATCAATGTGCGTAATATGTCACAACTGCCCAGCGTGTAAAGAGTTATAGGGACGGGGCAAAGTGTGCCGATAAATCATTATATCCTGAGATCAGATATGTCATGAGCCGACCAATGGGAGGGAGGGAGCCGATCTTCATGGGTGAAAAGTTTTACACGTGGATGTCAGAGTGAGCAGCAAACTGCAGATGGAGTTCTTTTTATACCCCCAGAGTCTCCCTCACTATTTATTCTGTGTACCCCCAGAGTCCCCCTCACTATTGATTCTGTGTACCCCCAGAGTACCCCTCACTATTGATTCTGTGTACCCCCAGAGTCCCCCTCACTATTGATTCTCTCTACCCCCAGAGTCCCTCTCACTATTGATTCTCTCTACCCCCAGAGTCCCCCTCACTAATGATTCTGTGTACCCCCAGAGTCCCTCTCACTATTGATTCTCTCTACCCCCAGAGTCCCCCTCACTAATGATTCTGTGTACCCCCAGAGTCCCCCTCACTAATGATTCTGTGTACCCCCAGAGTCCCCCTCACTATTGATTCTGTGTACCCCCAGAGTCCCCCTCACTATTGATTCTGTGTACCCCCAGAGTCTCCCTCACTATTGATTCTGTGTACCCCAGAGTCCCCCTCACTATTGATTCTGTGTACCCCAGAGTCTCCCTCACTATTGATTCTGTGTACCCCCAGAGTCTCCCTCACTATTGATTCTGTGTACCCCCAGAGTCTCCCTCACTATTGATTCTGTGTACCCCCAGAGTCCCCCTCACTATTGATTCTGTGTACCCCCAGAGTCTCCCTCACTATTTATTCTGTGTACCCCCAGAGTCCCCCTCACTATTGATTCTGTGTACCCCCAGAGTACCCCTCACTATTGATTCTGTGTACCCCCAGAGTCCCCCTCACTATTGATTCTCTCTACCCCCAGAGTCCCTCTCACTATTGATTCTCTCTACCCCCAGAGTCCCCCTCACTAATGATTCTGTGTACCCCCAGAGTCCCCCTCACTATTGATTCTGTGTACCCCCAGAGTCCCCCTCACTATTGATTCTGTGTACCCCCAGAGTCTCCCTCACTATTGATTCTGTGTACCCCAGAGTCCCCCTCACTATTGATTCTGTGTACCCCCAGAGTCTCCCTCACTATTGATTCTGTGTACCCCCAGAGTCTCCCTCACTATTGATTCTGTGTACCCCCAGAGTCTCCCTCACTATTGATTCTGTGTACCCCCAGAGTCCCCCTCACTATTGATTCTGTGTACCCCCAGAGTCCCCCTCACTATTGATTCTGTGTACCCCCAGAGTCCCCCTCACTATTGATTCTGTGTACCCCCAGAGTCTCCCTCACTATTGATTCTGTGTACCCCCAGAGTCTCCCCTCACTATTGATTCTGTGTACCCCCAGAGTCCCCCTCACTATTGATTCTGTGTACCCCCAGAGTCTCCCCTCACTATTGATTCTGTGTACCCCCAGAGTCTCCCCTCACTATTGATTCTGTGTACCCCCAGAGTCCCCCTCACTATTGATTCTGTGTACCCCCAGAGTCTCCCTCACTATTGATTCTGTGTACCCCCAGAGTCTCCCTCACTATTGATTCTGTGTACCCCCAGAGTCCCCCTCACTATTGATTCTGTGTACCCCCAGAGTCCCCCTCACTATTGATTCTGTGTACCCCCAGAGTCCCCCTCACTATTGATTCTGTGTACCCCCAGAGTCTCCCTCACTATTGATTCTGTGTACCCCCAGAGTCTCCCTCACTATTGATTCTGTGTACCCCCAGAGTCTCCCTCACTAATGATTCTGTGTACCCCCAGAGTCTCCCTCACTAATGATTCTGTGTACCCCCAGAGTCTCCCCTCACTATTGATTCTGTGTACCCCCAGAGTCCCCCTCACTATTGATTCTGTGTACCCCCAGAGTCTCCCTCACTATTGATTCTGTGTACCCCCAGAGTCTCCCTCACTATTGATTCTGTGTACCCCCAGAGTCCCCCTCACTATTGATTCTGTGTACCCTCAGAGTCTCCCTCACTATTGATTCTGTGTACCCCCAGAGTCCCCCTCACTATTGATTCTGTGTACCACCAGAGTCCCCCTCACTATTGATTCTGTGTACCCCCAGAGTCTCCCTCACTATTTATTCTGTGTACCCCCAGAGTCTCCCTCACTATTGATTCTGTGTACCCCAGAGTCCCCCTCACTATTGATTCTGTGTACCCCCAGAGTCCCCCTCACTATTTATTCTGTGTACCCCCAGAGTCCCCCTCACTATTTATTCTGTGTACCCCCAGAGTCCCCCTCACTATTTATTCTGTGTACCCCCAGAGTCCCCCTCACTATTGATTCTGTGTACCCCCAGAGTCCCCCTCACTATTGATTCTGTGTACCCCCAGAGTCCCCCTCACTATTGATTCTGTGTACCACCAGAGTCCCCCTCACTATTGATTCTGTGTACCCCCAGAGTCTCCCTCACTATTGATTCTGTGTACCCCCAGAGTCTCCCTCACTATTGATTCTGTGTACCCCAGAGTCCCCCTCACTATTGATTCTGTGTACCCCCAGAGTCTCCCTCACTATTGATTCTGTGTACCCCCAGAGTCTCCCTCACTATTGATTCTGTGTACCCCCAGAGTCCCCCTCACTATTGATTCTGTGTACCCTCAGAGTCTCCCTCACTATTGATTCTGTGTACCCCCAGAGTCCCCCTCACTATTGATTCTGTGTACCACCAGAGTCCCCCTCACTATTGATTCTGTGTACCCCCAGAGTCTCCCTCACTATTTATTCTGTGTACCCCCAGAGTCTCCCTCACTATTGATTCTGTGTACCCCAGAGTCCCCCTCACTATTGATTCTGTGTACCCCCAGAGTCCCCCCTCACTATTGATTCTGTGTACCCCCAGAGTCCCCCTCACTATTGATTCTGTGTACCCCCAGAGTCCCCCTCACTATTGATTCTGTGTACCCCCAGAGTCTCCCTCACTATTGATTCTGTGTACCCCCAGAGTCTCCCCTCACTATTGATTCTGTGTACCCCCAGAGTCCCCCTCACTATTGATTCTGTGTACCCCCAGAGTCTCCCTCACTAATGATTCTGTGTACCCCCAGAGTCTCCCCTCACTATTGATTCTGTGTACCCCCAGAGTCCCCCTCACTATTGATTCTGTGTACCCCCAGAGTCTCCCTCACTATTGATTCTGTGTACCCCCAGAGTCTCCCTCACTATTGATTCTGTGTACCCCCAGAGTCCCCCTCACTATTGATTCTGTGTACCCCCAGAGTCCCCCTCACTATTGATTCTGTGTACCCCCAGAGTCCCCCTCACTATTGATTCTGTGTACCCCCAGAGTCTCCCTCACTATTGATTCTGTGTACCCCCAGAGTCTCCCTCACTATTGATTCTGTGTACCCCCAGAGTCTCCCTCACTAATGATTCTGTGTACCCCCAGAGTCTCCCTCACTAATGATTCTGTGTACCCCCAGAGTCTCCCCTCACTATTGATTCTGTGTACCCCCAGAGTCCCCCTCACTATTGATTCTGTGTACCCCCAGAGTCTCCCTCACTATTGATTCTGTGTACCCCCAGAGTCTCCCTCACTATTGATTCTGTGTACCCCCAGAGTCCCCCTCACTATTGATTCTGTGTACCCTCAGAGTCTCCCTCACTATTGATTCTGTGTACCCCCAGAGTCCCCCTCACTATTGATTCTGTGTACCACCAGAGTCCCCCTCACTATTGATTCTGTGTACCCCCAGAGTCTCCCTCACTATTTATTCTGTGTACCCCCAGAGTCTCCCTCACTATTGATTCTGTGTACCCCAGAGTCCCCCTCACTATTGATTCTGTGTACCCCCAGAGTCCCCCTCACTATTTATTCTGTGTACCCCCAGAGTCCCCCTCACTATTTATTCTGTGTACCCCCAGAGTCCCCCTCACTATTTATTCTGTGTACCCCCAGAGTCCCCCTCACTATTGATTCTGTGTACCCCCAGAGTCCCCCTCACTATTGATTCTGTGTACCCCCAGAGTCCCCCTCACTATTGATTCTGTGTACCACCAGAGTCCCCCTCACTATTGATTCTGTGTACCCCCAGAGTCTCCCTCACTATTGATTCTGTGTACCCCCAGAGTCTCCCTCACTATTGATTCTGTGTACCCCAGAGTCCCCCTCACTATTGATTCTGTGTACCCCCAGAGTCTCCCTCACTATTGATTCTGTGTACCCCCAGAGTCTCCCTCACTATTGATTCTGTGTACCCCCAGAGTCCCCCTCACTATTGATTCTGTGTACCCTCAGAGTCTCCCTCACTATTGATTCTGTGTACCCCCAGAGTCCCCCTCACTATTGATTCTGTGTACCACCAGAGTCCCCCTCACTATTGATTCTGTGTACCCCCAGAGTCTCCCTCACTATTTATTCTGTGTACCCCCAGAGTCTCCCTCACTATTGATTCTGTGTACCCCAGAGTCCCCCTCACTATTGATTCTGTGTACCCCCAGAGTCCCCCTCACTATTTATTCTGTGTACCCCCAGAGTCCCCCTCACTATTTATTCTGTGTACCCCCAGAGTCCCCCTCACTATTTATTCTGTGTACCCCCAGAGTCCCCCTCACTATTTATTCTGTGTACCCCCAGAGTCCCCCTCACTATTGATTCTGTGTACCCCCAGAGTCCCCCTCACTATTGATTCTGTGTACCACCAGAGTCCCCCTCACTATTGATTCTGTGTACCCCCAGAGTCTCCCTCACTATTGATTCTGTGTACCCCCAGAGTCCCCCTCACTATTGATTCTGTGTACCCCCAGAGATCCAGCACATTCATAGTTACATTTCCAGTGGTTCCTCTTGCAGTACAAGGCTTTTTATCTATTTTTTTTTCACCCAGAAACCCTCATGGGCTGTTGTGCCCCCAGCTTTTTGCACCCCAGGGGCATTTAGTACCAACAACTGATACATAGTAATTATTCAATTTTCCTTCCCACAGTATAATGGGGGATTTCACTACCTTGATTTGAGGGCCTCCAGGAAAGAAGGGGGGGAGGGGGGGATTACAGTTGCACCATGGAGGGATGTTTGTGTTTAGTTGTAAGTCAAGGTGTTGTATATCAGAACACTCTGTATAGTCTGCTCTGATATTACCCCCACCCCCCTTTCTGGACCATCATGACTCCACTTCTTCATTCCACTTCATGCTTAACTTGTAGTGCTTATTGGGGTACACTGCTCCCCACAGACAAACCCCTTCCCCTCCACCGGTGACACCAGCACCTCACTTGGCCTGGTTATGCAAACAACCCGCCAGTACAACCCCCCTGTTGTACTGGCGACACCGACATGCCCCACCACCTGCACCGGTGACACCGACATCCCCCACCACCTGCACCGGTGACACCGACATGCCCCACCACCTGCACCGGTGACACCGACATGCCCCACCACCTGCACCGGTGACACCGACATGCCCCACCACCTGCACCGGTGACACCGACATGCCCCACCACCTGCACCGGTGACACCGACATGCCCCACCACCTGCACCGGTGACACCGACATCCCCCACCACCTGCACCGGTGACACCGACATCCCCCACCACCTGCACCGGTGACACCGACATCCCCCACCACCTGCACCGGTGACACCGACATCCCCCCCCTTCACCTGCACCGGTGACACCGATATCCCTCACCACCTGCACTGGTAATACCATCATTCCCCTTCACCTGCACTAGTGGTGATCCCAACAACCCCCCGCCCCCCCTTCACATGCATCGGTGACACCGACATTCCCCTTCACCTGCACTGGTGACACCAACACCACCCACCCCCCTTCACCTGCACTGGTGACACTGACAACCCCCTCTACTAATAACACCAGCACCCCCGCAGTCCCACACAGACAGACTGTTACCTGTGGCACAACAGAGGGTCAGCAGTGTCCGGCTTCTCAGCAGTCACAGACAAGCAGTGGTGTGTGCAGGGCACAGCTCAGTATACACAGTACAGGACACAGCTCAGTATACACAGCACAGGACGTGTCCTCTATATATGATGTAACCTTCTCCCGGGGTGTCACCTCCTCAGTCCCAGCAGCTGCACACAATGCACACTCTATAGCTCCCCTCTCTCTGTTTACTCTCCCCTCTTACCCCTCTCACTCTTATTATCCACTTCCAAGAGGCGTAGCTGCAGCTCCGGGCCCCGCCCAGCACCTCTGCAGGCCAATCAGGAGGGGAAACCGCGAGATGAAACATCTGCGGACGGAACAAACAAGTTACGAGCTGCGTGTGGGGGTCGTCTGTACGGAGGGGCGGGGCTACGGGGAAGATGTTGCTGGGGCGCAGTATCCCCGCCGCTGATTGGCTGACGGGAAAGGAGGAGGAGTGGGGACTCTGCGACAGGGGTTCCTGCTATACAGCGCCTCATCTCCTGTGTGTGGGGGATGGGGGGTTCTGTCATGAAGTCAGTCCTCAGGTGAATGTTAGGTAGGTGGTACTGAGGTCTGTGTTCATAATGTGAAGTCATGGCGAATGTGTGAGGGAATAAGTGACGTCACCCACTAACAATCTTATTTCTGAGGTAAAGTGTCCGCACAGAGCGCCCTGGGATCAGTCTATGTATTGGGGGGGTCTTCATACAATGTCACACAATGTCATTTCTACAAAGTACGCTCCCAGGAATCATACTGGATGAGGTGAGGTCTCCCTACATCCTCCATGCAGCTACATAAACACACACAGGGGGGGATTTACTAAAACTGGAGAGTGCAAAATCTGGTCCAGCTGTGCATAGGAGCCAATCAGCTTCCAGTTTTTTTGTTGTAGATTCACCGCCTCCCACCTGCGCTATACCCAAAGATGACTGCCGGGAGGGCGTCTATGGATGTCATTGCACTCCTCATTCACCCCCTTCACTGTCCTTCAGACACCGCTCATCACAGATCGGGGTAAAGGGCCAATCACAGATCAGGGTAAAGGGCCAATCACAGCTGATCACATATCGGGGTAAAGGGCCAATCACAGCTCATCACAGATCAGGGTAAAGGGCCAATCACAGCTGATCACATATCGGGGTAAAGGGCCAATCACAGCTCATCACAGATCAGGGTAAAGGGCCAATCACAGATCAGGGTAAAGGGCCAATCACAGCTGATCACATATCGGGGTAAAGGGCCAATCACAGCTCATCACAGCTCATCACAGATCAGGGTAAAGGGCCAATCACAGCTCATCGCAGATCAGGGTAAAGGGCCAATCACAGCTCATCACATATCGGGGTAAAGGGCCAATCACAGCTCATCACAGATCAGGGTAAAGGACCAATCACAGCTCATCACAGATCAGGGTAAAGGGCCAATCGCAGATCAGGGTAAAGGGCCAATCACAGCTCATCACAGATCAGGGTAAAGGACCAATCACAGCTCATCACAGATCAGGGTAAAGGACCAATCACAGCTCATCACAGATCAGGGTAAAGGGCCAATCGCAGATCAGGGTAAAGGGCCAATCACAGCTCATCACAGATCAGGGTAAAGGGCCAATCACAGCTCATCACAGATCAGGGTAAAGGGCCAATTACAGCTCATCGCAGATCAGAGTAAAGGGCCAATCACAGCTGATCACATATCGGGGTAAAGGGCCAATCACAGCTCATCACAGATCAGGGTAAAGGACCAATCACAGCTCATCACAGATCAGGGTAAAGGGCCAATCACAGATCAGGGTAAAGGGCCAATCGCAGATCAGGGTAAAGGGCCAATCACAGCTCATCACAGATCAGGGTAAAGGGCCAATCACAGCTCATCGCAGATCAGGGTAAAGGGCCAATTACAGCTCATCGCAGATCAGAGTAAAGGGCCAATCACAGCTCATCGCAGATCAGGGTAAAGGGCCAATCACAACTCATCGCAGATCAGAGTAAAGGGCCAATCACAGCTGATCACATATCGGGGTAAAGGGCCAATCACAGCTCATCACAGATCAGGGTAAAGGGCCAATCACAGCTGATCAGGGTAAAGGGCCAATCACAGCTGATCACAGATCAGGGTAAAAGGCCAATCACAGCTAATCACATATCGGGGTAAAGGGCCAATCACAGCTGATCACATATCGGGGTAAAGGGCCAATCACAGCTGATCACAGATCAGGGTAAAGGGCCAATCACAGCTGATCACATATCGGGGTAAAGGGCCAATCACAGCTCATCACAGATCAGGGTAAAGGGCCAATCGCAGATCAGGGTAAAGGGCCAATCACAGCTCATCACAGATCAGGGTAAAGGACCAATCACAGCTCATCACAGATCAGGGTAAAGGACCAATCACAGCTCATCACAGATCAGGGTAAAGGGCCAATCGCAGATCAGGGTAAAGGGCCAATCACAGCTCATCACAGATCAGGGTAAAGGGCCAATCACAGCTCATCACAGATCAGGGTAAAGGGCCAATCACAGCTCATCGCAGATCAGGGTAAAGGGCCAATCACAGCTGATCACATATCGGGGTAAAGGGTCAATCACAGCTGATCACAGATCAGGGTAAAAGGCCAATCACAGCTGATCACATATCGGGGTAAAGGGCCAATCATAGCTGATCACATATCGGGGTAAAGGGCCAATCACAGCTGATCACATATCGGGGTAAAGGGCCAATCACAGCTGATCACAGATCAGGGTAAAGGGCCAATCACAGCTGATCACATATCGGGGTAAAGGGCCAATCACAGATCAGGGTAAAGGGCCAATCGCAGATCAGGGTAAAGGGCCAATCACAGCTCATCACAGATCAGGGTAAAGGACCAATCACAGCTCATCACAGATCAGGGTAAAGGGCCAATCGCAGATCAGGGTAAAGGGCCAATCACAGCTCATCACAGATCAGGGTAAAGGGCCAATCACAGCTCATCACAGATCAGGGTAAAGGGCCAATCACAGCTCATCGCAGATCAGGGTAAAGGGCCAATCACAACTCATCGCAGATCAGGGTAAAGGGCCAATCACAGCTGATCACATATCGGGTTAAAGGGCCAATCACAGCTGATCACAGATCAGGGTAAAGGGCCAATCACAGCTGATCAGGGTAAAGGGCCAATCACAGCTGATCACAGATCAGGGTAAAAGGCCAATCACAGCTAATCACATATCGGGGTAAAGGGCCAATCACAGCTGATCACATATCGGGGTAAAGGGCCAATCACAGCTGATCACAGATCAGGGTAAAGGGCCAATCACAGCTGATCACATATCGGGGTAAAGGGCCAATCACAGCTCATCACAGATCAGGGTAAAGGGCCAATCGCAGATCAGGGTAAAGGGCCAATCACAGCTCATCACAGATCAGGGTAAAGGACCAATCACAGCTCATCACAGATCAGGGTAAAGGACCAATCACAGCTCATCACAGATCAGGGTAAAGGGCCAATCGCAGATCAGGGTAAAGGGCCAATCACAGCTCATCACAGATCAGGGTAAAGGGCCAATCACAGCTCATCACAGATCAGGGTAAAGGGCCAATCACAGCTCATCGCAGATCAGGGTAAAGGGCCAATCACAGCTGATCACATATCGGGGTAAAGGGCCAATCACAGCTGATCACAGATCAGGGTAAAAGGCCAATCACAGCTGATCACATATCGGGGTAAAGGGCCAATCATAGCTGATCACATATCGGGGTAAAGGGCCAATCACAGCTGATCACATATCGGGGTAAAGGGCCAATCACAGCTGATCACAGATCAGGGTAAAGGACCAATCACAGCTGATCACATATCGGGGTAAAGGGCCAATCACAGCTCATCACAGATCAGGGTAAAGGGCCAATCGCAGATCAGGGTAAAGGGCCAATCACAGCTCATCACAGATCAGGGTAAAGGACCAATCACAGCTCATCACAGATCAGGGTAAAGGACCAATCACAGCTCATCACAGATCAGGGTAAAGGGCCAATCGCAGATCAGGGTAAAGGGCCAATCACAGCTCATCACAGATCAGGGTAAAGGGCCAATCACAGCTCATCACAGATCAGGGTAAAGGGCCAATCACAGCTCATCGCAGATCAGGGTAAAGGGCCAATCACAGCTGATCACATATCGGGGTAAAGGGCCAATCACAGCTCATCACAGATCAGGGTAAAGGACCAATCACAGCTCATCACAGATCAGGGTAAAGGGCCAATCGCAGATCAGGGTAAAGGGCCAATCATAGATCAGGGTAAAGGACCAATCACAGCTCATCACAGATCAGGGTAAAGGGCCAATCGCAGATCAGGGTAAAGGGCCAATCACAGCTCATCACAGATCAGGGTAAAGGGCCAATCACAGCTCATCGCAGATCAGGATAAAGGGCCAATTACAGCTCATCGCAGATCAGAGTAAAGGGCCAATCACAGCTCATCGCAGATCAGGGTAAAGGGCCAATCACAACTCATCGCAGATCAGGGTAAAGGGCCAATCACAGCTGATCACATATCGGGGTAAAGGGCCAATCACAGCTGATCACAGATCAGGGTAAAGGGCCAATCACAGCTGATCAGGGTAAAGGGCCAATCACAGCTGATCACAGATCAGGGTAAAAGGCCAATCACAGCTGATCACATATCGGGGGAAAAGGGCCAATCATAGCTGATCACATATCGGGGTAAAGGGCCAATCACAGCTGATCACATATCGGGGTAAAGGGCCAATCACAGCTGATCACATATCGGGGTAAAGGGCCAATCACAGCTGATCACAGATCAGGGTAAAGGGCCAATCACAGCTGATCACATATCGGGGTAAAGGGCCAATCACAGCTGATCACAGATCGGGGTAAAGGGCCAATCACAGCTGATCACAGATCGGGGTAAAGGGCCAATCACAGCTGATCACAGATCGGGGTAAAGGGCCAATCACAGCTGATCACAGATCGGGGTAAAGGGCCAATCACAGCTGATCACAGATCGGGGTAAAGGGCCAATCACAGCTGATCACATCGGGGTAAAGGGCCAATCACAGCTGATCACATCGGGGTAAAGGGCCAATCACAGCTGATCACAGATCGGGGTAAAGGGCCAATCACAGCTGATCACAGATCGGGGTAAAGGGCCAATCACAGCTGATCACAGATCGGGGTAAAGGGCCAATCACAGCTGATCACAGATCAGGGTAAAGGGCCAATCACAGCTGGTCACAGATCGGGGTAAAGGGCCACTCACAGCTGATCACAGATCAGGGTAAAGGGCCAATCACAGCTGATCACAGATCGGGGTAAAGGGCCAATCACAGCTGATCACAGATCAGGGTAAAGGGCCAATCACAGCTGATCACATATCGGGGTAAAGGGCCAATCACAGCTGATCACATATCGGGGTAAAGGGCCAATCACAGATCGGGGTAAAGGGCCACTCACAGCTGGTCACAGATCAGGGTAAAGAGCCAATCACAGCTCATCACAGATCAGGGTAAAGGGCCAATCACAGCTGATCAGAGATCGGGGTATAGAGCCAATCACAGCTCATCCCAGATCGGGGTAAAGGGCCAATCACAGCTGGTCACAGATCAGGGTAAAGGGCCAATCACAGCTCATCACAGATCAGGGTAAAGGGCCAATCACAGCTGGTCACAGATCGGGGTAAAGAGACAATCACAGGTGGTTACAGATCAGGGTAAGGGGCCAATCACTGTACTGGTTATCAGCAGCCCTCTCCTCACGCTGGCAGCACATAAGGAGAGCCGATAACTGGCAAATCCACACAGTGGACATCTACACTGATAATCAGTACTGCCCACAAGTAGTGCCCATCAGTGCTGCCTGTCAGTGATGGCCATCAGTGATGCCTGTCAGTACCCATCACTGCCGCCTGTCAGTGCCCATCAGTGATGCCAATCAGTGCCGTTTGCCAGTGAAAACCTATCAGTGCTGAAAATGATACAAAAGAGTGGGCGCACCGACCTAATGCTTTACTGACAAAATCATTTATCCAAAAGTAATCTACTTACAAGCGTTTGGCAAGTAAGTAAATTGATTTTAAATCAATGATTTTGTGGGTAATGCACAAGGTCGGTGCTGCCTCTCTTTTGTATCATTTTCAGTGCATAGAAGGATACTCGCAAATCCTGAGAGGGCAGCAAGTCCCCTGGCATCACACGTATCATTTGGAGAGAGAGAGATATACATAGACACACCCCCAGACACCAGTTCTGAGCACAGGAGAGATTCATCTGTTTGTTTTCCACCTATCAGTGCTGCATATCAGTGTAGTCTCATCAGCGCACATCAGTGAAGGAGAAAAATGACTTATATAGAAAATTTTATAACAGAAACTAAGAAAAAACTTTTTTCAGTCTTTTTTTCGTTTGTTTAGCAAATGGTGATTAAATACCACCGAAAGAAATCTCTATCTCAAACAAATGATAATAATTTAGTTTCTGTGCAGTGTTCCATGACTGTGCAATTGTCATTCAAAGTGTGACAGCACTAAAATCTGAAAATTGGCCTGGCCAGGAAGGGGGTGAAAGTGTGCAGAAGGCAAATGGTTAACTACTTCAATACCGGGCACTTTCACCCCCTTCCTGCATAGGCCAATTTTCGGATTTTAGTGCTGTCACACTTTGAATGACAATTGTGCTGTCATACAACACCGTACCCAAATTACATTTTTTTGTCATTTTCTCCACACAAACAGAACTTTCTTTTGGTGGTATTTAATCACTACGGGGTTTTTACTTTTTGCTAAAAAAACAAACAAAAAAAAAAGGTCAAACATTGTGAGGAAAAAAAAGTTTTTCTTAGTTTGTGCCAGCAAATTTTTTAAATGGGTAATTTTTCTCCTACACTGATGTGCACTGATGAGGCTGCACTGATAAGGAGAAGGATGGCTAATATGCAGCACTCATGGGCACTGATAGGTGGCAGTGATGGGCACTGAGAGATGTCACTGATGGTCACAGATTGATGTCACTGATGGGCACAGAATGATGTCACTGATGGGCACAGAGTGGCATCACTGATGGGCGCTGCTGGGGCTGCATTGTAATTGGGGCACTGATGATCAGTGGACGGATGGAAACCCTATTTTCCATCCGTCAAGCAGATCGGATCGGATGGGATCGGATGAGAACGGACAGACGGTCCGTTACCAACCGATTCCCCAATAGAGAACAGTGGGACCTGACAGCTCTGTCTCCGCACACAGTGCAGAGACACAGCTGCCATCCTGCTCAGCGGGGGATCGGCAGATCGATCCTGTGCTGAGAAAAACTGAGTCCGCCGACAGACTCCAATGTGTGAAAGGGCCCTTAGTGTCACTTTAAGCGAACTGACAACACACAACAACGCGCCTGCACCATTTTGCCGACACAGCGTACCAGAGCATCCGGCAGGTGTTTGGTTTAGTACATAGCCGTGCCAACAGACGTTACCACAATACATATATTTGAAGCCAGTCACATACTGCAAGCTTCTCATAACAATTTTCCTGTCCCCTTGTCAGTATTATCCTCCTCAGGTCCAGCAGTTGGACAGGCCAGCCATCTGCTGTTTTGTTTTAAGTGGTGATCAATTATCTTTGGTCATTCTAGTGCATCAATTGTTTTTGCATTCCCTCAGGTCTGGGTTTTTTTCCACTGACCAACTGCTGTAAAGAGAGGTCCTGCCCTCAGGGGAAAAGATGGGGCACCTTACAGGATGGTTCTAGTATCACCCAGCCACCATGTCAGACAGTAACTGTGCATTTTGCAAGTGCAGTTGCACTCATTTTCCCCAGAACTTAGTAAATGCGGTAAAGCTCTGCGGATTTCCATCATCCAATCGTGTGAGCAAAAATGCTTTTTTTTTTTTTTTTTTCCTTGCACCTAACGGTATTCTTTACAAGTTGAAGCTTCACCACATTTACTAAGGAGATAATTGTAACTGCATTTACAGAGTGCACAGTCTATTTACCTTTACAGTCGGTTCACACTGGGGCGACACGACTCTGTACTACTTCGGGGGCAACTTGTGCATTACCATGCACCACGACTTCGGAGCGACTTGCATGGACTTCACATAATGGAAGTCTATGCAAGTCGCTCAGAGATCGCCCTGAAGTAGTACATGACCCTTTTTCTAAGTCGGAGCGACTTGTGTCGCTCCTATTAGAACGGGTCCTGTAGCGGTCAATGGACCGCGAGGGAGCGCGACTTATCAGGCTGACAAGTCGCCTGACAAGTCGCGCTAGTGTGGACCGGCTCTTAGTAAATCATTTCCACTGGTGTTGACTTGGGGTCCTTTCACACGGGCGATCCGATCAGATCTGCCTGTCAGTTTTTCAGACGGACCTGATCGGGTGCTCCATGCATCCCTATTGGGCAGCGGATGTCAGCGGAGACATCTCCTCTGACACACGATGCTATCTGCTTCCGATCCTGTCCGTGAAATCCAGACGGATGGAAACCCTATTTTCCATCGGTCTGGAGGATCGGATCAGATGGGATAGGATGAGAACGGACAGGCGGTCCGTTCTCATCTGATCTCCCCATAGAGGACAGCGGGGAATCTGACCGCTCTATCTCAGCACACAGAGCGGACACGGAGCTGTCACCTGCCTGCTCAGCGGGGATCGGCGGATCGATCCCCCGCTGAGCAGAACGGACCTCGGCTCTGTGTGAAAGGACCCTTACTAAGCCTGGTTCACACAGAATCTGTTGCAGCTGTACACAGTCATAGAGAAAGAGATGTGCACCCCTCAGGCAGTTTGGAACTTCACAGCCACCCTTGGGTGCAGGACCTCGGATCGCCACCGCAGACAGGATACAAGAGAAATGGCCGCACACGAGGCAATAGCTCACAATGAAAGGCTTTGTTGAACAAGGACGCAAGGTACAGCAAAATGCATGGTAGACATGTTTCACACGACTCACAGCGTGCTTGTTCACTACCTTTCATCTTGAGCTATTGCCTGGTGTGCGGCCATTTCTCTTGTAAACTGTGCACAGTAACCAATCAGCTTCTAACTTCAGCTTGTTCAATTAAGCTTTAACAATAAGGCCCGGTTTACACTGGTGCGACATACGACTCCGGTTTTGTCGCATGACGTGTACAAATCAATGCTTCCCTAGGAGAGCCGTCTTAACTGGTCCTACACAAGTTAGTCTGACTTTGGAAAAGGTTCCTGCACTACTTTGGTCCAATTTCAGCCCATTCAATATCATTGAAGTCGAATCCACGTCCTAACCATCTGACGTGTGACATCTGACAGCAGCAGGAAAAGGAATTCATATCACGCTGGGATTGTTTCGGACTACCTCAAAATCAGAGCAAAATTGTATCCTGTTCATTCAAGTCGGATAAAAGTAGGACTGATGTTACAGTGCAAAGTCGGTTCGACACTTGTAGTACAACAGTCGCGTCGTACTAGTTTGAACCTGGACTAAACCCTGGAAGCTGGTTGATTTACTATGCAGAGCTGCACCAGATGCAGTGTGAACCAGTTTGAGAAACCCCCAACCATTTGCCTTTAATAAATCAGCCCCAGTGTGTTCATATGTAAAATTACTCTTCCTGACAACAACACACCATACATATCTGTAGCACTGTCCCTGTAGGGCTTGCTGTGTGATGACTTGTTGGGCCTCCTCTGATTACCAGCAGACAGTCACTTAGGGTACAGTTAGCCCCTCACCTTCCCCTGCCTCATCTGTCTCATCTGATCCTGAATCTGATTTGGCCACCAAAGACGTGGGTCTCCCTGCTGGGTCTGCAACCATGCGCCTGGAATCCTCTGATAGTGAGGATGATTCCTCCACGTCTGCAACCTCGCACTAAAAGGTGCTGGTAGATTTACTGATTGTATCTCTGCGTGAGACCCTGAAGATGGAGGATGCAGCTGAAGCTGCCACAGAGGCGCAGGTACCCTTTGGCACTCACAAGCCATCCAGAGCGGCAAAGGTGTTTCCTTTCCCTGCCTATTTTGACAGGATTGTCGCAAAAGAGTGAGGACGACCAAAGCATCCCCGTGGGGTTCCTAAGCGCTTTACCAGGCGTTACCACTTTGAGGAGTCCCTCCTTAAGAAGTGGACTGTGCTTCTGGTGTTGGACCCTCCGGTTTCCAGGTTAAACAAGGCAACCATGATTCCGGGGGAAGAGTCCCTGGCCTTTCAGGATCCTGCTGACTGGAATGCGGAGGCTGTGGCCCGCATTATGTACACCTTAGCTGGTTCGGCAATGCGGCCGGTATTTGCGATTGCCGTACTGTCGAAAACTCTGACTGAGTGGGCTAAGCTCCTACTCCATGACCTGGAGGGAGAACAGCTCCCTCCTACCTTTGCTAAGATGGCGGACCAGGGGCTGCAGTTTATCGGTGATGCCTCTTGGGCGTGTTTTTTGGCTCAAATGCTGGTCTGCGGACCAAACTTCAAAAAATACCTTGACTGATCTTCCCTTTCAAAGAGATCGTCAGTTTAGAGCTACCCTTGATGACATCGTTAAAGATCTTAAAGGGGGGAAGAGTACCTTTCTTCCGCAGACTATTATGGGCAAGGATCCTCGTCGTAAATGTGGTCTTTCCTTCTCAGCTCATAAGAAGTTTTTTGTCCCTCAGGGTCGACTGACAAGGGCTCGAAACATTTCAGGGCCTCCTCTGGTGGATTCAAATGAACCTGGTCTGGAAAGCCGAGAGCGGGCTTCTCCAGACCCATGGACAATGCTCCTTCAGCATGAAGGTGCGCCCTCATCTGTATCAGAGGTAGGGGGGCATCTTCGCTGGTTTCCGGACCCATGGACTTCCCTGGTGCAAGACAAGTGGGTACACTAAGTCTTTCAGGCCGGCTACAAGATCGAGTTTCACTCTTGTCCCCTGGCAAGGTTTATTTCTTCCAACCTGCGCCTGTCCCCAGACCAGTTACAGGGCCCGTATGGGGCGGTACAAGACCTGTTCTTTCAAGGGGTGATTGTCCCGGGTTCTGACTTCAGAACGTTTTCAGGGTTTTTACTCAAACCTGTTAACAGTCCCCAGTAAGGAACGCAAAGTGTGTCCAATCCTGGACCTCAAGGTGCTATACTGCTTTGTGTAGGTACAGAAGTTCAGAATGGAGTCCATTCGAACGGTGGTGGCATTCCTGCATCAGGGGAATTTCCTTGCCCCTATAGATATCAAGGATGGCTACCTTCACATTCCAGCATGTGCCAGTCACCAGTGTTTTCTTCACTTTGTTGTGGGAGCATTATCAGTTTGTGGTGTTACCCTTTGGTCTCGCCTCTGCTCCTCGGGTCTTCACAAAAGTGTTGGCTCCGGTGCTAGCCTTGCTACGCCAATGGGAGTATCACGATACTGGGCTACTTGGACGATCTCCTTCTGCGAGCGGAGTCTCCCTCTGCTCTGGTGGAGAACCCAGAGATCACAATACGAACTCTGCGGGAGTTCAGCTGGATTCTGGGTTTTCAGAAGTCTGCCCTGGTTCTGTCTATGAAGCTGGACTATATGGGCCTGACTCTGGACTTGGCCTTAGCCAGAGTGCTCCTTCCTCTGGACAAACTCCAGAAATTGCAGGCTGCAGTTTGCATCCTGCTGTCCAACAAATGGTCAATCCTCCGAACTTGCATGCGGGTGCTGGGCCTAATGGTATCTATCTTCGAGATGGTTCAGTTTGGACAGTTCCAATACGAGGTTCCTGCAAAGGGAAATTCTGACTAAATGGGACAAAACTCTGCAGTCTTGCGACAATCAAATCCAGCTGAGTCAGGGAACAAAGGAGATCCTGATATGGTGGGTTCGCTCTCCGGCTCTTCCGCTGGGAAAATCCTTCCTCCCCTTGTATTGGAAAGTGGTCACCACGGATGCCAGCCTGTCCGGCTGGAGAGGCGTCCTCGGCAAGCATTCTGCTCAGGGGATCTGGACGATGGAAGAGTCTAGACTACTGATCAATGTCCTTGAACACCGAGCGATCAGACTGTGTCTGGATCATTGGATGGATTGTCTTCAGAGATGCCCAATGCACATTTAATCGGACAATGCCATGACCATGGATTAGGTCATTCACCAAGGGGGCAAAAGAAGTGCCCTGGCGGCTCTGGAGGTACCCGGCATTCTAAGGTGGGCAGAACGGTTTGTTCCAGCCCTCTATACCGTACACATTCCTGGGGTGGAAAATTGGCAGGCGGACTACCTCAGTCGGCAGGCGTTGGACCAATGGGTGTGGCCCTCTCATCCAGAGGTGTTTAATCAGCTGTGTCTCTGGTGGGGCACCCCCCGAGGTGGATCTGTTGGCGTCTCGGTTTAGCAGAAAGGTGCAGAGGTTTGTGGCTTGGTCAAGGGATCCTCTGGCAGATGCCACAGAGTCGCTGGGGGCTCCGTGGGGTCAGTACCATATGATCTACGCCTTCCCTCCTTAGTGCCACCGGACTAATGGCCACAAGTGTAAAGAGCTTTCTTCCCATTGACCATCACACTAATGTATCATGAGTTGTAGATATTGTCATTTTTAGCAGGGGTTCCCTGAGACCGGAAAAATATTTCAAGGGTTCCTCTGTGCTCAAAATGTTGAGAAAGATTGCTTGAAAGTGCAACTATAGGCAACACTTTCTTTTTCATTTTGGATAGAGTAATGGAGGGTTAGAACTATTGATCGACCGATATCGTTTTTTTACCACCGATACCGATATTTTGGTCATGACATCACTTCCAGGTACTCGGTGGCGCCAAATTCAAAGAAATGGAGACCCAGTCAGACGGGGCGGTGCAGATAGAGACCCGGTCAGACGGCGGTGGTGAAGGTAGGATGCCTGTGTCCCGTGCCTGTAGGGGGGGGGTTGTCCCCTCCCGCTCCTTGGAATGACAGCCTAGCGGCTTCTCAGCCGCATCGGTTGTCATTACAAGACAGCCGACCGTCGGCTATGGACACCGGTACAGGGTTGATGCCTCTAGCTGCAGGCATCACCCTGGTACAAGCACTTTCCCGAAATATCAGCAATATCGGTAAATCAAAAGGCCGATTCCGATATATCGGGCAATCGGCTTTGCCGGTAATCGGTCTATCACTAGTTAGAACCCCTGTCAGTTTTATTTATCTTTTGCTATTTGTGTGTCCCATTGTGGAGATTTACCTTCACTTCCTGTCCCATAGCTAAAACAGGAAGTGAGAGGAAATCCCTGCAAATTAAAGCGGAGTTCCAGCCTAACCGCACACTCACCTGTCCCACGGTCCAGCGATGCGCCGTCTTCTCCCTCTCTGCTCCACGGCGCCGTCATCACTGATGTGGGCACCCAGCTGTGACAGTTTGCAGCTTCACAGCCGGGTACGCACTGCGCATGCGCGAGTTGCGATATGCGTCGTGATTGGCCGGCAATCTTCTGGGACCTCTGACATGTCCCAGAAGATTGCAGGGAGGGAGGGAGAGAGGAGAACTTCCGCTCAGGGCGCTGCGGCGGTCTGAGCGGAAGTGGGAGCGGGTACATGTCAAAACTAGGTACCCGGACCGCCCCCCCCCCCCCCCCAAAAAAAATGACATGCCAAATGTGGCATGTCAGGGGGTTAGGACTATTTAAAGCGGAAGTTCCACTTTTGGGTGGAACTCCGCTTTAAGGAACTCCCTTGGGGACCCCCAGATCACCAGAACTAGTGTCCTCTTTGGAAAATTTCCGCTCTTACCTTCCTGGGGACATCCCAAAATGTGGGATTTTCTTTTACTTTAACTTTCTGTGATAATGGTAAACAGGACAAATAGAGAGGGTGAATCTCCCTAATGGGGGCACAGAATGCAGTAAAAACCTAATAGGTTTTCTAATATCTCTCCATCCTATCCAAAACGTAAGTTTTTGCTTTAAAGCGGATTTACAGCTTGTTGTGTTTTTTTTTTTTTTTTAAATAACCCCTGGGACGTTCATACCCAATTTTATTAACAATGGAATGTGTATAAAATGTAGGTAATATAAATCATGTTCCAGATAAACTTACTTTGTAGCCCCAAGCGAGTGTGCTCCCATCTTTAGTGTGGACATCTGAAGCCCACTTGTACCTCTTTCCAGGAATACAGGCTGCTGGCTACCAAGCATGCGCCTCCTGTTCTCGTGCATGTAATACAAAGCCTGGTGCACTCATTGTGATGCTCAGGGCTGGTGCAAGGATTTTTGACACCCTAGGGGGAAACCTTTTTTAGCTGCTCCCCTTACTACACCCTCTTTGCTTTGTCAATGTTTATGGTGGAGGTAGCGGGGGTGAAGTTTTTTGAGGTGCCTCTCCAGCTATTTCTTCAGCCATGGTCCACATGCCTGCACCTGTGCCTCTGGACTCAGCCTGAAGACAAATAGTGGTGGCACCGGCGCACTTCCTCACACCAGCTGTGGTCCGCATTATGAAAAGGCTAGGGTAGTATATACAGTGGCGTAGCATGGGTTGTCAGCGCCTGGGGCAAGACAAGTAATTTGGGCCCCCTAACCCATGGACATTTAGCACTCCCGGAGTCCAGTGTGTGGTGAGGGCAGCCAGTCAATGAGGAGTGTGCGGTGAGGAGAGCCAGTTAGTGAGCAGTGTGCGATGAGGACAGCCAGTCAATGAGCAGTGTGCGGTGAGGAGAGCCAGTCAGTGAGCAGTGTGCGGTGAGGAGAGCCAGTCAATGAGCAGTGTGCGGTGAGGAGAGCCAATCAGTGAGCAGTGTGCGATGAGGAGAGCCAGTCAGTGAACAGTGTGCGGTGAGGACAGCCAGTCAGTGAACAGTGTGCGGTGAGGACAGCCAGTCAATGAGCAGTGTGTGGTGCATACTAGCACAATTTGCATTGTCTTGCAGGGTATTAAAAAAAAAAAAAAAGTGTGGTTTACGAACGCTCTAAGACCTCAGAAAAGATGAGCACTAAAAAAATAGCTATTGTTCTGAAAAGCGATATTTGGTTACCTCTTTTCAAAATCTGGCTAAGCAGCCACTGTCAGGTCTTCAGACAACAACCCTGCAGCCTCCTGAATGCCCTTTTTTTTTCTTATTCTGAACAGCAGCCTGCTCTTTGTTTCTCCCATCTGCTTTGCCTCTGCTAGACTCACAATGAGGAGATCCGGTCCGCAGCAGAGGAGACACAGTCCGTGCCAGGCAGAGAGGTGGGACTCCGGTAACAGGCCAGCCCCGCCCCCCCGTTAGGTCAATCACAGGATGCCCGCCGCCCATCCCTGCACTCGGACAACAGAGCCTGCTCAGACAGCGGCGGTCGGAGCGCAGTAGAAGGATATGGCGTCAGTATAAATAAGTAAAGACAGAGTAACACTGTGAATAGGCGGGCGGACAGCCACCCCGTCTGATGTGCGCTCTAGGCCGACGCCTACCTTGCCTATAGGTAGCGCTGGCCCTGGGGATGTTATAAGCGGCAGATGCCCATTGACTCTTTGGATTGATGACCCTCATATCCCAGGAGCCAATGGGCGGGTGGAGATGACGTACAGCAGAAACAGAAGATTAATCACAAAAAAAGGTATTTACATTGCTGACAAAAAAAAAAAATGTGTCCAGATAGGTGTTACAAATTGATCATGAATAGAGGGAGGGTTAAAAATATGCCTGGAACTCTGTTTTAAGTAAACACAAAATATCTTTATAAATGTCAAACCTTGAAAGAAAATCGTATCAAAAATCACACACATCTATGAATACCTTTCTTCCACCAATAAAAATAACAATATTGTAGAAGAATGGTATTTATATACTGTATGTGTGTGATTTTTCATACTATTTTGTTTCTAGATTTGACATTTAGGACCTTTTCACACTTGTGCGACCTAAAAGTTGCATGATTTTTGCCACAATTGTGCTGCGATTTTGACACAACTTGAAGCAAAGCCTGTGTAATCTTGAGGTTTATGGACCTCAAGTGTAATCAAAGTCGGACCAAAGTAATGCAGGGACTACTTGGAAGTCACTGCGCCTTGGAGTTACACAGATATGAGCGGTACTAATTGGAAATTAGGGGGTACAACTTGTCATGTCAAGTGTGAAAGGGGCCTTAAAAGATATTTTGTATTCGCTAGATCAGGGATCTCCAAACTATGGCCCTCCAGCTGTTATTATTATTATACAGGATTTATATAGCGCCAACAGTTTGTGCAGCGCTTTACAATGTGAGGGAAGACAATACAATTCAATACAGGAGGAATTTGGAGGGCCCTGCTCGTTAGAGCTTGCAATCTAGAAGGTGATGCAGAACTACACGTCCCATGAGGCATTCTAAAACTCTGACAGTCACAGACCTGACTAGGCATGATGGGAATTGTAGTTCCTGAACATCTAGAGAGCCATAGTTTGGAGACCCCTGCCCTAGATTATACACCAAATACAGGTCCCTCTCAAAAAATTAGCATATTGTGATAAAGTTCATTATTTTCTGTAATGTACTGATAAACATTAGACTTTCATATATTTTAGATTCATTACACACAACTGAAGTAGCGCAAGCCTTTTATTGTTTTAATATTGATGATTTTGGCATACAGCTGATGAAAAACCAAAATTCCTATCTCAAAAAATTAGCATATCATGAAAAGGTTCTCTAAACGAGCTATTTACCTAATCATCTGAATCAACTAATTAACTCTAAACACCTGCAAAAGATTCCTGAGGCTTTCAAAAACTCCCAGCCTGGTTCATTACTCAAAACCACAATCATGGGTAAGACTGCCGACCTGACTTCTGTCCAGAAGGCCATCATTGACACCCTCAAGCAAGAGGGTAAAACACAGAAAGAAATTTCTGAACGGATAGGCTGTTCCCAGAGTGCTGTATCAAGGCACCTCAGTGGGAAGTCTGTGGGAAGGAAAAAGTGTGTCAGAAAACGCTGCATAACGAGAAGAGGTGACCGGACCCTGAGGAAGATTGTGGAGAAGGACCGATTCCAGACCTTGGGGGACCTGCGGAAGCAGTGGACTGAGTCTGGAGTAGAAACATCTAGAGCCACCGTGTACAGGCGTGTGCAGGAAATGGGCTACAGGTGCCGCATTCCCCAGGTCAAGCCACTTTTGAACCAGAAACAGCGGCAGAAGCGCCTGACCTGGGCTACAGAGAAGCAGCACTGGACTGTTGCTCAGTTGTCCAAAGTACTTTTTTCGGATGAAAGCAAATTTTGCATGTCATTCGGAAATCAAGGTGCCAGAGTCTGGAGGAAGACTGGGGAGAGGGAAATGCCAAAATGCCTGAAGTCCAGTGTCAAGTACCCACAGTCAGTGATGGTCTGTGGTGCCATGTCAGCTGCTGGTGTTGGTCCACTGTGTTTTATCAAGGGCAGGGTCAATGCAGCTAGCTCTCAGGAGATTTTGGAGCACTTCATGCTTCCATCTGCTGAAAAGCTTTATGGAGATGAAGATTTCATTTTTCAGCACGACCTGGCACCTGCTCACAGTGCCAAAACCACTGGTAAATGGTTTACTGACCATGGTATTACTGTGCTCAATTGGCCTGCCAACTCTCCTGACCTGAACCCCATAGAGAATCTGTGGGATGTTGTGAAGAGAAAGTTGAGAGACGCAAGACCCAACACTCTGGATGAGCTCAAGGCCGCTATCGAAGCATCCTGGGCCTCCATAACACCTCAGCAGTGCCACAGGCTGATTGCCTCCATGCCACGCCGCATTGAAGCAGTCATTTCTGCAAAAGGATTCCCGACCAAGTATTGAGTGCATAACTGAACATAATTATTTGAAGGTTGACTTTTTTTGTATTAAAAACACTTTTTTTTTATTGGTCGGATGAAATATGCTAATTTTTTGAGATAGGAATTTGGGTTTTTCATGAGCTGTATGCCAAAATCATCAATATTAAAACAATAAAAGGCTTGCACTACTTCAGTTGTGTGTAATGAATCTAAAATATATGAAAGTCTAATGTTTATCAGTACATTACAGAAAATAATGAACTTTATCAAAATATGCTAATTTTTTGAGAGGGACCTGTATATCCTGTAAAAGCAGCTTCCAGTATTCCATTCCATATTCCAGTCACCTTTTTTCTTTTGTATTTATACATATAATGCAGGGAGCGCACTGAGTTGGAATATTTCTGTGATTCAAACCATTTTACCAAGCAAAGAGCAAAAAAAAAAACCTGACAGTTCCTAATCACATGACAATTCGCACCCCGTTGCCGGCAATGGAACCATTCATTTCGCCGAGGCTCATGTCGCAGCGATTATGAAAAAGGTTCCTGCACTACTTTGTGACCGATTTCATTGCGACTTGCATAGACTTCTGTTAAATGAAGTCACAGGTCATAATGAAATCAGAGGTGCAAATCGCACTGATCTGACGCTTTTAAATTGCGCTGAAGTAGCACGATTTCAAAGCCCCATCAGTGTGAACCGTGGCTAATACCGCATTAGGGGCAACTTCAGTCTGCAGAAATGTTTAGCAAAACAAATGTGTGTTATAGATAATAAACATGGAATGCATATCATGCCTTGTTTACAATATTTACCATTTGATTGCTGACATCCCATAAACAAACTTTATAAACTGTATATACCGTAATAAAGGGATTTTTTTTTCTACCGCAGCTCTCGAAACTTTACAACTTTTTTTTTCTCATAAAAATCACAAAGGTTTATTAGTTAGTTGTTTAAACACAAGTAACCACCATATACAATAAAACTGATTACCTGGAACGTTTTCTGTGCAGTTTATAGTTCCTGACCACATCAATCAACATTTTGAATGGCATTTCACCAGTTTACATTAACTGATGTCGACAGGTTTTACAATACAAACAACAAGGAGCTGGGGGGGGGGGGCACACCCTGAACATGCATTTCCAAAGCTGGTGCAGCTATGAACCAAGAGACATGCATATTTACAAAAAATAGCGCACTCATGCAAAGGAAATGACTATCAAATATAAAGGCAATCAATATATAAAAATGGGGATTTGGTCCCACCATATGGCCATATCGTGCTCAAGCCTACCACTACGTCAAAGTACCCCATTATCAGTGGGTTCTACACTATCTATAAAAAGAAGGATGAATCCAGCCTCTCAAACCATTGGAGATACCGTATTTATCGGCGTATAACACGCACTTTTTCCTCCTAAAAATGGAGGAAAAAGCAGCAGTGCGTGTTATACGCCGATATTAAAAAAAAAAAACGGCCAGGAAGCATTGCCGAGAGCAGAAAGGGCGGGCCGGGCCGAGGAGAAGGAAGGACGAGCTGTCATAAGAGCAGAAGGGGGCAGGCCGAGCCGAGGAGAAGAGAGAACGAGCGAGCGCAGTCATCGGAAGTCCCGCCTATGACAGACGTCACATGTCTCGGCAGAGGAGGCGGGACTTCCGATGACTGCGCTCGCTCGTTCTCCCTTCTCCTCGGCTTGGCCCGCCCCCTTCTGCTCTTATGACAGCTCGTCCTTCCTTCTCGGCCCGGCCCGCCCCTTCTGCTCTCGGAGTCGGCGCTGCTTCCCGGTCTTTTTTAAAACAAATGAGGTCAGTTCCAATGGCGCTTGCGATGCTGCATATTTGGACATTGCGCTTGCGAGGCTGCTTATATGGACACTTGGTGGGCTGCATGTATGGACACTTTGTGGGCTGCATGTATGGACACTGCTGGTGGGCTGCATTCATTGACAATGCTGGTGGGCTGCATTCATTGACACTGCTGGTGGGCTGCATTTATGGACACTGGTGAGATATCATTTGATTTAAAAAAAAAAAAAAATGTTCTGAGTTCAAAGCTGTTTATGTTAAATTTAAGCTTTTTTCCTGAAATTTCTCTCCAAATATTGGGGTGCGTGTTATACGCCGATAAATACGGTACTTACTCCTTACTGGGAGAGATGTGCGGCTGCACTATTAGGCCCCTTTCACACATGCTGTCCGTTTTTCATCCATCAGTTGACTGATGAAAAACGGACATCAATGTATCTCTATGTAAAAATGGATGACAACGGATGATCATCAGTTAACATCCGTTTTCATCCGCTTCCGTCAATGTCCGTTTTTTTGAACGGATGAATGCCCTATTTTTCATCCGTCAAAAAAACAGATTGGACGAAAAACGGATGACAGCGGATGAAAAACGGATGACAATGGATGAAAAACGTATTACAACGGATGAAAAACAGATAGCAACTTACGAAAAATGGATGAAAAATACGAAAAACGGATGAAAAATACGAAAAACAAATGAAAACCGGATGGGAAACTTATACATTTTGACATGACTGAACTGATGAACTGAACGGACCGTATGTGTGAAAGGGGCCTAAGGGACTCCTCCTATATCTGCTAGCTAGTGGACACTGATAGAGTACAGGTGTGGGAGGGTGGGGTGCTCAACCCCAGAGTCTGGTCAGACCGAATACATTACATTACAAACAACAAGGAGCTTGGGGGGGGCACACCCTGAACATGCATTTCCAAAGCTGGTGCAGCTATGAACCAAGAGACATGCATATTTACAAAAATGAGAGGCTGGATTCATCTGTCTTTTTATAGATAGTGTAGGACCGACTGATAATGGGGTACTTTGACGTAGTGGTGGGCTTGAGCACGATATGGCCATATGGTGGGACTAAATCCCCATTTTTATTTATTGATTGCCTTTATATTTGATAGTCCTTTCTTTTGCATGAGTGCGCTATTTTTTGTAAATATGCACGACACGTTTAACAAACCTTGTCTACTTCTTCAAGACTAGAGAGGGCTGCAATTCTCAGATATTAGCAGTCAGTAGACTTTACATACTGAATAAGAAAGTGGGGGGGGGGGGGAGTTAGCGCTATACACCTCAAATCAGCTGCAAAGTGATATACTCAAGAACTTCATGACAAATAAGAAAATAAAATTGCAGCGCTATGAAATGTATATTTGAATGAAAGTTCATAAAGTTCCAAAAGGTAACACAGTTAAAAAAAAAAAAAAGTAATTCCATAAAGCATATTCACTCTTCATAATTTCCCAGAAAACTGGATGGCTTCACTCACCAGAAGTCCAGGCTGCCTAATTAAGTGCAGCAACAACTCATCTAACTTTAACTTCCTGAGATGACTGGAGCCTCCTTGGGGTAACTGGAACAAAGTGTTCTAAGGAAAAAGGACCATATAGTGCAATCCCCTATAAATCTGCAGTGAATATCACCGCCGAGTGTGCAGGGTTATTCCAAACAACAGTTGACTCTAGACACCCCATGCCACCACATCAGAGGTCCCAGTGGCGGGGAAAGATTTTTAGATGTCTCCCATGGAACATTCTGGAAAAAACATCAGCAAGGCAGCCATCAGAAACTTTGGGGCCCCTTACACAGCTTTAGACCTGGGCCCCTCCGGGCCTGACCACCAACATTCCGCAGGGCCCACCCTCTGGCCGTCCCACCTAATCCGCCCACTGGCCATTCCACCGAGTCCTTCAGTGCACCCACTTCTATTTTAACACTCTTACAACTTAATAAATGATAATGAATCCAATCCATCAAAGAGACTTCCCCATATATTCGGCAAAGAGACATCCCAATCCAGTAAAGAGAAAGCCTCATATATTCAGCAAAGAGACATCCTAATCCAACAAAGAGACAGCCTCATATATTCAGCACAGAGACATGCCAATCCAGTAAAGAGACGGCCTCATATATTCAGCAAAGACGCATTCCAATCCAGTAAAGAGACAGCTTCATATACTCAGCAAAGAGATATCCCAATCCAGCAAAGAGACAGCCTAATATTTTCAGCAAAGAGACAGCGCAATCCAGCAAAGAGACATCCCTTCAGCTGCATCGGCTTACTCTGCAGCCACCATGTTTTAGCAATTGCTAGTTACTACAGCAGCAACAACTAAGTCTCGTTGGCTAGGGCCTGGGGGGCGGGGCCCTTGGAAATCCTGGGCCCCCTACACGTGTATGGGCTGTCCCCCCCTGATGGCTGCCCTGAACATCAGTTATACCTGTATCCTCCATCCACACAAGCTTTGTTTGTGTGGATTGTTTGCTGCGTGGTGATCTGGCAGCCTAAGTGAGGGTGAGAGCCCATTACATGGTGGAGGCCAGTGTGTTGGTGGTGACGTCTTTCACGGTGGTTCACGTCTTGTTTGGAGTGATACTGCACACTCGGTGGTGGTAATCATTGGACATTTATGGAAAATGCACTATACGGTCCTTTTTTTTTTTTTTTTGGTACATTTGGATTTCTAGTTACCCCAAGGAGGCTCCAGTTTTCTCAGGAAGTTAAAGTCACATGCCATGTTGCTGCACTTGATTGGGCAGCCTGGACTTCTGGTGAGTGAAGCCACCCAGTTTTCTGGGAAATTATGAAGAGTGAATACACTTTATGGATTTTTTTTACTTTTTTTTTTTTTTTTTTTTACTGTATTACCTTTTGGAACTAGTATATACTCCTTTTTGGCACTTTGTGAACTTTCATTTATGTATATTTCATAGCGCTGCATTTTTATTTTATTATTTGTCACAAAAATTTTACATACTGTATATCTAAAATGAATATGCAATGAGATTATATATATATATATATATATATATTTGTATGTATATATGTATGTATATATATATATATATATTTGTATGTATGTATGTGTATATATATATATATATATATATATATATATATATATATATATATATATATATATATATATATATATATATTTTATACATACACTTACCAGCCACTTTATTGGGTACACCTTGCTTGTACCGGATTGGACTAGGGAACGACCGATTATCGGCGGCGTTGATTATTAGAGGCCGATATTCGCTTTTTTTTTTTTGAAGTATCGGTATTGGCCACAAAACTTGCCGAAATTTTTTTCAAGTGGTTGTACCGGGGTGATGCCTGCAGCTAGAGGCATCACCCTGGTACCATTGTTTAGAGCCGACGGTCGGCTTTCTTGTAATGACAAGCGCTACAGCTAAGCAGCCACTCGATTGTCTTCACAAGGAGTGGGAGGGGACCCCCCCTCCCGCCGCCTTCCACGTCTTGCCTGGGTCCCCCGTCCCATCGGGAGACCCGAGCGACAAGCTGGCTCGTCCGCCGGCTGGCCGAAGACCATAGCAAAGCAGCATTCAGCTCTGATCGGGTCTCCGATGTAAAAACCTGGAAGCGATGTCATGACATCACTGCCGAGTACTGGAGCCTTAAAAGGGGCCAGATTTAAAAAAAAAAAAAAAAAATTACAGCATTCAAAACAACCAAACTTGGAATGCTTTTAAATGTAGAGGAGGGGTTTGGGGTCTTTTAGACACCAGATCCCTCCATAAAGAGTACCTGTCACTACCTATTACTATCACAAGGGATGTTTACATTCCTTGTACCAGCAATAAAAGTGATAAAAAAAAAAATGTAAAAGGACAGTGTAAAAATAAAAACTTTTAATGTGCAGAATATCGGCACCTAATATCGGCTATCTGCTTGAAGGGTGGCCGGAAAATTGGTATCGGTATCGGGCCCTGAACAAGCGATATCGGTCGATTGCTAGGTTGGACCCCCTTTTGCATTCGGAACTGCCTTCATTCTTCGTGGAATAGATTCAACAAGGTGTTGGAAACCTTCCTCAGAGATTTTGGTACATAGTGACATGATAGCATCACGCAGTTGCTGCAGATTTGTCAACTGCACATCCATGATGCGAATCTCCAAGTCTTCCAACACCTTGTTGAATCTATGCCATGAAGAATGAAGGCAGTTCTGAAGGCAAAAGGGGGTTCAACCCAGTACTAGCAAGAGGTGTACCTAATAAAGTGGCCAGTAAGTGTACATTTATACATACACACCAATCATATATGGTATTTGCTTTTAGCTCTGGTTCACTTCTGAGACTTGCTATATGACTTGTACACATAAAGTTGCATGACAAGTAAAACCACATTTATTTCAATGGCGGCTGTTCCAATTAATGCAACTCAAGTTGCAGTGACTTTTAAAAAGGTTCCTGCACTACTTTGATAGGACTTAGAGTCCCATAAGCTCTAACGTTGCACAAAAGTTGCACTAGAAGTCGTACGACAATGGGGTCACAGCAGTGTGAACTGAGACTTACAGTAATGCAGTTATAGTATTGTTGCATTCTTTGTAAAGGTTGTGCCCCAGGCATGGTAAGTAATGTTAGAAATATAGTATTCTTACCCTAAAGACAAGCCCTGCCCAGTGGTACAGCTGAAGGCTGGTAGACGTGGATGCAGAAGATCTGGGATCTGAGGAAGTTTAGGGCTTTGTGAGCAGCGTATCTCCTCAGTGTGCAGGGTGTATAGAGCTGAACCGGCATCACTAGTCGGGTTCATTGGACAGTGACACAGTCATTGTAAAAGGATAATAAAGGCAGTCATAGGTAGTGGATTGTTAAAGCTGGCCACACGCAGATTTTTCTAGATTTGATGTGATAGGTCAGCAAAATTTTCCAACAACTAAGTGCTGAATCCTATTCAGCTTACAAAAACCACATTGGGTATCTCCCATGTATTAAACTGGATCTTCAGCCCCCAATCAGACTACTTCACTTGAAGTAGCACTATTTCAAAGTAGTACTGCTTCAGGTGCTACTTGGAAGACATCTGTGACTTCATGCACAGATGTCTTTGCAATTCATACCTGAACTTGCAAAAAGTAGTGCAAGAACTACTTTGAAAATCGGTGATTTGGAGTGCTTCCATTGAAACTATCAAATCGCATGACAAGTCACACCGGGGAATCCCCTCCCCTCTGCGATTTAAAAAATTAAATTTTTTGTTGGGGGTGGCGTGGCTGATGATGAACGCCTGAAGATGTGCATTGCCGAGCTCTGTGCTCTCCCAGCGGTGGCAGGCTGCTTTACTACTTACACTCTCGTGATCCGTATGTCAGCGACAAGCTCTCACCCTGCTGAGCCTGTTGAGCTACAGCAGGGAACCATGCAGAGATACCTACTCCGCACAGCCCCTCCCGATCCTTGGACCCCCCAGGCCTGACAAGAGGGCACCCGGCCGCAATGCGAGAAAGACTAAGCCTCCTCCCTCTGCATCTACAACAGCTCAAGGCTGGGAGGACACTGTATCAGAGACACAGGCTGCACAATCAGATCCTCCAGCCTCTATATACAGGTCAGTGTCTCCATCTGATGCACATATGGGTGCTGACCCCTCCACCCCAGCGGGAACTTCCAAATCTGAAGCAATAGCCCTTTTCAGGGTTCGTACGGTCATGAAAAACCTGGAAAAGTTATGGAATTTTACAATGGCAATTTCCAGTCCTGGATACGTTTTGGAAAATACTTAAACCCAGAAAGTTTTGGAAAAGTCATGAAAATTTGAGAGAAAGGTGCCACTCGGTGTAGCAGATGTAAAAAAATGTATCGACACATATTAAGAAATTAGGTGTAAGCGTTTATCTTCATAGGCTCGGCGTCCTTCCGGGTCCGCTGTGTTTCCGTCCCTGAGGCTGGCCAGCAGCCGGGAGATGACACTAGGGGAGAACCAATCAGGGGACTCAGTCTGGTCGAGGCAGCAGTGAAGCGCATAACTCACTGGAGGGCCGCACGAACGTGATGACGCGGGGGGGGGTAACCAGTTTCGGAGCATGTGTGAATCACTCCTTGGACCGCTCCTCTTTGTTCAGGAAGCTTCGCTGGATGTTTTCTAAATTTATATGGAACGCAACCCTTCCTAGAATAAGGTACGAAATGCT